>NC_136731.1:11837520-12437520 GCF_936440315.1 Barbus barbus
ACATAACATTAGTGTTCTTAGAAACGCTAAACAACTAATTCTGTTCATGGAAAGCTCTGACATGACTTACTATGCAAAAAAGTTCTAACATGAAAATCTGTCTTCTGCACTGCTAATAACATTTAATTTAATGAGAAAGAATCAACTTTCATGTACTTCATCTTTACTGTTAAAATTTGCATAAAACAGCTTTCTCTCACTGAGAAAGAAGCTGTTCAGCATCTGTGGCCTTGTTTTCTCTTCATTTGCTTAGTTGCTCTAAACGCAGCATTAGTGTTCTCAGAAGCGCTAAACAACTAATTCTGCTCATGGAAGCTTTAACATTACTTACTATGCAAAAATATTCTAACCCATGAAAATCTGTCTTCTGCACTGCAAATAACATTTAATTTAATGAAAAAGAATCAACTTTCATGTACTTCAGCTTTACTGTTAAAATTGCATAAAACAGCCTTCTCTCACTGAGAAAGAAGCATTTCATCATTTGTGGCCTTGTTTTCTCTTCATTTGCTTAGTTGCTCTAAACGTAACATTAGTGTTCTTAGAAACGCTAAACAACTAATTCTGTGCATGGAAAGCTCTGACATGACTTACTATGCAAAAAAGTTCTAACCCATGAAACTCTGTCTTCTGCACTGCTAATAACATTTAATTTAATGAGAAAGAATCAACTTTCATGTACTTCAGCTTTACTGTTAAAATTGCATAAAACAGCTTTCTCTCACTGAGAAAGAAGCTGTTCAGCATCTGTGGCCTTGTTTTCTCTTCATTTGCTTAGTTGCTCTAAACGCAGCATTAGTGTTCTCAGAAGCGCTAAACAACTAATTCTGCTCATGGAAGCTTTAACATGACTTACTATGCAAAAAAATTCTAACCCATGAAAATCTGTCTTCTGCACTGCAAATAACATTTAATTTAATGAGAAAGAATCAACTTTCATGTACTTCAGCTTTACTGTTAAAATTGCATAAAACAGCTTTCTCTCACTGAGAAAGAAGCTGTTCAGCATCTGTGGCCTTGTTTTCTCCTCATTTGCTTAGTTGCTCTAAACGCAGCATTAGTGTTCTCAGAAGCGCTAAACAACTAATTCTGTTCATGGAAGCTTTAACATGACTTACTATGCAAAAAAATTCAAACATGAAAATCTGTCTTCTGCACTGCAAATAACATTCATTTTAATGAAAAAGAATCAACTTTAATGTACTTCAGCTTTACTGTTAAAATTGCATAAAACATCCTTCTCTCACTGAGAAAGAAGCATTTCAGCATTTGTGGCCTTGTTTTCTCTTCATTTGCTTAGTTGTACTAAATGCAGCATTAGTGTTCTTAGAAGCGCTAAAAAAGTGATTCTGTGCATGGAAGCTCTAACATGACTTACTCTGCAAAAAAGCTTTCTAACTCATGAAAATCTGTCTTCTTCATTGCAAATAACATTTAATTTAATGAGAAAGAATCATCTTTCATGTACTTCAGCTTTACTGTTAAAATGGCATAAAACAGCCTTCTCTCACTGAGAAAGAAGCTTTTCAGCATCTGTGGCCTTGTTTTTCTTAATTTGCTTAGTTGCGCTAAACGCAGCATTAGTGTTCTTAGAAGCGCTAAACAACTATTTCTGTGCATGGAAGTTTTGACATGACTTACTATGCAAAAAAATTCTGACCCATCAAAATCTGTCTTCTGCACTGCAAATAACATTTAATTTTATGAGAAAAAAATATCTTTCATGTACTTCAGCTTTACTGTTAAAATGGCTCTCCACAACATCATCCATTCCAAAAGCTTCCACATGGTTCCACAACTGCTCTGACTTAGTCCTTTACTCTCAATTTACAGTTTTAGCTTGTCTACTTGTATTAATTTCCCCTCTGCAGTCAACACTCCAATCTCTACTGTGAGCACTCTCACTATCACCACACACACGCACACACGTATACAGTATATTCGTGCTGAAAACGGTTCACTTTTATAATTATACAAACCCGATTCCAAAAAAGTTGGGACACTGTACAAATTACGAATAAAAAAGGAATGCAATAATTTACAAATCTCATAAACTTATATTTTATTCACAATAGAATATAGATATCATATCAAATGTTGAAAGTGAGACATTTTGAAATGTCATGCCAAATATTGGCTCATTTTGGATTTCATGAGAGCTACACATTCCAAAAAAGTTGGGACAGGTAGCAATAAGAGGCCGGAAAAGTTAAATGTACATATAAGGAACAGCTGGAGGACCAATTTGCAACTTATTAGGTCAATTGGCAACATGATTGGGTTTAAAAAGAGCCTCTCAGAGTGGCAGTGTCTCTCAGAAGTCAAGATGGCAAGATGGCAACCAATTCCCCCAATGCTGCGGCGAAAAATAGTGGAGCAATATCAGAAAGGAGTTTCTCAGAGAAAAACTGCAAAGAGTTTGAAGTTATCATCATGCATAATATCATCCAAAGATTCAGAGAATCTGGAACAATCTCTGTGCGTAAGGGTCAAGGCCGGAAAACCATACTGGATGCCCGTGATCTTCGGGCCCTTAGACGGCACTGCATCACATACAGGAATGCTACTGTAATGGAAATCACAACATGGGCTCAGGAATATTTCCAGAAAACATTGTCGGTGAACACAATCCACTGTGCCATTCGCTGTTGCCGGCTAAAACTCTATAGGTCAAAAAAGAAGCCATATCTAAACATGATCCAGAAACGCAGGCGTTTTCTCTGGGCCAAGGCATATTTAAAATGGACTGTGGCAAAGTGGAAAACTGTTCTGTGGTCAGACGAATCAAAATTTGAAGTTCTTTTTGGAAAACTGGGACGCCATGTCATCCGGACTAAAGAGGACAAGGACAACCCAAGTTGTTATCAGCGCTCAGTTCAGAAGCCTGCATCTTTGATGGTATGGGGTTGCATGAGTGCGTGTGGCATGGGCAGCTTACACATCTGGAAAGGCACCATCAATGCTGAAAGGTATATCTAAGTTCTAGAACAACATATGCTCCCATCCAGATGTTGTCTCTTTCAGGGAAGACCTTGCATTTTCCAACATGACAATGCCAGACCACATACTGCATCAATTACAACATCATGCTGCGTAGAAGGAGGATCCGGGTACTGAAATGGCCAGCCTGCAGTCCAGATATTTCACCCATAGAAAACATTTGGCGCATCATAAAGAGGAAGATGCGACAAAGAAGACCTAAGACAGTTGAGCAACTAGAAGCCTGTATTAGACAAGAATGGGACAAGATTCCTATTCCTAAACTTGAGCAACTTGTCTCCTCAGTCCCCAGACGTTTGCAGACCGTTATAAAAAGAAGAGGGGATGCCACACAGTGGTAAACATGGCCTTGTCCCAACTTTTTTGAGATGTGTTGATGCCATGAAATTTAAAATAAACTTATTTTTCCCTTAAAATGATAAATTTTCTCAGTTTAAACATTTGATATGTCATCTATGTTGTATTCTGAATAAAATATAGAAATTTGAAACTTCCACATCATTGCATTCTGTTTTTATTCACAATTTGTACAGTGCCACAACTTTTTTGGAATCGGGTTTGTAATTTGTCTTGCATTTAGTCACAATAGAAGAAAACAATGATTACAGATATATTTTTAAAGGTGATAATTTTTTGATTATTTTTTTTTGTAGTAATTTTTGTAGTAAATTTCTTCATTAAAGGGAATAAAATAATATCCTTTCAACTGAAGCCTCGGAACTCCCGGTTTGCAAAATATTACTTGGCATCTTATAACGTTTTCTGTAAACAAATTCTCTTTATTTTTGAACATGTATAAGCATGCATAAGTAGCTGTCCTGCCAATTACATCTTTGACACTATAATCATACTTTTTTGCTCTTCCAAGGGACTCTACAGGGCCTCTGGAGATGAAAGGGCAGTAAAACATACACAGATCTATTCTCATCATGGACAAGAAACTGCGCCGAGTCATTTGCCATTATGTAAGTTGTTATCTTAGAATAAGAATAGAAACCCACCCAAACAATAAATAATAATAAAATTGACGTTTGGAATGGGCTCTGTTTATTTCATCAAGACCAAGAATTGTGTTGACAGTAAACAAAACTAAATTGGTTTAAAGAACCAATACATATTGTGACACTTCAATGTACTATTACATAGTCATTCAGACACAGTCATTGTGTCATTCAGTAATCATCATAAATTTCACACTGTCTGTACCTTGTCTTACTGAGTGAAAGCCATACAAATCATGCAATGCATGCAATGCAAATCATAGACCTAATTTGTAAATCTCTGTGTCAAACATTTCTCATCTTTGTCAGGTGCTAAACATCAGTAATGTGCATGCCATCTTGTACAGTACATGATTCATGTTGATCTTTCCCTGCACATCACCCTCAGTTGTGCAAGAATTGCCTGTATTTGTTCCATGCAGGCTGTTCTAATGTATCTTTCAGCCTTCATGTAACTGAATGTCATTAATTTGGACTAAATGTTAATGTCTTAATTTAAGGTCATGGTAATTATATGTATTGTTTACAAAATTAAATTGTATATTTACCAAACACCATCCATTTCAGACACCAGGGGCCCGTTTCAGAAAGGAGGTTAAGTGAAAACTCTATGTTAACCCTGAAATCAGGGAAACTCTGGGTTTTCCGTTTCAAAATGGGAGGTTTGTCAAACCCGGGAAAGCAGGGTAAGTCAAGCCCGTTTCTGGAAGAGAGGTAACTTATACTCAGAGTCAGTTACCGTGGTAACTTACTCTGTGAACCTAACCTGGTCGGGAGCAGGTTTTCTTTGGTAAACCCAGAGTTTCTTTCGGTCTCCTCCCCCTTTTTAAAGTGTAAGCGATGTTTTAATACCTCATTCATTCATTCACGCCGCAAAATTTGGAAAATAAAATAAATTTTAATAATTTTTTTTCACTCCGTCAAAGAGGAGTATCACAGGACTGTAGGTCAGTGGTGTAGCAATGGGTTTAAATGAGGCTAATCTGATAAATGATGTTTACTTGATAACATCTTTCTGTGACCTGTGGAAGTAACCCGAAATAATCAGAATTTCCTTCAGGATTTCCAGTGTGGTTGGATGCATTGATGACAAGCATGATTACTGTATGAAATGGAAGGATGCCAGATGGAGGGGTATACGAGCCATAACCACCACTACAACTGTTAAATAAGCAAATTATTAAAAATTTTTGGTCATCTTTATTTCCTAATACAAAAGCAAAAGTTATTATTTTTACTTTTGGATTTTAGAAATCTTCCAATACTTGACCATCTCCTCTTCATCTGTCAGTGGTGCTGGTCCAGGTTCTCCCTCTGCCTTCTTGTCAGTAGTTAATTTTATTACTCTAATTAAGAAATGTAACAGGTTGGATTAGAGCATATTTAATTTTGTGAAAAGAGTGTTAGACTATGTGGAAAAAGCTGCAGCGCATTGAAATAGACACTGAATGATATTTAATGTCAAATGTCTGTAAAGTCATTTAGCCCACACCCATGAACCTTTCATGTTTAAAGCTTTATTCAATTGTGTTTTTATACTTCATTTTTAGCTGCTGCCATGTTCCTGTTTCTTTTTCAGTCTTTTTAATTTTTTTTTTTTTGTGGCCATGAGATACCATTAAAATGAATATTAGTTCAATAATTTACAGTTTTCACCTCAGATATTATAACAGTTATTAAGTTATAGACAGTTATTAAGAATTAATGTTACGCATTGACAGAGGTACGCGCGCTGACGTCTTTTTGGCGGGAGCTGTTGCCATGGTGAATCGTAATTTCGGTGCTCTGCTGATCATGACTTTTCATAGTCGTGGTGCACGCGCTTAACTCAGTCAACCTACTTAGAGTTGAGTAAACTAACTCAGTTCAGCTGTTCTGTAACCGAAAACTCAGAGTTTCCCATCTCAGAGTAAGTCAACTCAGAGTTCAAGTTTAAACTCAGAGTTGGTTGAACCTCCTTATTGAAACGGGCCCCTGATCATTTCATTGTCTAAATGTCCCATAATGCCAGGATATTTGTTTAATGTTTTATAACATATAAACATTAACAGCGTTAACAATATGAATGTTATTAGATTCTAGGAATGGTAGGCACAAAGGTGTGTTACTGTTCCAAGTCTCAGTGTTCAGATCAGTATGCTCAATCATGTGTCCTTGATCAATCACTGTGTATATTTTTTTTATACTGTGTTGTAAATAAAATAGAAATAATCAAAAACCCACACTATTTTACTCTCGTTGCACTCTTTCTCAGTCACTTTCATATTGATGGCCCATTATGGCATGTCTCTCATCACTAAATATTCATGGCCATTGTCACTGGATATGCCTTAAGACAAATCATGTCTTATTAAAAGAAAACAATATATTGATTGAACTTTTCTGAGTAAAAAGGATGATTTTCATATCATTTTGTAGTAAACTAAACTTCGTGTAAAAACTCTAGTCTACCACATCGAATTCTCAAAAGTCTTGTGAACAAATATTATGCATGTGTTTTATGGCCTTATTTCAGTGACTTGTTTCACTAAGCACGCATAAACGTTGTTTTCTCAAAAACAAACATGTACATTCATGCTGCTCACATATTATTGTAGCCCAGTTTGTGCTGATTACAGTGTTACCAGACTTTAGCCATTAATATGTTTTTAAGATACTGAAAAACCCCCACAAATGTCAGGGCATGTCAAAACTTCTCCAAGACCCCTGGAGTTGCATTGTCAAATGGTAATAGTTTGGTGTCAAGTTGTGTGATTTTGAACCACACAAAACACAAGTTATTTAACATGTTTCAGCTGTCCATCTTTTCCAGCTATACATGGTCTACCTGCGCTGTGCATGGGCTTCAGACAGTGGACAGTGTTTTCCCAAGTATCAGCCCTTATGTAGGGAGAATGTATTAAAGGGAACATGTATTTTAATTTTTTTGCACACAAGAAGTGGTGACATACTGCCAAGTATGGTGACCCATACTCGGAATTCGTGCTCTGCATTTAACCCATCCAACGTGCACACACACAGCAGTGAACACACACACACCGTGAACACACACCCGGAGCAGTGGGCAGCCATTTATTTTAACTCTCCAGAATGTCCGTCTTCTAGACTTAGCTCCAAGCATACTGTAAATAAGCATCAGTCGATACAACGACTGGTAGATCAATGTTCCACAGCTTCTTAGGGCATATCTGTTAGGGCAATCTGTCAAATTATACATTTAAAAACTATATCTGAAAATATATTATTTTACTGGGGGCGGGGTGTCATCTTCTAAACAAATCAAAATCTTTTAACATTCTTGTTATACAACATGCCAACATTGAAGTGGAGGTAAACATTTAATAACTCTTTATTCAATCCATGTTAGTCACAGAAGAAGTAAACATCTGCACACAGCATTTTTCTAGCATACATGATACACAGAAACATTGTTTTTAGGATAGTAAAAGCACAGAAAAAATGCAATGAAAAATGAAGTTAGAAATTCCTGAAAAGGTGTTCCATAAAAACAAAAAATATATATCTTTTACAGCTATGTAACTACATTAACCAAAAAACATACTATCAAAAACATGGACAAAAACAAAGACATGGACATAAGTGCATCCAGGTCTGGGCTCATGATGTGGAGTGTATATTTCAACAATCAACAGTTCACATTCTTAAATGGGTGTATGTATCTTAAAGTAACAAGTAAACAAATAAAGAAGGGATAGTTAAGCAATTGTTGGCAACTTCCAAACAAAACAGAGAAAATACATGTCACAGCAAAAAAGTTACACTTATTACAAAATATAGAAAGTTCAAAAGAATCATAAGTTGTATTGTACTTGCTAATTATCTGAGAGATTACTTTGACAGATTGTACCTTAAGATTGTACAGCATAAAATGCTTTTTATAAAGTAGCAAATATGCATACTGTGCCTCAGGTGCACAAAAGGCACTGATTTCACAAGTTTATACTGACGTTATTTGTAAATCAATTGTAAGTTTTCCCTGACATGAGAGTGACTGGGTAAGACTTCATACTGTACTTCATACAGAATCTATCTTTGGTTTCTTTCTTGTCTGAGAAGAACAGAGAACTTCCATGTGTCGGTGTACTGTGAGAGCAGGATCTCTTCAGGGAAGAACTCGTCCACCTCAGGAGGAATGTCCAGATCTTTACGCTCCAAGTAGGACACAACAGTGTCTTTAAGACTGGAAGACAGACAGAATTTAGTGAGTTATGATAGATTTTCATGTTCAACAGGACCTTTAGAGTACACCACCACAATCTTAACAAGGCACCCATGGATTCTGCTCTGCAGATTGCTGTAGAATACAAAACCCATCTTAATTAACTTTGATTATCTTGAGTATAGTATTTTCAGTGTAATACTTTTTGCCACCACAATTTTATAGATTTGTTTTTGTAAACTGCATACAAATTTGTGGACAATGAAAGAAGAAAATTATATTCAGACAGCTTTTTGGTCAATAACTTGTATATATAAAAAACCATGCATAACCATGCAAGGATTTTTCTGAAGAACAGCAGGCAGTTTAACTGTTCAGGACAAACAAGGAACTCATGAACAACTATCACTAAACAAAAAAAAAAAAAAAAAACAGAAAAAACAGCTTTGGATCGTTCAGGTAACAACCTGAACTTAAGAATCAAGTGTATGTAAACTTTTGAACGGGGTCATTTTTATAAATTCAACTATTATTTTCTCTTGTGGACTATATGTAAACATCTTTTATGTGAAATATCTTATTCAGGTCAGTACTAAATAAACAATAACATGCATTTTGTATGATCCGTCTTATTCTGGTAAAATAATTAATATTTTGCAGATTCTGAAAGTGTAAAGTTTTGACTTCAACTGTATATATATTTTGATATAGACATTTTTATGGATACATGCCATGGACACAGGACACTATTATAAAACAGATTCATAACTAAATAATATAAATATAAACAAATAAATTTCCCTCCAGTTTAAACAATGAAGCTATATATTTCTAGTTGAGCGTGATGAGTGTGTAGCACATAGTTTGGCCAGTTTCATGTTTTGGATAGCCTTCCCTAGCATACTGAAAACCACTGCGTCATAAATAAATGGTTATTTCAGATATTACTCTTACTAGGATAATTGAGTGTGTTTATATTCTACAAAACCAGTCAGAAATTACTTTTAGTAATTTAAAAAAACAAATAAGCTATTGCTATAGCTTGCAGTTCAGTAAGTGAGTCACATGTTTATTGATGAATAAACTGATGAATTCGTGAGTTTATTAAGTATTCGTCAGACTGATTCCAAAACCGTAATGTGAGTGAAAAGAAATCAGTGAAGGAAGGTGTGCTTTCAAGTAATTTGTTTGTGAATCAGACTACATTAGCATTTATTTGTACCATCCTCATGAGCTGCACTAAAACAAAAAATAAAAGATGTGTAATATTCTTATTACATTAACAAACTGGGTACATTTTATTTATGCTTGTGGCTCAGGAGAATCAGCACTGCACTAAACACTGGTATAAATCACTACACAAGCAATTCTTGAAAATGTTTCATTAACTGTTAAACTGCCTAAATAATGAACTGAAGCAAAAGTGAAACCCTCCCGCAAAAACCAACTGGTTGTGCACATTTGAAGAAAGCAAAATTTAGAACAAAAGTTGCAGCACTTGTAATATTCCTATTAGGTCTCACCCCCAGTCAGGCTTAAAGGTGTCCGTGGCTTTTGGGTTTTTCAGGACCAAAAACAGGAACTCATGCATCTCCAACAGGAAGGCATCAGCACTGGACTTAGTGAAAAAACTAGTGAGCAGCCTCTTGTGTTCCTCCTGCAAAGGAAGTTTGTACTCTTTGCTGATGCCCACAAACGGGTCCTGAAGAGCAGATGAACAAAGTCATTACCACATACAAGCTCAATAAAAGCACAAGACAGAATACTATATACTGTGCTGAGTGTCTCACCCTCTTCAGACGTAGCATTGTCTCTGATTTCAGAGAGCTGAGCAGCTGCCACAGTGCCACACAGTGTTTCAAGCTACACCTACTTAATGCCTGCGCACACAATTATCACATACAGGTATCACACATTGCCAGAAAACAGATTAGTCAGAGGGGTCAATTAGTGAGACTGACATGTCGCGATTTCAGTGTGTACTACTTGTTAATGCTATGATGTATGTAGGTCTTTTTTTAGCATCTTGCATCACAAACACTGTGAAATACTTTTACCTTGATGTTAACTTAAAAAGCAAAGTTTAAATATCTCAAGGCCTCTTCTGTTCCATCTAACAGTTTTTTTAAACACAAGAATGTGTGTTAAACCCCCCTAAGAGAAACATGTCTGTAATGACATTAAACTAATCTAAATAAACAGGACTTCCTTAAGACCAGTGAGGATAGCATCCACTGCTTAAAAATAATAAATGCAGACATGCACAAGTGTGTACATGACCAACCTTGAAGACATGTGGGGCCATGTGGTCAGTCATCTGTAGCACCTCCTTCAAATAAATGCTCAGCTGCATGTGTGGATCTCCCCCTGTCATGGCGAGGAAACCCAGGGCCAGTTCGACTGTGGACAGGGCCTCATACACGTCACTGTAGGACTGCAGCTCCTTCACGAGGTCATACTGTGTCAGAGGCTGCAATGACTCCTTTGGATACACAATAATATAACGGCTTGTGAGACAGGACAATGGATGTAATGGATATAATTTATTTTAAAAGTTGCATTTAAACAATATTAATATTCATTAAGAGCATTTTGGGACCTACAATAACATAATATCAATGTATAAACATCTATAATGTAATAAATAATATAACTTACTTGTTGAACTTTGCTCTTAACGTCTTTAAATATGATCTCATAATTTCTGTCCTGTCTGTTCACCAGTGTTGGAATACCCTGAAACATGAAAAGACAAAAACACAAAACAAAACCAAAATAAATGTAATTTTACTCATTTATCTACTCTACTGGTTGTCAATCCTGAAGAACTACTAAAAAATACACCCAAATCAACATCTGACTCTACTCAATTTGTTGTCAAGCCTGAAGAAATCCTGAAAACACATCTGAACAGGCATTTTTCAGCTCTTGTGGTGCTGTGACGTACATTAAGGGTGATGTGTGGTTTTCCCTGTAGAAAGCGGGTGAGGATCTGCTGCTGAATCTTGGGCAGGTCGTACTCCGCCAGGGTTTCCTGCCCACGCTCCATCCTGTATTGGCAGTTGGACAGCACCAAAGGCAGCACATCCCGCTCATACTCATAACGTATCACGTGCAGCTCCGTCAGGTCACCTGGGCTTACCGTGTAACTGGAAGGAAACAGGACAGAGAATGACCTGGAGGTGCCTAACTGGGAAATTGTGTGTGGTGGGCTAAAAGCTGCTAAATTTAACCGCTAGCTCACAGTGACTCAGGGTTCTGAATCACTGTGAAATTGGAAAACCAATATAAAATTGGAAAACCAATTTTATATAAAAAATTTTATATACCAATATATATAAAAAAAAAAACACCAATCAAAACAATAAAATAGCATACAAAGACATAATACATTACATTTACATTACATTAAATTTAGTCATTTAGCAGATGCTTTTATCCAAAGCGACTTATGCAAATGAGGACAATAGAAGCAATCAAAACCAACAAAAGAGCAACAACATGCAAGTGCTATGACAAGTTTTGGTTAGCCTAACGCAGTACACATAGCAAGGTGTTTTTAAAAAAGGTGTCATAGCAAGGTGTTTTTAAAAAAAAAAAAAACAAGCAGATAGAAAAGAAAAAAAGACAGCTAGTGTTAGTTTTTCAAGAAAAGCTAGCAGTTAGAGAATAAATATGCAATTGATAGAGGGTCAAGTGTGTGTGTTTTTTTCTAAATAAAAAGACGTCAGATAAGTAAAATAGAATTAGAATTGATAGTTTTAGAGTTAGCGGGTCAAATAAAGATAATGAATAATGATAATACATAGAGAGAAAAAAAGCTAAGGATGACTCGCATATTATAAGCCTTCTCTAAAAGGAAGGCTTTAAGTTTTACTTTAAACCAGAGCTCTGAACCGGTTCAAGGAATGAAAACAAAAACCAGAAAATAATGAAATTTTGACAGTAACAGAACCAGAAACAAAATCAAATTTTATAGTTCCGAACAGAATCAAAAATTTGAAATGGCCATTAACCGGTTAATAATGTTATTTTATCGTTCCATTTAATATTTGAAATTTGCTGTCAACCAATAATGAATTCAAGTAGTAGGCTACGGCCTATATTGCAAATGTGGCGCTGATGCGTCCAACGCGTGAAATGCTCGTCCGCGCTCAGCTGTGAACTCGTCAATGGCAATGCACCGGCATTAGATTAGTTTATCCGAAGATAGTGTTAGATGGATTCAACAGATCACACGCACCTGCAGCGTGTCTGTGAATGGAGAAAACAGAATAAAACTATAGGCTTACATAAAAAGGAATATATATATATATATATATATATATATATATATATATATATATATATATATATATATATATATAGGCCTATGAACGAAATATACATAATATTGCCAGAAGTATTGGGTCACCCCCTTCATTAGAATGTTTAAGCATATAAAGATATTCTAGGGAATTGTGTGTTTCTAATTTTATAGCAACAGTTTGGACAGGACCCTTTTCTATTCTAACATGACAGTGCCTCTGTGTATAAGGCACGGTTCAAAAAGACATTGATTGAGAGATTGATTCAGTCAGTGTGGAAGAACTTGACTGGTCTGCAGAAAGCCAAGTCCTGATCCCAGCTGAACACCTCTGGTGTGACTTTAAATGACAGGATTGTACTGGGTGACCCAGTACTTTTGGCAATATAGTGTAATTTACACTTAAAGATTAACAAAACGAAAGAAAGAAGCTGAGTTTCTGAGTTTTTGTGACACAATCCAAAGTTCACAGAAATGAAAACGACAGCAGAAAATAGTTTTCTTTATTTTGTCGCTTAACGCACAAACAGTCAACATATTTTTGCGATAGCCTATTGCAACCTGTTCATTACCAAAATTACAGTATCATTATCAAAATTCATTATAAAAATACAGTTAAAGAACCATATATATAAGTAGCACTGGTCCATTGTGCATTCAGCGTGACCACTAAGCTGATATGCGAAGGATGATGATCGATGCGAGTGAAGTACAAAGCCTATTTCATATATAATAATATTTTAGCATCCAGATACGTTGCAAACATTTTGTGGCGAATGGCTTTACATTTATATAGCCAAAACGCTTTAAAAATCGCCTTAACTTTAGAGGATTTGTTGTGGAGAGAAGGGAACTTTAACTGTTTATAATGTTTGTAAACATTTTGCTTTTACCGGCATTTTAGCCTACATTACTTCTGAATGTAGGCCTAATCATAAAATGCGATGTGAGCCTATGTGACTTTGCCTATGTTTTTTTTTTCTCTCAAAACGCAATTTTTTAAGAGTAGCGTTTAACAATGCAGCAAACATTTTTAAATATCTTGAAAAAATACTTTAATGTCTTTAAAGCGTTAGCAGATTTTCTCTTTTGTTTACTAGGCTACATTTGGCCAAAATCTATAAAAGACGATGCTGTATTGGCTATAATTAAATGCAGCGTGTTGTTGTTTTTTTCTTTCTTTTTGAGCAAAGAAAACTCTGTACTTTATTATCATTATTATTATAGGCAAAAAAAAAAAGAAAAAAAAAAAACGTTATTAACCGGTTTCGGAACGATGATGATACATGAGAAACGCAGGAACAGAAATGTTAAAATATCGATTCTGCTCGGAGTGAACCGATTTATATTTGTTAAAATCTGTAGTGATTATCCTAATAGATAAAGGGTAGGATATTCCACAATTGGGGGCCCAGGGGTTAAAGCAATAAAAAAATCCTCAGCCTTATTCCGGGGAAAGGACGAGGTGGGGAAGCACATACAAATCATGCAATGACTGTGGCAACTTTAACATTTGAAACGGTACTATAGCAAAGTTATTGCTTTGCTAACTCAAACAGATTTTTTTCATGAATATATGGTTGATCTGAAGAATGAAAGCTATAAAATACACTTGGAAAATTATGAGCTGTATCATCACTTATCAACACTAAGGGTGTGACAATACACTTAGCTCACGAGATGAGACAAAATATAAATACTTGGTTCACTAGAACGAGACAATACTTTACAAATATTTTGTCATTTGAAAATATCTTAAAAATAGTATTCTTTTAATTACAAAAAGTAAAACAATGCAGTTGTATTTTGAAATATTTTAATCTAGGGCTGTAACTAATTATTTTGGTAATCAAGTAATCTGATGATTATTTTGACAATTGAGTAATATGATATTTTTTTAGTAACACAAACAGGCCTAATTGAAAACCAAGCTTTATTATGACTTTATATAAACTAATGAATGAGGCAATAATAATTGGCTCAAATAAAATATCAAAACCATGGTTTTATTGAACACTGTTAAATTGAAAACTGTTATGTAATATGCCTATACCTATGCCTATAATATGCCTGTACATTATGCACCATAAATAACAGTAAGTACATCATGTATTATAACAAATACCTGCAGAGGGCGCCAACGGCCTGGTGACGTTTCACTATACAGTGTGATTAAACAACGTTTAAATACATTATTTTAATATTTGGCCACATGCAAACTCAGCAACTTTTATTTTGAAATAGTGATGTACAATAAATGGCATATTTAGAAGCAGGTTGATGTATTCTCCTGTGTTGGCAAAGGGAGGAGCGTCTCCCTGCAGCCCAGAAGATCCAGGGGGCGTGGTTGGATCCAGATCCAACTCCTCCCACCTTACATATTCCTAAACCTACCCATCTCCACCCCCTGATCACTAAACCCACCCATCTCCTACCCCTAAAGCCCCGTTCAGACTACACAATATTTTTTTTTGGTTACGACAGTCACGGTGTCAGATTATGCGATTTTGACTCATAAAATCTTGTCGTGTCGTGAACAAGAAACATGTCAGTCTATACGATGCTATCCGAGCATTCATTCTTTGAATGCCGTCATTAACAAGGTACAAGACAGAAGGTGCTATGAGTTTAAACAAACAAAAGCTAGCAAATAGCGCGTTTTGTCCTGTCTTGTCATCAGAAAACTCCAAAAAAGAAAGAAAACCTGACAATGGACATAAGTCTGGATGACATGAAGAGGATGGTATGGACTGTCTAAGAGAACTGAGGTAAAATATATTTTATCTTTTTTTTTACTGTGTAGGCCCTCATCATAAATGCAGGAGTATTGTTGCCGTAGCTCCACGAACATTTGCTTCATTGTAAAATTACAGATGCCATTAAATGACTGATGCCATTGTCTCATGTCTTCATTTTGACATGTTTGAAAGTTTGTTGAAAGGCGCTTCTGTGCTCCTATTGGCCAGTGTCACAAATGTAATGGAACTTGTCGTGTACGACGGAAAAAATATTAAACATGCTAGTATTTCTGTGTTGATGTTGCGAAGTGTCGCAGAGGTGTCGTGTACTATGACACACTACACGAGAGGAAACGATTGAATCATACGTCCTGACGCCCATTGTCGTTTACGAATCCCCACGACACCCTAGGTCCAAGCAGATCGTGGCAAAATCGGGCTAAAATCGTGTAGTCTGAACGGGGCTTCAACCTACAAATCTCCACCCCCTAGATGTGGATCCAACCACGCCCCCTGGATCTTGTGGGCTGCAGCGAGCCCTACTTGGGCAAAGGTTTATAAATGATTTATGTTGCAAATCTAGTGAGATAATGCACACTGTTTTTCCAGATGAACGTTAAGCAATTCAAATTCACAGCATATGCAGAGGAAGAGTTTAGCCCCTTTCACACATACAGTCTTCACTGGTAAATTACCGGTAAGTTAACGTTACCATCAGGACCTTTTCAAAAATCCTGCTAAATTTGTTCTGGCAATCATATCATTCTTACGGAGATGACATGATTACTCTGAGCTGCTTACAAAGCTCCGCTGCTTTTTAATTAGTTTTTCTATGTAAATATGTGCTAGATGGACATCTTTGACCATTGCTCCTCACAGCTTTTTACTTTACTTACTTACTTTACTTTTGTCATTTAGCAGACGCTTTTGTCCAAAGCGATAACAACGTTGCATATAACAACATTTCAATAATAAACACATAAATGAAAAAACTAAAATAAAAACCGATACTTCTATCCCTTGCCGGTGTCCCTGCCTGGTGGAGTCGCACGGTAGAGTTGATGGTATTTACACTCTTTACTTTTTACTTTTGTCATATAGCAGACTCTTTTGTCCAAAGCGACTTACAAATAAGAAAAAGTAACTAAAACTAAAAGTTACAACTCTATAAATACTATATACCCACAAATTAAATAAAATTGACATGCATATAACAACATTTCAATAATAAACATATAAATGAAAAAGCTAAAATAAAAAGCGATACTTCTGTCCCTGCCCGGTGGAGTCGCGCGGTAGAGTTGATGGTCTTTACACTCTTCGGTCTTCACACTAAGAGGGCTTCACACGACGACTGCTGCGACCGCTGCCGCGGTATAATAACCTTTTTTTATACCAATCCAACAAATCACCATTTCAATTCAGCTGGACCCACTTTCCTGTTTATCAACTAAAAATGGCCAAGCAAGTGCACACACTGACAAGATACGCGATACAGTACGAGACCAAACGCGATTTCAGCAACTCTCAACACAGTAAACAAAATAAGCTTTTTGTCGTCGCGGTTCTCCATTCATCAGGTCTCTGATAACTATTATGCGCGTCTCGTGTTTATAAGAGCAAAAAAAAATCTTATTGGCTAGGAATGATAATTTGGTTGAGAGTGAAAGCTGCGCTCCTCCTCTCCATTGGTAGGTGAACTCATGGACTCATGGTAGGAATTTTTTTTTTCCCGCAGCCAAATGCTGCACGCCAGGGATCCGGCACGGTGCCGGAGAACTTTAAGCCCTGCAACCCATTTAAGACCTTAAAAACAGAGTAAAATCTTAAACTCTATTCTAAAACACAACGGCAACCAATGCAGAGAAAATAAGACGGGTGTAATATGGTCATATTTACATGTGCCAGCAAGAAGTCTATTAGCTGCATTTTGGACTTTGGACATTGATTTAAGTTGCCAGAGACAGCTAATGGTCCAAACACAATTGCCTCAGTATTGCTTTAGTACATTGTAACAGCAAAATAATCTGTTGTTTTTAATGAAACTCTTTAAGAACATGTACATTTTCTGAATAACATTAAATCAGTAAACATTAAGACTCATGGTATGAAATATCTCTCATAGCCACAAATGGTACATGATGAGTTATGTCATGATGATTAATACTTAGGGTTGTGGGTTTGCTGAAGTCAGTAACTCATGAGCAGTGACTACTATATCAAACACCACAAATGACATGGGACTAAATTTGCTGAATCTCTTACCCAGACTCCTCTCCAGTGTATCTTTCAACAGTGTAGATGAGATCGTTGTGCAGGGTGATGAGGTAGCTGACGAGGGCAGTGGAGCACAGGCCCAGGCCGCTTCTTTGCGGCAGCAGCACCTGCATGTCTGCGTCCAGATCCAGATCCTCCCGAGTGTAATCGTGCGGCAGCTTTATCTCTCCTGACACAAACAGACCATCAGACGCATCAATCAATGGAAAAAAAGAATAGACATCTGTCGAATAAATTACTGCCCAGTGGTTTAAAGTGTAAAGAAAGTGGTCACGACAGTGTTGTTACTTATTGTTTCAATAAGTCTGTCACGAATCTGGTCCATGCTCTTCCGGACAATCACCACCAGAGGTCACCTGTTCACCACATTGACCCTCACACTACACAGCACACTGGACTTCAGTTCCCACAATGCATTGCACAGATCACAGCTGTCACCATTCACACATCACACACACCTGATGCTCATTATCACACACTATTTAAGCCTGGGACTTGCTCTTGCTGGGGGCCGAGTATTATTTGCATTTATCACTCTCTTAGCGATAGCAAATTTACATAGCCATTGTCATAGTCATAGTCTTGCCTTGTTTTCCTGCCGTGTTTGACCCTGCTCGTGTTTCCTGGATTTACCCTTCGCTTCTGCCGTTTGGACTCTGTTCGCTCCCCGTTTGGATTATTGCTCTTGTCTCTGGATTATCTCTCTGCCTTGCCCCTTTGGATACTGTTCGCCGATCGTCGACCCACGCTTGCTCCACGGATTGCTTTGTCTTGCCTCCACCATACCTGTTTGCCACTGTCTGACCCTGCCTGGTTACTGACCATGTTTGGTAATAAAGCTTTGCATATGGATCCGCACGTCTCACGTCTCGTCAGCCCCGTTATAAAGTCAGTGAATGCTTGTGAATATTTGGATTTATGCACTGATTATTTATAAAATCTGATCACAATTTAATTAACAATTATAGACAAACAAATCTGATTAAACTAATCATGTTCAAAGTTGTACTTTTCACATATCTATTGAATACTTTATTTAATCACCAACAGTGTATGGTGAAGAAAGCTGCAACTGAATTTTCTACATTTGCAGACAAGGTATCCTACCTACTTATGAATAACTTAATAGATCTTTACCATTGGTAACCAGGCTTTGTGTGCCTTAAAATAAAGGGCAGAGCAGCTTCCAATCTTATCTCCTTAACTGACTTCAATTAGCTTCAGGAAAAGTCATATCAGAGGTTAACTTGCAGTAGTTTATCCAGCCTGCTATGTCAATGAACAATCAGTGTCTTCAATAAAATTTTGAAAAGTGTTTTGTGTTATTAGTTAAGTCAGACTGTGTTTGTCTATAATTGTGACTTGATGAAGATCAGACAATATTTTAATACAGAAATCCAGTTATTTTCACAAACTTATGCTTGCCGTTGTAGGTAGGAGATGATTTACCTGTGGTAGCCAGAGATGCCCTAATTTGGTTCCAAGTTGATATAAAGATTTTTATGCGCTTTTCATACCAAGCAGTGAGTGAAGCTGTTGAATGAAAACATGGCACAATCATTATGTTTGCAATGAAAGTAAACTTTATTATTAGAGAAATGGCATATGCTTGCATGACTGCTGAAAATATTTGTGCTGAAATGGGCTTACTGAAATTATTAACAACAATGAAATGATCATAGACCAATCATAAATATCTCCATACTGACTCAACACTTTCCCATGGCAAATCATCACTAATATCACCATATTAGTACCTGCTTTCTGATTTTGCAGGAACTCTCCAATGGTGTTGTAGTTTAGCTCTGTCATGTTCTGGAACTTTTTTACCAAATCCCACTGGAGAACCAAGATGTCTGGAAGGAACCGCACCAGCCGTAGCTCTGCTTCCTGAAATATACAGCTTTACAGTTTCTGTTTTCTCTAAAATTTTTTGCCATTATTACAGATTTTTTCCTAATTAGCATGCTAAAACAAAATAAACTATGGCTGGCCCTTCATAAGACTAGCATCAAAGTCAACCATGCTAACAGTCAAAGGACTGTCTACACAACATAAACAATCTGTCTAGAAAGCAGGCATCATGAAAAGCATTCTCTGGTTGTTAAACTAATGAGAAACACTCTGGTTGATAAATATCTTACCCTCTGAAGGAACCTCCAGAGCACTGGTAAGTTGTCCCGGCCACTGTTTTGCTCCACAATGTGGGTCAAACTCAACATTGAGACCTTCCTTCTGCAGCTCCAGATGGATGAATTATGGATGAGGGAGTTCCGGGGCAGAGAGCGAAGGAAAAGCCCTGGCTCCCCAAATGTCAACTTCATCACTGGATTAGAAGACACTCGCTCATCCTTCCTGATGAAGGCGTTCACTTCCTTTAGCTGATGCTCCAAAACCTGAGAGAAATATCAAAGAATGGAAAATAATAATTTAGCTAATCTAAGGGTTATGAGAAGTTTCTACTACTGAGGTCATTAATGTAACAATTAATCAACAGCTCTTAATCAACCATTCAGGTTTTACTTTTTTGTTAGGCCCAGTGTTATAAAACAACTACTCAACGATGAAAATGTTTTTAAATGTAAATAAATTTGTCAATCCATTTTATAAGCAATGAAAAATAAGGGAAACAAATGGAAAATAAAGCATGATTTACACACTAAAAGATGCAAAAAACTTTAAGTTGCTTAATGCATTCTGGGTTCTGCGATGTACTAAAAGATGACTTGTTCACCTTCAGCTGATGTGTGATGACATCATTATTCATGGCATTTTCCCATCCATTTCTTGCATTTTTAGTGGAAAGGTTTGGATCGTAAGGAACAGGCCCTGTTTAGAATAACAAAATGTTATGTTTCTTGAATTTCTGAGGGAGGAGATCAATATGGCCAGTGACAAATGTAAGATGAGGTGTGGGACTCTTACACTGGCTGGTCTGATGGGGATCCAGTAGACTGTGGATGGTCAAATGGATTGAACTGACTGTATCATCCAGCCCTTTGCCAAGAGCTCTGCTTAGTTGCTCCATGTCCTTCAAAAGATGGGCCATCAGGAATGGGCCAGGATCCAGCACAGCAGGCTTGATGATCTGGATGAGACTCTTAAGAGAAACATGCAAGAATATGGGATGAATATAGTTAAAGGTGCTGTCTGGTTAAAGAGCTGGGTCTGGTTCCTGATACATTTCCTCAGTTCTTCAAACACATGTGTATTTCTTTTGGATGTATTTAATGTATGCATCACATGTATCAATACTCAAAACCACAATTAGCATATGATCATGATATATATGTATCAAACAGCAGGCAGAAAGAATGTAATACCCGTGGGTTGTTCTGAGCTCCCAGCAGCATGGACATGTGTGTGAGCAGTCTGAGAAGAGCGAAGGGGGCAGGTGACATATTCTTAGTGTCCTGCATGTCAGGTTGGTCACGACGCTGTGCATCACCCAGAATGTGACCCGACTGAGTACGGTCCCCTCTGCAAAGAGGTACAATTGCCTCAAATTGATTAAAACAATTACCTGTAAGAATTACCTCTAAAAAGATACCATCCACATCTCTACAAATAATTATTATGGCTAATAAATGACTAAATTTAAAAACAAAAAAATCCTTAGTCAAAACCGGTTCAACAGGTACAGTAGTCATTTATATAAGGAATGACACATAGGAATGTATAGTGTGCAAGTCAATACTGCAAAATAAATCCCAAAATTTTAATTAAAATGCTAATTTTGTATAGTTCAATAGAACTTTATGGTAAGGTTTTATATGTTAACATTAATTACAATATTTTACATGAAATAATACTCCTAAATAATTATTAATTATGTTTAGTTAATGTCTTCATATATTAATGCATTTTTAACCTTTAACCTGTTAACCTTCGCCCCCATTGTGGGCCTCACAGGTGAAAATAACCTACCTCAATTAAAATGGTAACAGTTTGTGACAAAGTGTGCTACACAAACAAATTAGGTATCTTTGGAAAAAAGACACTCTATGCTTTACTATCTATCATCCAGAGTTGATAATGCTCAAAAAGATAAAAAGTTATAGACACTGACGTGAAAAATATTTTTTCACACTGAATGTTTTTTTATTTCATATACAAATACATGAAATAAGTCCTGGAGCAATCCAGAAAAGTAATGGATTGAAAGCCACATGTCTCATGAGTTCATATTTCAAATTTGAAGACGATACCATGAAAAATGAGATTCCTGCAATATTTTTTCTGAAACTATTTATAGTCCCCCCACCACCCTGTTTGAGGAAAAATAACCACCAAATGGATTGCAGAATTATTTTAGTCATTATACATGTTCCTGCATAGTTTTTCAATTATAAAATAATAGACAGATTTATTTGAGCACTAAAAAATACAAAAATAATTATTTGAGTAATAAAAAAGGAAAAAAAATGGAAAAAAATGCTTTGTATATAGTAGTAGTATTCTGATTGCCAGACATGAAGTGATATTGGCAGACATGGTCATAGAGTCAGTAATCACACGCTGATGTGCTTCCATTCAGATGATAATCAAACAGATGGTCCATATAATCAATAATAGCTGATCATTGAATCACAATGATAGACTTTTTTTTTTCTGAGACTTTTTTTTTCCGTGGACGGTATCATTCTGTTTGTAAAACTGTATGCTACAGCACCGTGTTGTTTTATTATCACCAAGACGCTGTTTTTGAGCGTAATTTATTCCATAACGGACGCGAACAATAACTCTCCCGAAGAAATGAAATGTAAACAAAGGAATATTCATCCTTATTACAACGTTATTGTTTCGCTGGACAAAAAGTGCTCGCTGGGATGTTGTTCTGTGGACCCTTACCTGTCTAACTAAACTGGGATTTCAGCAGTGGACGCGTTTGTGACTCGTTATTACAGTGATAAAGGTACGTACAGCTTTTTTATTCTGCCTGTTTTGATGTGTACTGCTTACACAAATGTAGCAAATACATTCCTTATAAGCTTTCCATCGGAAAACAGCGATCTGTCGTCGATGCTTGAGGCTTAGACCTTCAGAATGATATATAGTTTGTCAAGATTAACGATATTCTTTCACGTTAAATTCATTCATAAACATTAAACTAGTGGGGAAAAAAATGCTTCAGTGCGCTGTCGCTCTGGTAAACGTTAACAGGTTAAGGTAAAAAAGAGAAAAAACAAGCATTAATTGCAAGAGTAACTCACTGTATCTGCATGGCTTGGAAGCCTTGAATAGGATTGTGGTTGGTGCCACCTATTTGTGCGTCACAGTCTGGACAGCGACCAACCTCCATGGGTCGACCACACTGGACAGATAACAGAAAGAAAATCATGTTTTAATTTTAAAAAGAAGAAAAAATACACTAATCTAATTCTGTGCTCTGTGACAATTAATGTTTAGTTAATGCAGCATTAATGCAAATCAGGAATTAAGTTACATGACCCTACCTCACCAACAGTGCATGGATGACCATTAGGACAGACTATAAAACACAAAAGGACACCAGAGATTAGGATATGTTGATATATAATCCTCTCAATGAAAAATGTCACGTCAATGGCAAGGACCTGTTAAAATTCCAGTTCCCTTGGACCCCATTAGGGCTGGGTATCGTTCAAAAATGTTCGATACCGATACCAATACCTTGAGTTCGATACCGGTTCCTGAACGATACTTTTTTCGATACCAATTTTAAGAAAACAGTTTTAACAAGATTACATTATCTAAAAAAACTTTGGTTTTATTTATTTCAGCTTGTTGACATGTATACAGACTCAAAAACTCATCTCCTGAGCCACTGCACAAAGAAACAAAATATAGCCAACACAAAAAATCAGTACAAATAATTTTAATAAAGCTCAAATAGTTTTCAGTTTACACTAGTGCGTGCTCGTTTTAAAACGCATAGCTCAGACAGAATCATCATTTCTATTCATTTATTCTAGGTTGTTAAAGACTTCAAGAAATTTAAAATCTTTATCCACTTTGTGGATGTTTTTATTTTCTTTAACAATGTTTTATTGTTATTAAATTCTATGTTGTAGTATGTCTAATTATTGGAATGCATAAAAACTACTTAGTTTATTCAAATTTATTCTTAAAACAGCCTTATGAAATGTTTTCTTTTTCCTCAGAAATTCTGTTCTGTATCTGGTTTTCAAATGAAGGCATAAAACATTAATTTAATTTTTCTTTTAAATTATTGAAAATAAAACTTTATTTATTTATTTTGGCAAACAAAATGTTACTATTAAAATTAAAACATGGAAGAAATGTTGTGTGATCATTAATAAAAAAAAATAAGAGTTTTAATAATTTTAATAGTAGCCTAGTAGTAGCAGTATGTACACTCTGCTGAACAATATTAATTTATTTCTGCCGCAGTGTCTTCCAAGTTAATCCGAACTTTTATTTTGACGGGTTTCCGGGAATACCTTTACAGTTCTGTGTGTATATGATATGACGCAAGTTTTACTCAAATCAAACGGTAAAATGCTGATGAAGTGACTCTCAGAGCAGTTCTAGAGCTGTTGTTCATGTGTTTATGTCCTCATTTAGTGAGACGGCAGACGCTGAAATGTCACGCGAGCTTCAGTCTGTGTCAAGTAAGCGAAACTGCGCGATATAGAGAGCAGACTGCTCCGTACGCTTTCGAATCGCTCTCGCGGATGTCAAACACTGATCAATCAGCACCGTCACTTCTAGTCAAACACACCTAGTGCTGCAGGCTTATTGGCTCACTGACGTTAATGAGATTAAACCCTTAGGTATCGAAATTTGGTACCGAACGACAAGACGTTTTTCGATACTCGGTGGTATCGAGGCAATTCGGTCGGTGCCTAAAAAGTATCGAACTCGATACCCAGCCCTAGACCCCATGGTGACTCAAAAAAGATTATCAATTTTACTTTATTAATACATGCATTCTGGTCTTGTAAACAATTCTTCAGTATTTTTTTTTTCTTTTCATCATCTTTTATTAAACTACTTAAAAGTAAAATAAAAAGTTAAAAAAGGACGTTAAATAACTTGCTCCATCTCTGAAATTACTTTTCTTTTTCACTGACATCACAAGGCCCTCTCATTTTCTACCTCTCCCTTCTAGCCACTCCATTCAGGTACAATATGTACTGTAAATCACCAATTTTTTTTTTTTTTTTTTTACAAACCAATCAATTCCGGGTGGAGAAAATCCTGCTATACATTTTTCTTTCTTTTTTTTAATATCCCATTTCACTCTAAAATATGTCATATCAGAAGAATAATATGGTTTGTGAAATCAGTTTCATTTTATTTTAACATAGCACACTTTTGTGGAATTTAATTCTGTAAGAAATTATATTACCAATATCAATAGGCATACATTATTGCTTTTGCTGTTATTTTAGGCATTACAACAGAGGCATTACAACTCAATACAACAGAAAATTACATTTTATGCAACACCCAGGCAAACACAGTCAAATATATTATCCTAAACTCCTAAAGTTCTGATAATGAAGTTATTTTTAGTTATCACTGCATTAACACGAGCTAGAACAGGGTAACATAACGTAAATTAATATAGCATTTCTGGTCAGATATTAACCACTGGGTTTTCAAGTGCACTGAATTTTTACAGGTCTTGAATTTTGCATGACACTGGCAAATTCTATAGCAGCACAGATAAACAGAATCCACTCACAATACCACTGAAGTTGTCCCATGGCCTGCTGGGCAACTGCCAACATGTCATCAGGCATAGTTGGGATGAATGAAGCCTGTCAGGAGAACATGATAGAAATATCACACCCAAACACATTTTAGACACCATGTAAAGGGTGAAGGGTTCATACCATCATGTTGTTTGGGGACAGTGCCAGTTGCTGCAGTGGCTTAAGTAAAGGCAGATTTCCACACAGCAGTACTGCAGCCATGTGAACCGTGACCTCTACCAGCACAAATTCTCTGCCTGAGGTCTGTGGTTGTACACGCAGAGCATGAAGATCATTTTTCACCAGCGCTTGAGCAAATGCCCTCATTTCATTATTGACTAACACTTCTGAGCTTCTGATAAAATCCTCGAGGCCAGCACATTGCTATAGAAAACAACATGAATATCAGACACATGGCAGTGATACACATTTATCAAAAAATCCATAGAATACAGTATATAGAATATATATATATATATATATATATATATATATATATATATATATATAAAATTGTTGTGTAGCATATCTTTGTTTTTTTTACCTCAGGTTTAGGGTGCATGTTGGGGTTACCACTTCTGTATAGGGCGGTGACTTCTCTGAACAAAGCCAGTAGCAGATAAACAGCTTTCTTCATGGGTGTGCAGTTGCATTCCTTCTGACAAAGATGTTTTGAAAGACATTGCAAACTGGTCAGCACAGATTAAGCAGTTTAACAAGACTGAGGAAGAGAAATGGCAAGTATTTGATTGCATATTTTAAGCATTACCCAGTACTTATTATTAAAAATATACATTTTAGCACATTAAAGGATATATTTTTTATTGTAATAATACATACTATTGTCCTGTAAAAATAAAAAGCAGCATTTAATAATCATAACATTATAATATAATATAACATAATAAAGTACTATAATATATTATAATAAAGTATATAGAATTGTTATTATTATTAAAGTACCTGCCAAAAGTTTGAAAACATCACAATTATTAATAATTTTCAAATAAATATCTTCTGCTCATCAAGGCTGAATTTATTTGATCAAAATAAAGTTAAAAACCCAGCAATATAGTGAAATATTACAAATAATAATAAAAAAGTTTTCAAGTTTAATATATTATAAAATGTAACGTTATTCCTGCGATGCAAAGCAGAATTTTCTTCATCATTACTCCAGTTTTCAGTGTCACATGATCTTTTAGAAATCATTACAATTTATTTGACTCAAGAAACATTTCTGATTATTATCAATGTTGAAAACTTGTTGAAAATGTTGCTGCTTCATATTTTGTGGAAATGGTGATACACTTTATTTTTCAGGATATTTTGATTAATATAAAGTTTAATGAACAGCATTTATTTGTATTTATCAAATATATTAATTACATTTATTAATGCATTCATTAACTATAAATTTTAAATGCCTTCACTCACTTTTTAATCACTTTCATGCATGATGAATAAAATTATTAATTTCTCTCTCTTTTAATCTTATATAAATGTTTGAGTGGTATCATTGTTTCCACAAAAATATTAAGCCGCAAAATAGTTTTTAACATTGACAATAATGAAAAACTGTTTCTTGAGCAGCAAATCAGCATATTAGAATGATTTCTGAAGGATTATGTGACACTGAAACTAAACGTTTCTAAATGACGAATGTTGCGTTCCCAAATGCAAATTAAAGCGGCTCAAACCAAGCACAGCGCAACTAGCACTAACAGCGAATTGAAACTAAAAACAGTACTGTAACAGTAGACGTAGCGCGTCAGACTACAGCCTATTATATAATTACATCACAACTGTTGTACATTTTATGACAGCTCTAGCAATCTCAAATTCTCACCGCCATTCATAAAAAGTCACGGGGTCGTTTCAGCGACGAATCTACTCGCGTTTGGCGCTTTGAATTTTTTGAACGCTTTTAACTGTCCTGCAGATGGCGCCGCAAGCTCGTGCAGCGCTCTCAGGACCATTCAGTCCATGATGTTTTAGAGAACAATGTTTTTGCAGTTTATTTTGCTGTTTATTTAGGTAACAGGTCATTTATTAAGGCCATTTGCGCGATTTCAATCATCATGCAGTAACCAAACCCCTCCCACCCCACAACCACCACCAAAAAAACCCTCAGATCTACGCGAATCACATAGGTCATCCCTCAGAGTTTGGAAAATACGGAAATCCGTATTTATGAAGAGAAAAAAAAAGAAAAAAAAAAATCACATCCCTGATATGTGTTGTCTTATGTCAAACAAAGTTATTTGAATATCATTGAAATGATCAAAATCAACAATTTAAATTTTTTCCCTTTTGAATTTGGGCCATTTGACATTTTTGCCCAAAGCCCCTGTTAAGACCCTGGTCACTGCCACAGATGCACTGTGATATGGTCTATCCACCTTATTTTTCAACACGGATGTAAGCCGTTTTCTGTGAAGGTGCGAGATGTCCAGTTCACTAGCTGCTGTAGGGAAATAACTAGAGCAGGGGTTCTCAAAGTCTACATTCAAAGGTCCAAATCTGAATTTTCCTGAAAGGTCCGGAACAATTGGTTATTACAAAACGTGTTTTTAATAAACAATACATACATAACATATAACAAATAAACACTCATTTTAAAAAAAAAAGGTTCCCTTTGCTTTCAAAATACTTTAATAACAAGTGCAAAAGTGGCAAAACAATTAATTTAAGTGTCAGCAGTAGAAGTCGACCTATAATGTTTTTTCTCTGGCCAATGCCGATATTTAGAAATCAGGGCAGCCTATGGCCGATATATGATGCTGATTTTTTGGGCCGATTTTCTCTTTTTTTCCCTTTATATCAAAAGAGAGTTTGCGTAAATGGTTATTGCAGGGCACAAGATAGTAATAGTAGTAGTAGTAGCCTAATTCATAGTAATAATACATGGCTCAAAACTTAAGCACCTTCTCAAAACAGTTCTGAAGCATGCTTTGTTTATGTTTGCTGACAGACACCAGTGTTTCCCGCAGACTAGCAAATGCAAGTTGATTCTCTGCCAGCAGGAGGCGCTGTTGGAGCGTGATATATAGCTGTTAACGACTGTAATCAAATAAGCGCTACTTTATCAGCCATTACAGGAAAGACCAAATGAAAATTGGCATCAAAGCTTTTCTGAAGAAAACGGACGGTTCTTTTAAAAGATACATTCATATAAAAACACCCGCGCAGCATTTTATTTTTGAAACGCGCAGTGCTCAGTTTATTCAACGAAGTATAAGCCTTTTGGAAAATCTATTTGTAGCGGTCAGTTTTGATATTGTGACAAGCCGCCACAAATAAATGTATACACTGGGCACTGCTATAAGACAAATTGCCATAATATAAGTGATAGCAAAACAAAACAACAAAATTAAAATATTAGCGGTGAAATGTCGCCCGATTATGTCAAACGTCATACGCTCACTGGATGTCATGATGACAACAAATGTCATGAAGGAAAAGTTTCAATATCTCGCCTGCAATTTCGGACCTTCTCCAAAAGACATAAAAAAATAAGAATAAATAAACAAATGATTTACAAGTTAATAATAATTAGTGTTCTTGAAATATGAAATAGAAGCGGGTCCGGATTGAATTCCCTCCGGGTCCGGATCCGGACCGGAGTCCGGACTTTGAGAAGCACTGAACTAGAGGAATAACAAAGTGCAGTAAATTATAAAAACTGCACTACAAACCATTGTTCATAGTCAGTGTTGGGTAAGTTACTTTCAAAAAGTAATTAATTACTATTACGAATTACATCAATATTGTATTTAAATTACTTTACTAATTACTCTGTCTGAAAAGTAACTTAGTTTCTCAATAAGTAACTTATTCAAATTGCTAATGAGGCTACATCTTAAAATCCCTATAAACATAAATAGAAATTAAACTCTTTATTCTTTAAATTTGAGTCAAACATATAATAGTTTAGTCTTTAGCTTTAAAACAACTGTAATACTTAAATATTTTTATAAAAAAACTTTACCTTCTTTGGCAAAAAAAATTAATAAATACTCTACAAAATATCTGAATAACAAAAAAGCTTAAGAAAAGTTAAACAATACATTTCAGTTTGGCAAGATGTTCAGGAGAAGCCCAACTAGTAAAATTCATAACGGTTTATGTAAAAATAACATGTTAACTAATGTAGGTAAGAATAAATTACAGAAATTATCTTCTCCGCTGAATAAAGCTGTGTCAGATCGTTGTTCTTCTGAGGTAAATCCCATCTTATTCCTCATGGCAGGTCTTTTTTCAAAAACGATGAAAATTAGATGGATCTCAAATTTTTTTTTTAAATCTATTTTTTGTATCTAGGTGAGGGCGTTTGTGCGCAGGTGACTGCATATAATGAGCTCAGATATGGGAAAGACCACCTTGCTTTAGTTTCATACTCATTACAGAATCAGGAATATTCATTTTTGATTTGAATTTTTCATTTTAAAGTAGACACTTCAAGCTTTCAGATACGGAAGAGACTGTTCATATGGATTACATGATCACGAATATTCCTTTTCAATTTGAATTCGTTCATTTTAAAGTAGACACTTCAAGCTTTCTATAGACACATTTCTCATGTCTCTGTGTCAAGTATTCGCTGAGTTTGTGATGCGTAGAATGTTGCACACAGAGACCTAGATGGCAGAAAGCGCAGCCTGTTTGATTTGTTTATTTTACAAGAGCACAATATTTTGTTCTTATTGTCAGTGTACACAGATAAAACTAGGCCCTTTTTAGAATCGACTGATTTTGGTCTTATCTGTACCTGAGTATTTAAGGTTTCTCTGTGAATCAGGAAAAACTGAAAGTGAACGCCAGCACACAGAGGGTTAAATACGGTGCATTCAATTTTATCTTTAGACTGTAAATTTAAATTTCAAATTCGATATTAATTTTAGAACCGCTGAAATGATTTACTGTATGTAATGCAAGTACTTTATAAGTAACTATAATTAAATTACCTAAAAAATTAACAGTAATCCCTTACTTTACTTTTTCGGTGGATAAGTAATTTAATTACAGTAACGCGATACTTAGTAACACATTACACCCAACACTGTTCATAGTTAAAGCAATACATTAAAATATTATGGTAAGACATCAATTTGTAATATCAAGCAGTAAAATGAGCTGTTTTGTAAAGCTAAAAATAGCTGGAAGTAGATGACACTGGACGTCAGACCCATAAAATTTAAAAATGGCCGTGCCTGCTCATAAGGGAAAAATAAGGTGGATAGGCAGCTCTCTAGATTTTAGAGCCACAGTGTGTGTGTGTGGGCATGTGTGTGTGTGTGCGTTGTAAAGGAGTAAAAAAATACCTCAATAGCTTTCTGTATTGCGCTCATGTTGCAATCTAGCATGGCTTTGGCTACTGCATCTCGAATGGTTTTGTAGTCCATTCCACATGCTAGATACTGGTCAATTTGACTGTCATCTTGAGTCTGAGAGAAATAAACATAGCAGTTAAAGAATAAATACTGTCACTCATGACAGAATTATGAAGTTAATTAAACTAAAACCCACCGACTCAAGAATCTCCTGAGGAAACAGCCACTTGAACCCTTCCTGTGTCAGAAGTTTCTGGACATATTCAACCCCATGAAGACTGCAGGTCTTTCTGATGAGGTAAACCCTGTACCAGTCATTCCTGATTTGGCAGCATAGACTAACCACGCTGTCCAAAAACGGTGGGATAAAAGCTGAAGGATCATTGTGTGCACCTAAAATCAGGAAAACAATATCAATACCAAAAGAAAAATTATTTAAATTTCAAATACAGACATTTTTTTCAACTTTAAGTTCTAGCCTTTGACAAACATGGCAACTTTTTTTTTTAGTTTTTGTGTGAATCTCATGAATTCCAAAAGAAATATTCTAGGGTCATAGTGCATATTTCATGAACTGTTGCAATAATGTTTCAAAACTGGGTAGAAATAACAGAAAGCATTGCAAAAAAAAAAAAAAAAAAGTTGCAATGCAACAACAATAAAAAATAAGTTCTTAAAATAAGGTGCTAAAATATTGTGAACAATAACAATTTTTTTTCATGTAATTTTTTAAATGTTTTTAAACCTGGACATCTTCGGTCACGTTTTATGATGTCATGTCACACACTAAAACACAAGCACTACAGGCTTTTTCAAATTACCAGCACTTGTCACTCTATTCACTAGCAGGTCAGCCGCCATATCCAGGCACAATCGAACTCTGGCCACCCGCTGCAGGTGCTCTATAGATGCAGTATGTGCAGACACAGCATCAGAGTGAAGGAACTCCAGCAGAAAACGAGTTTCCTCCTGTAAACAGGCCTGCTGCTCCGCCACAGAATGCCACTGTGTCCGATCATACATTGAGTCCTGCAGACACAGGAGAAACATACTGTACTTCAAAACAAATTTTAAACATAGCACATAAGGGTATTTTAACACTAATTCTTGAGAAATTAATAAAAAAATATATTTTATTTAAATAAAGTAAGATTAAGTTAAGATGTATAGAAAAGAATAAAAGCAAAAAAGCATAACTAGCCTTAGTCTGCATGCTATTTTTCACAGTAGATATGCAGTTATATATATCACCAAAAATATTTCATTTTCATAAAAAACTAAAACTAAGCCATAAAAAATGGCAGGTGAATGCGAGTTGGTCAGGGCAGTGATATACACACCTCCAAACAGTTTATGTACAAAGAATAAAGCTCGGTTTTATCAGTCTCCTCAATGATGTTGCTTTGCTCAACTTCTGTCAGATGCTGCTGAAGATAGTGCTTCACATCATCAAAGCTGAAAAAGAGAAAAGACAAAAAATATTTCAATAAATGTTTAAGAGAGTGCTGTGAGCTGTTAGAAGCCCTGCGCTCACCTGTACTTGAGCAGGAGCTTCAGTACCACTGAACGCACCACTGGATTTTTATCGAAAGAGTCATCAAAGGGAGAAAGAGCCTTAGTCAAGAACCTCCGGTCACGCCCTGAGAGTATGAGGAACAACGTTCTGGTCATTTATTCATTCTAATCAAAACCTAGACCTCCATACATATACTTCATAAACAGACATACCTCTGATCTGAGGGAGTGAGCAGGACTCCACCATCAGGAGGGACAACAGGTGTAGGATGATATCTCTGCTGGGAGGAGTGTTGTCCTTGAAGCACACAGTTGTGACCATATCAATGAAGAAAGCATTGCATCGCATTCTGAAGAATGCGTTTTGACTGATGAGATCCCTAATGACCAAAATAAGCACATCATCTTTTAGAACAATAGAGAGAATACAGATAGACAATCAAAGAGATGAAGAACAACTATTCATCCCAAACAATTAGCAGATTACCGTATTTCATCAGAGGCCTTGAGCACAAAGGCATCAGGCACTTCTTGTACACACAGAGGGCAGTGCATCTGGCCAGGCACCAGCCACTGTTTGATACAGGTTAGGCAGTAGATGTGGTCACAGGGCAGGCTCAAAGGGTCCTGAGGGTCTCCCATGCACACTGGACAAGGCTGAATGCCAAACCTGTGTAAACAAACACAGTGACAAATCACCACACTCCTTTAGTAGCCTCTTACTAAACCTTTTGATTAAAGAAAATATTACTAATAAAAAAACCTGAAAATGGTTTGGGATGCTCCATCTTTGCAGGCTTTGAGTACGGTGATCACTGCCTCAAACGGCTGCCTCGTTTTAAGATTTGAGTCCCGCTCTAAGACCTTTAGCAAAGAGATGAGTGCTGATAAGCAGAAATTAAATTGCTCAAGAAATTATTGTCAAGGAAATGGACAGAGTCGACTCACTTGTGCTAGGCGTCGAGTGTGTTCCAGAACTAGTGGCCTGAGTTTCAACCTCACATCTCCAACACCCAGCAGCATGTGCTCCACAAACAAGGCCAGAGAGCAAATGCGACGCCACCCATGTCTGAAAATTAATAATACAATGATGTAATGATAATATTGATAACTACACAATACAGTAAATAGTCTTATTTGCAGGCAAAGCCAGCACTGGTGACAGGGTTGTGTGCTGGGGACCTAGAATATTGTAATGGACAATGAGGTAGAGCCCTGGGGGCCTGACTTATTTGCGCCCCTAGGGCCAGGCTTTGGACCAATTTTCACGTCATAGCTCACATGTTTTTAGGATTCGCCTTTTTATATTTTAGACATCCATCAATTAAGGTAACGGAAAAAATGTGCTGCGCTGCTGGAAACAACAGCATACCATGCTTCCACGACTGTCAAGATTGGTGCACACAGTGTCTCAGTTGCCCCGACTAAAGATTCTAAATAACAAGTCGATCATTTAATCCATTAAATTGACTAATTGCACATTTATATTAATTTAATTACTTAAATACTAAACCATAATGAGCCTTTAATATATAGGTATATTAGCCTTTAATATATAGCTGTGAAGCAACAATTTTAATTATTTATTAATAAACTAGTCAGTTTTCCAAGTCAGTGTCGGCTGCAAAAATTAAGTTAACAATGCTGACAATCTCCGTAGCACTTTATTTTACAAAAGCATGTTTTGTTGATAATGTGAATGCAGATAATTAAAGTAGACCTATTACAGTTTTCAAATTATGCATTACTCTTAGCTGGAAGAGCAAAAATGTATTTTAAGTTGTTTTCAATGTTATCAGGAAAAGAAAAAAAAACCCTGCATGTGATTGCAGTGGTGTCTCCATGCATTAAGCACGCTTTAGCATTCCGTAGTCTGCAGAAATGTGATTTGCCTTCAATAAAATTCATAGATATAAAACACTTCAAGCATGTCAAGTCTTGATTTTAAAAGGCTAAATTGATCAAATATGAGGTCAACTCACTGCTGGCCGCTAGGTAATCACTTTAAAAAACGAAAACTTGAATTTAGCTAAACATTTTTTCTATATTAACTTAATAAAGTAACCATTTTGCAATCAAAAATAAAACTGAACAATTTTTAATGGCTGCAGTCAGACAAATTCTGATAAGCTGTTGAACAAGGGCCAGGCTAGGGCTTAGATTTGAGGCCCGTGCAGGGCTTTACAACGAGGGGCCTTGTCAAAAAGGTAAAAAGTCTTTGAACCACTGATCTAAGTAATCAAAACAGATGCAGGAGCAACCAAGTCCCACACTGTCAGACTGAAAAACAGCTTACTCCCCAGAGCTGTAGGTGCTACCAAGCAATAATGTAACAAGAATAGACAGATAACATGTTACTTGTACATGCTGTAACATTTCCCAAGACTCATAAGACAATAATTGTAGAGCTCATAAAAGACAAATTTTAGAGCTCATAACTCACTGGATGTGGGTGACCATCTGTTTGCTTTTCTCTCCATAGTGGCGTAGGCTAACCTCACAGCAGACCAGCTCAATTGGGACCTGTAGTTTTTTTACGCGTCTAAGCCAGGCCAGACTCTGAACATCTCCATCTAGAGTCTGGGGCTCCAGGTATTCAATACAGGCCACAGCAGCGTACATATCTAACACCTGAAAAACATAAAGGTAGTCAGGGGGGGAAGTAAACAATCAATCACTGTGATACACTGTAATAAATATTTTCATGCATACTTTGACAGCAGAAGTAAGTTGAATGCAATTACCAATTCTGTGCCCTCTCTGGCACATCTGTTATCAATTAGCATGTGAGCAATCTGAGGTTCTATACTGATCATCCTGTAGAGGTTCTGTATTCGATTCTTGAAATGATGATAGGCAGCATGAACCCATGCCAGAGAAATTACTTCACTTTCATGTGCTTCCTGACCACCTCTAAGCTCATGTACGCCACAAGTAAGGGCGCCACATAAGAGCTATAGAAAAAGGTAAAAAACAACACATGAACAAGTGTGCTTGGATATGCAGATGATGGGTAGAAATCTAGCTCTGAAAAGGTCTGTTTCTCACCTTGAGATCCACCTCTAATGTTACATTCATTGTCATGGAGATGAAATCCTGGAGATACCTGTGGAAAAACTCCATCTGCATCTCTTGGGTTGCTTCAGAGATGTACCTGCCCAAGGGGGTCTTCCAAAAGAACTCTTCAAATTGCTTTATTGAATGTCCTGTTAAAAGAAATGCAAATACATATTTTAAAGGAAAATTAAAGGAAAATGTAAAAGAGAACTCTTCAAGAGAACAAACCTGACTTAAGAATAATTGGTCATAAAAAAAAAACTAAAAAAAACATAGCAAAGGAAGAAGTTGTGTAAAATACCTTCTCGTTGCAAAGCATGCACCCAGAGGTCCTCTAGACTATCTTTAATCCTCCAGCTGAAAGGCAAGGTGCAAGCCATGTTCCTGTCGACTGCAATGTGGTTCTGAACCAAGATTGTCTTCATCTCTGAGCTATAAAACATAGTGTTTTCAGTTACAGCAATGACTTTTGCTAATTGTAGACATGATTGCTTAGAAAACATTGTTAGTGTATGATTGAGATTTACACAACATGCTGTTGCTTTTAATTTGTGGGGAGAATGAGTTCTGCTCATTGCCATTATTGTTATTATTTGGGTAGCTAGCTCGATACCAGTTGAGTAACTTGCTCAGAAGGATTCTCTTTTAGCTGTTGCTCAAAAATAACAGTAGTTGACCTTAAAGAAAAAAAACTGACTGAGCAGCAATGCTAAGAATGCAATGCATATTTGCTTTGCATTATGAATTCCTGTCAGAAACAAAGTACAATCAAGCTTGTGAAACCAGGAGCATTAGCATATTTGCATATGTTTTGGGCCCAACGGCTCACAAAATGCACCTTGAAATCAAATAATTACATACTTGTTTTCCATTCTTGTGTAAGGAACATTTAGTAACTTGAAATCTCCAAAAATGTCCAACCACAGTTTCTTCAAAGATTCTTCAGAATGTCTATCCAGCAAGAGATCTAGATTGCAGTCGCGGTCAATAATTGAAACAAGTTGTGCAAGGAAGGGAGTTACTACTGCTTGAACTCGCCTCCATAGGGCATGTCTAAAAAACAAACAAATAATTATTAAAAGTAGAAGTAGTTGAAGACAGAGTAGAAGGTATAGGGTAGAAGACAGAATATATAGAAGGTATAGGGTTTTACAAAGAGCCAATAGGGACTAGTCAAGCCAATGAGGATCCATGAGAACATCTGAAAGGGTACAATCCAATATACTGTGAAAAACACTCTCTCTCTTACACTTACCTAAAAGTCCCACCTTCTTGCAATGCATCAGTATTTAGTGCTTCCTTTGAGACCCAGCTCTTAGCAGAGATTGTGTTTTCATCACGAGTCATCAATAGAAAATGAAGTCGCTTCTTTAAAGTTTTCAAAAATTCAGCTGGTAAAATAAAAACCTAAATATCAGTGATCCCTTATGAGACAGTTAATGAAAGCTATAAAGAATAACAATAGAAACAGCGATCTCTCACCGTGTAGAGTCTTGTTGTCAGCCAATAGCATTAGCAGAATCTCTATTCTCTTGGTACTTCGGGTGCTTGCCTCTGTCTGATCTCTTAGCATGCCAACTGCACTCTGAACACAGCTTCGCACTAGTGCTGTGGTGTCCAAAACATTCTTCCAGCCCTACAAACAACTACATTTTTACTTACCGAGTCTTCCTAGAAGTGTACTGAACAATAGTGGCAACAGGGTGGCAATAGTATCAAAACATTACTGAAAATATAGTGCTGTTGTTGAGGATGTGACTCACAGTATTGTCTTCTGGCTCCATCTTTTCATCTTCTGTGTACATGTCATCAACCTCCATAGCTGCAAGCAATAAAAATTATTAGAATTTTTTTGAGAATGTGAATCAACCCTTTAAAGATTAATGCTCAATATTTTAAAAATAAAATGGCATCACCTTCAGGCTCATCTGCTTTCTCTTCAAACAGCTGGCTAATGGTCAGACACTGCAAGGCTTTTATATCAGATACAAAATCTTTCGATCTTCTGAGGTCATCAATGTGGATTGACTTCCATGGCCCTTATAAAAGAAACTTTAGAGATGAGATTTTCGCTAAAAGAAACAGTGTTGATCATTGATGAAATCAAACTAGTCTTACCGCCATTAAATCCAATGTAGGAAGTTCCACCATCCATTCTGGGTAGTTTAGTGATGAAGTACACAAAAACCTTTTGATTGTCCTCTTTCCTGAATTTGTTGATTTCATTGATAGAAGAATACCTGGAAATATATTTTAAATTCAAATTACGCTGCTTTGCATTTACTGAAGTAGCAAAATATGCCACCAACCACATTTAACTCACTTTGCAGATGCAATGACATTTAACCTTTGGGAGCCTTCATCAAAATCGGATTGGATGATAAGTATCTTGTCCCCAGTGGTGGTTTCCAAATAATTCCTGAATACAGAGAAAAGGGTTTTAATACATTTAATTAAGAACAAACGAGCATTTTTGTTGTGATGTGACATGATGTAGTGATGTGAGCACAATACTTGATTTTCTTGAGGAATGAGTGTTCCGTGTCAAATTGCTGTAGTGAGAGGAGCTCTATGTTTTGAACTACGTTGTGTAGCTGTTCAGTTTCTGCAGCAGTCAGAAGCCTTGAGAATGTAGTTATCTAAGGATTAGAAAAAAGAATGCAAGTGTTAATATTGAAATGTTATAAATTGCTCTAGAGCAGTGGTTTCAAAACTTTTTCTCTCCAAGGTCCCTCAATATCTATGACAGTACTTTAATGCCCCCAATGTAGACTATTGTATCTACTATGTAGTGATGAAATGTACTATGTAGTAATGAAAAAGCTGCTTGGCTTCAATCTCTTTATTTAAAGAAACTAGAATTGGCAATATTTTAAAATAACCAAGTAAAATAATTATAAATAAGTAAAATTAAAATAATTAAATCCTAATTCCATTGAACATTTCAATTACAGAAACTTCAAGAACCGAATGAATCATTTATGATCAATGAATTTGCAATACAGGAGTTTTCTAGTTGTTTGTGATTGCGGGATAAGAATTATTTATTTTATTTTATTATATACATATTTGTTAAAATTATTTTTTACACATTAAAATATTTTACATTGTGACTTGATTAGGAAAAAAAAAACATTTTCATTCAAGAAATTAATGATTTTAAAATTGTAATAATTTTGTTAACATCTCGAAACCTCATATGTTGTACTGTTTAAAGGTTTTCCAAGAAGGGAACCCTGGTTCTTAAATATTACAGTTGCTGAGGGAATTCATTAAAATAAGAAACATGCTGCCAGTTTGCATCATTTTAGCTGTTTTACCTTATTTTAAACCTTGTTTTAAAGGGTTAGTTCACCCAAAAATGAAAATTCTGTCATTAATTACCCTCATGTCGTTCCAAACCCATAATACTTTTAAGATTAAAGATATTTTAAAAGACCCGTAAAATTAAGATATTTTTTATGCATCCCGTGAGCTCTCTGACCCTCCCATAGACAGTAAGGATCCTTACACGGTCAAGGTCCAGAAACATAGCAGGGACATCGGTAAAATAATTCATGTGACATCAGGGGTTCAACTGTAATTTTACGAAGCTACAAGAATACTTCTTGTGCAGAAAGAAAACAAAAATAACGACTTTATTCGTCTTCTCTGCATCACCCTAGCACCATTTTGGAGAGTATCCACTGAACGTAAACAACGTATGCTATTCTGTGTCAGCTGCATCACGCAGATACGTTGTTTACGTTCAGATCAAAGTGCAAACAACCTAGACAATGTATCCACGTGACACAGCTGACACAGAATAGCATACGTTGTTTACGTAAAGTGGATCCTCTCCAAAATGGTGCCAGGGCTTCTCGTAGCTTTGTACAATTACGGTTGAACCCCTGATGTCACATGGATTATTTTACCGATGTCCTTGCTGTTTCTGGACCTTGATTGTGTAAAGATTCTTGCTGTCTATGGGAGTGTCAGAGAGCGCTCAGATTCCATCAAAAATATCTTAATTTGTGTTCCAAAGATGATCAAAGGTCTTATGTGTTTGGGACAACATGAGAGTGAGTAATTAATGACAGAATTTTCATTTTTGGGTGAACCTTCTGAACCATCTTTTACAAGACTGCTGAGGCCCCCTAGTCAGTTCTAGCCCCCAAATAAAAACCACTCCTCTACAGTAATAATCAGAGTATTTAAAATACAATGGATTTACCTCTGTGAAAGAGGCATGGCTAGGCCCTGCTTGCTGTAGGTGAGAAAGGATGAAGTCAGCAAGGGAACTGTGCTTCTGGTCTTCAAAGTATACCCTTGACAAGTGGTCACTTTCTACATTGGAGAGGGAAGTGCAGTCCAGCCGAACCACAGCATCTGGTGTTGAACAGTTTAAAAGGATCAATTTAGCCTCACCTAAGATAACTTTTCTAGGATCTGAGAGCTCCTGTCCTTTGAGTTGCTCTGTAACTTGTACCACAACAGATGCACAAGTGTCCGAGTGGAAGCCAATGAAAGCATCAGCTGGAAGGTAACGACGTGCTTGGGGAGCAATTGAGTGCTTGCCTCTAGCAGAAATGAAGGATTGAACCCACTGTTCAAGCTTCTCAACAAGGTCTTTTTGCTCACTCTTTAGTACAGTATTGAGGTCAAGATAATGTTTCTCCAATCTGTTGATCAGTGGAATGGGAAACTGCTTGTACACAATGTCCTTCTCTTCAATGACAATGAGCCTGAAGTCTCTGTGCACTCTGCATTTGACTCTGTGGGTTCCAAGCCCCAAATCCACATATTTCTGACCTCCAAGGCTAACGTAATATTGGTTGAGGGCATCATACAAGCTTTCGTACAAGTTCTGCAAGTTCAAAAGCACAACAGTTTGGCCAGTTTCCATACAGATCTTGACACGGTTAATGTTGCGGCATATCTGAGTATACTCCTGGTCTTTTGGAAAGCTTGAACCAAAGATAATCTCTGGTTGGTACTGGTCTGAAAAAAATGTTTGCTGAAGAATTTGAAGGGCTGCATAGTTTTTGGTCAGAACCAGAAGGTATCTGCATTCTTCATCTTGTCCAATGGCTGTGATGTTCTCTCTTACAAGCTCAATGGCACTGATAGTCTCAAGCTTGGGTTTGATATTTAGTCTGCTGGTGAAAACTGTGACAGCATCCACATTATCCTTGCCACTGAAGTTCCTCAGAACAGCCTTCACAATCTGTTCTGCACTAGGTTTCTGATCATTGGCTTTGGCAACAGCGAACATCATCTTTATCAAGCTGTAATAGTCTCGCAGGCCAAAAAAACCTTTTCCCTGTTTCTTACAGATGTTCAGGTAAGCACGGGCAAATGGCTGAAAGTAATCTCTCACCCTTTCAAGGATCATAGCATCTGAGGAACATATTCCTTTTGCGCTCTCAATCAACTCCTTTTCATCAGGATCACCACGTGAAACAAATATCCCTCTATTCATCTTGGCTGGGTCCAAAGCCCAGTTCGAGATACCGATGAATCCCACCTTCTTGTGTGGTACCGGTTGATCATCTATGCATCCCTCTTCCAGCAAAGGATGTAAAGTTTTCAGAGGCATTTTCTGGGAATCCTCAGCCAAACCTATCTCATCTAGCACTACCACTGAGACATACTCTGATAGGTTCTTGCCTTCCTGAAAACGGGCACATTGCTTGAATGTATTGATAATCCCATCTGGTGTAGAATGAGGACTGCACTGGAAGGAAACAAGATGAATTTGCTTCAGTTTTCGAAACAGATCAGAATGGGCTGCTTGGCCTTGCATGCCATCTGCAACCAACGTTTTAGACAAGGACTTGGAGCTTCCAGGTTTTCCAACCAAAAAGAGAGGTATTCGTAGTTCAATGCAAATCACCATCATGAAGACATTTTCCTTCAAGGCATTGTTTCGGGCAATGGTTTCACCCAATGGAACACCACTCAGAAAAAGATCCTGAATAACTGAGATCTCCTGCAGCACTTTCATTGGGCTGTAAGTCTTTGGAAGGTACCCGCAAATTTTTTTTCTGTATTTCTCTTTATCCTCCAAGCAGGCATGGTAACATACACCGACAGCCATAACTAAAGACCAAAGAATCGGGTCTCTTTCATCAGTATCCCTCTGATGTTGATCGCTTCTCTCTGCCCTCTGATTACTCTCAAACTGGTCAAGCTCTGAGAGTAACATTGGGTGATTTTTGTAGAACCAGCCAAAAACTTGCATGCAGCGCTCTACATCCCTCAGACTCACAAAACTACATTCATCCTGTCTTGTTCGCATGTACTTCTGTGAGGATGACAGAACATCTGTAATGGTTGTGACGTAATCTGAATCAATTAAATAGGTTTCAGATACCCTTTCGATAATTTGCTTGATGTACATTTTTTCAGTATGGTCATTGAGCTGTCCAAAGTCCCAAACTAGTGGAATCATACTAGGTGGTAAGGCCTGCACTCTGTACACAAGCTGGCGAAGTGGAATGGATCCAAGTTTTTCATCGGTTTCATCAGCACGAACTCTGTATCCCAAACCAGCTAACTCCAATCTCTTGATCATTACATCTGTGTGTTTCCTGTATGGGTTGCAAGCAGCAATGATTTGCAAGCCAGTGTCACCTGTCAAATCCTGTCCCTCAGCAGTGTTGTCACAAAGAATTTCCTTAATACTGCTAATGGCCTCTGTTGTGTTTGCTTCATCAAAGAACAACACCGTGCCAAACCCATAATCCAGCTTGTTTCTTAATGCCATGGCCTCTGCTTCTCTCACTTTGGTGTAAATCATGTCTGAGCTTGTCCCTCCATGAACTTTGACTAATTTCATGTTGTCAGTGGCAACTCCACATCTGTGCATCTCACAAAGGAATTTTATTAGCCTGGTTTTCCCACATCCTGTCTCACCCATTATTATTACAGGAATCCCACAGCGGAAGCGCATGTGAATTGCCAACATTTTCAAAATGTTGTCTGTGGTGAGCTCGTATGTTTCATCTGGGTCAAGAGGCCACTGTATTCCTAACACCCTGGAAAGTCTCTCAATTTTCTCCCATCTTGGGAGCTGGTCAAAATCAACATTAAAAGGAACTCTCTGTAGTTTGAGGCCCTCATAGAGCTCTCTGGTCATAATGTTCTGCTTGATCACTCTGTTTGTTGATGGATCAATTGCATCAATCCCATTCTGTGCATTTGGCTGAAGATGAAAGCCAATGAATGTCATGGACTCATGGTCATCATTGAAGAAAATATATGGATGTGGTTCTGACTCCCATCGTTTTCTTATCCTAAACGGAGCCAGATCCTCTTCATTGATAGAAGCAAGGTCATTGTGCAGTCTCCCAGGACTCTGGTCAGAGATGCTAAGTGAAGGAGTGGCGAAATCCTTTGCCATGAGAATCATAAAATCAACAACAAAATTTTTGAATCCCAACAGAGTGTCCCCTATGAAAGAAAAATCACAGAAGACCGATCTCTCACAATCCCGAAGTTGTAAGTTCAGGAACCAAGTGAAATTCCGCAACTCTGCCCAAGAGGGGTCTACAATGCCACAGTACACAAACAACATCTGCAGGCATTCCACATGAGTTCCTTCAATTCCTTGGTACATGAAAGCATCCAAATTGCCACCATTGTAGAAACGCTGCAGGTACTGATAAGGCCGTTGGTAGGCCTCACTCTTGAACTCTTGGTCATCCATAAGGGGATCATCACTCTGTTCTAATAAAGGATCTTCCTGCATTCTCATTTCCAACTCAAGGACCTCTTTGGGTGGACGGCAGTAGACACTTGGAAACACATCCAGGAAAGCAGATGGAACTTTTGCACCCTAACATGAAGAGACAAATTAATTTACGAGGCATTTGTCTAATTAATGACAACAAATCCTAAGTGATTTAATGAGTTTACTTACAGCTCTTCGATCATTTCGGGATGTCCCAGGTCTTAGTATCTCGATGACATACAAGTGCTTATTACTGCTTTTCCACATGTTTCCTTCTGAGTCCATAAGGTAACCAAGGATCAGCAGCCTGAACAGAAATTCATGAAGTCCTTTCTTTACCTGTAAGTATATAAACAATACTGAAAACAGCATCAACATTTCTTTCTATTCCCAAATAAAATAATTTAAAATTTTTTAAATTTAAATCAGGTAGCTACCATGGTGGTGACATCAAAATGATAGACTGAAAGATTTTTCTTGGGGCTGTTGAGTAAGGACTGAAGGATGACATTTTCATCAACTCTTGGCTCAATTAACCTGATGCACTTCAGCTGTGAAGCCTTCTTGGTGATCTTCTTCAAATTCTCATACATTCGTTTAATGTAAAGTGATTTTCCTAGAATGCACCACACAGATGTAATTACCACTTTTAGCAAAAATAATTATAATCACAAATAGGGTACATTATTTAGCTGACACAAATTCTGAAAACTAGCCAATTTAAATCCATTACTTGAATATATACTCACCAACTCCTGATCTTTCTGAGGATACAACTCCCACACACTGTCTGTCTTTGAATACAGCAGCAGCACTGGATATGTCAGCTGGTACTGTAAAATGCCTAACAAGGTATCGCTGAATACTGACAATTGGTTCTTGGGGAATCAAGTGCAATCTAAATTGACTAAAAGCTGAAGGAAGGTATGCATGATCTCTGTTAGAGCTGCAGACCAACACAAGTCTGTAATCATTTCTGCTCCGTGCACTTTGGTGCTGAAAAAATTGTTCTACTTTGTAGCTGATTTCATAGGTAAGTTGGTCCACATAGAGCATAGTGTATATCTTCTTTCCCCTGTAGCCGTCAGAGAGACAGCGCCTGAGGAAAAGTTCCACTTCTTCATATGAAGTGGAAGCACTACAGAGGAGTACTTCATCATAGGTTGGTAGAGGCTGACCGTTGCTGCTCATGTAAATTGAAATGCAAGATATCAGAATTTCTTCAGAAGGGCAGATGATTAAATTTGGTTTTCCAGTAGCCATTCCATTTGGAAGTTCTCTCTGAATGTACGGTGTTCTCTCATCCTGTGAGGAATCAGCCTTATGTTCGTTGGGGCTGTTGGCCAAAATTTCTAGAAGATATCCAAGTCTTCTGACATCAAGGGAGTCTGGCAGAAAATTGTTCATGTTCTGCATGTAAGCATTCCAAATCACAACTAGCTTTTTTGACCCAATAGCATCCCCCAGCTGGCTTGCCAAGACATCAATCAATGGGCACGGTTCCTCAATACTCTCATTCTCCATCATACTGGGGACTTCCATAAAAGTTTGAAAGTCTAAGTCATCATTTTGCTCAGGACCCTTCTTAATTACTTCATACTGAAGCCTGTGCCAAGCCTGTCTCAAATCCGAAGTGGTGCAATTAGGTTTGATAAAGGAGAGCATCATAAGAACTTGATCTTCCATTGCAGCTACATTGCCCTGGGCTAGCTGATGGCACAGGTAGACTACTTGTTCTGCAGTGTAATAGTTTAAGAAATAATGTTGAGATCTCTGCTTGTCCATAAAATCTTTCCAGAAGCATAAACAGCTCTCCATTTTCTTACAGACTTCTGGCAGCTGTTCTGTGACATCACCTTCCATCATGACAACACTGACGACATTCCCCAAATTGAAGTCCATAATGATGCATGCTTCTTTACTATTACAGTTGATGTTTGCCTCCCAATGTCTGAACAATGGATTTCCAGCAACAAACAAATCAATGAATACAGAGCCCAACCTCTGTACACTGGCAAAAACCTGGAAAAAGGAAAGAAGTTAATTTGGGGATAATTATAACAGTCATGGTGAGACAGAATAAAATATCTAAAAGGTAAAAGTCACCTCTGCAAACTGATCGACTTCACACTGGCCCTGATCTCCTTTGCCAGACATTAGCATCAATTTATTTTGAAGATCTCTGAGGTCTTCCAGAGAATAAATACGCTTCTCACAGCCCTCATCATGCTCTTCCATAATATGTAGCTTCAGAATATTTTCCAAACACAACTGAAAAAAAGCAATACTCAATGTTTGATATTTCTTAAATATATACATCAATTATGCCATTTAATAAAGATAAGATAACTAAAAATAACCATTGAGCTATTGTCACTGCTTCTCAAGGAAACTGTATAAAAATCTAGCTAAAACTAACTTAAGTGGAAACTGTGGAACCTCTACTCACGCTCTAATTGGTTCATTCAATTCTATGTCCCCAGCCAATCAGTTTCATGTAATTATTACTGTTAACACATATTCAGTGAATGCCATGTTTGTTAATTTCTGGATTATCAGGTGGTGGCGAACTGAATGAGCTGGATGATCATTTTGGTCTAGCAACAAATCAGCTCCCATTTTTAAAATATCAGCACAATCACCTTCCAACTGATTTTTTTTTTCCAGCAAACATCTTGATCGAGATGACCAGGTCTCCAACAACTAATATATTGAGCTCTATCTTTTCAATTGCCTAAACTAGTTTTTAACAACTGAAACCTGATTTTCCTTGCAAGGCCCTGACCAAGACAACAGTCAGTTTGGTCAACCAACTAAACCAGCTTGAAACCAGTTAGCATTTTCCAAATCAAATCTACCCCTTCAAGCTGATTTTAATCGGCAATCCAGTATAATGTTAGCAAATACTCTGTTTGAGTTCAGATAAATGTAGCACAGATGATGCACACAGTTAATAACAAACCTTCTTTTGATTTTGTGCACTGATAACGTAGATGCCTTTTGTGTTGATAGTCGATGCCAGAGATAGAGATGACAGCTCCACTGACCCATGACTGTCCTTGACTGTTTTCAACCATTCTATGTGTCTTGCAGAGTCACACTGAAATAGAGAAAATGTTGGTGAACAAGACAATCCTATTTTCTTCCTCTGGGTAGTAAAGCTAGCAGATACTCTTACCAATTTTTTGGGGAGGTTGGGATCATTGTCAAGTGCCTTCCATAGCTTCTTCAGCATTTCTTTAAAGTGCTTGAAGCCAGCATCTGGCTTCAAATCATAGAGCATTGAGGAGTAGCCAAGAACTGCATCATGAAAACAGGCTACACGATCCACATCCAAATCATTCTCTCCGGCAGAGATGGAAGCCAAATCCACAAAGACTTTCAACTCATTGATATCTGAAGTAATAAAAATGAATAACATTTGCTTATAAAAAAGCATAAGAATTAAGAAATCCCATTCAATTACCAGCACAAACATCTTTTTACCTTCAAGAGCCTCTTTAACCCAAATAACAAAATTCTTTCTGAGGCCAAGCTCCCTAAGGCACAGTCTACGGGAATCGGTGATGTCCACAAGCACAGTTTTTGCCTGCATCAACTCATTGTCTATGCTGTCAAGACGTTCCTGTTTAAATTCCAAGTGTGTCTGAAGGGAAGAAAGCCTCATGGGTTTACCACATGCCTTTTGTTCATTAAAAAATGCATTATTTGACAATAATAATAATGGTAAAAATTAGATGACATACAGTAACAAGCAACTTCTCCAAAACTTGAAAGTCTCCTTGTAGGCAGAGTGTTTGTTTGACCATCATGACCACCTGAGCTGACTCTACTGCCAGATGAAGCTCATGGTATTGCTCGATCTGCTGTATTCTTGTCTGGACCCAGCGCTGGTCATCATTGCGATCCAGTTTGCATATAATTGCAACTTCTGCTTCAAGATCATCATATTTTCCCTTGTAGGCTTTGAAGGTTACATCAACTTCTTCAAATGATATGCTACCACCTTTAAGCCTTGTGTATATGTTTTTGTAGGCATCATAACATAGTTCAAATATTTCACTATGAAGATCTTCAAGTGTGATAATCAATTCCTCCTCTGAAAATATTATTGCGTCATCTTTAGAGTTCTTTGCAAACACTGCTGCCTGTTTCACCCAACACAATTTGAAAATGTAGCTGTCTTTATAGCTGTTTAAAATCTCTGCCATAGATCGAACATCATCTTCTAGCTCAAAGTAGGTGACTACTCCTGACATTTCAGAGGGAATCTGATTTATCGAATTAATTTCCATGAACTCATCCAAGTCCATCTCATCAATGTCAATATTCAGTTTTTTGTCCAACCCTTCCAAATCAACTGTAAAACAGAACAAACTTAGTATTAAAATGAGAGCAATCTGTTATTGCGATCTTTATGAATGCAATCTGTTATTGTCAGAAGCTCAGTAGATAATGTAGCATATACTATACCCATCACATGCTCTTGCAGATTGCGGCTCATTGTAATAAGAGCATCCACCAGTTCTCTCTCATGATTAATAGCCTTCACCTCCTCTTGTCTAGACTGAAGAAGTCTCCTCATGGCAGTGGTGTCCTTGTATTTTTCATTCTCACAAAAACAGTCTGTAAAAACAGTAGGGTAATGACTCCTCATATTATTGTATAGTAAAAGGGTCAAATCTCACATGTGAGGTGTTTTACCTAAATTAAGCAGCTCAAAGAAAGCGCTCCTCTTTTGCAGTATGTGATTGAGTAGCTTTATTGCTATTTTCCCAGTCACAACTTGATTTAAAATGTTTGAGAATAATGAGGTTGCCATGGCAAATTTCTCTCTAGCCTCGTCAGAAAGCTGATCAATCAGTTTTTCATCAGCACCTGCAGAGCAAATAAATAACAACTGTCATGCTGTTTCTGTCTCATTAATTGTAAACACAGCAACCATATAATTATAATAACCATATAATTACCATGAAGCTGGAAAATATTCTTAGCTGCTGTCCAGCCCAAAAGATGTTTGAGAATAACTTCTTCTTCCACCAGATAGGTTCCTTTATCATCTTTTGGCCAGGACTTTAGGATGATGGTAGATACAAGCTTTCCAAATTTCCAGTTTATCCGATATTCGTTTAATTTCTCAAAAAGTTTCCCCTCGGATTTAGTCTGTTAAAAAAGTCTGCACAGTAAGTTATATTTGCACACTTCCAATATTCAATACCAAACAAAAGCTACCCTAACAACTGTTAGAAAGAAATTTGAAACCATGTACTTTCAACAATGTACTGCTTAAACACTGAAAATCCCAAAGAACAGAAAAGTCTAACATCAAATACATTTTTATCTCTATGCGCTAATGACTTCTGAAACCAAAATGAACATCGTCACCATTTATTCCACTTTGCGTCAAGTGCTTTCCCTTGTTTTGCATTAAAATTGTGCAGTTCAATACTTGTACAATACTTGATTCTGATTGGTCATTTGCAGCAGGAGGTCAGATGTTCAGAGGTCTTGTTTCATACAAGAACAACTGCTGTAATCTGCATCTTAATTTATTGACTATATTGTAAATTAAATCAGAGGACTGTAAAATTGTTGCAGTATTATTGTTGCCATGGCTGATTGTTTTGTACATTGTAATGGATTATTTTCCTTGTGGAATGCTAAGGAAATCCTATACAAGTAGGATTTTAAGACAATTTCCACTCAAATATTTCATATTAGTGTTATATATGTTTTGCACAGCCATGTAATATAAGCATAACTGTACATTATCCCTTACATGTTTTCCACAAAGAAAGAAAATTGTTTGAAAATACCTAATTATAGGAAGTAAGCAAACATAAATTTTGGGTGAACTATACCTTTCCATGCATACACACAGGACTGTATATATGTATACTGCATTATGCATTTCAAGCCAGCAGTGAACAAGCCAGTGTGAACAAAGTGAAAGACCTTTACCTGGCATATTGTGGTAACAGCCTGGAGAGCACATTTCTCGACACTACCCACCAAATAAGGATGGGAGGCATTAAGTTCCTCAATCTTTGAACAATAAACCTGGATTTGATCCAGATGATTTTCCTAATAAAAGTAAAAATAAATAGCTTATTTACAAGTACAGAAAATGTTGTCAAAGATAGTTATAACATTTTAATGTCAATAATTACACTGATTTATATCGGATGACCCTAATATACATATAAATTGATAGTAATTACCAATCCAGATTGCAAGTTCTAAACTTTGAAGCTAAGACATCATTTATTTTGCCGTGTCACTGTAGATTCAGTATTGGTGCAGGAAATACTGTCAGAATATTTTAGTACAGTGTTCCCTGCACACCAGTGGAATAATGAAGATATTCATAGTTAATGTAATTGAAAGTCATGAATTTTTAATTATTAGTATTTTTTTTTTTGTTTCTGAAAATTATAAAATAGTGGACCGTTTTCCAACCCAACTAAACATGTATACTAGAGCTGTGTAATTAATACCTGTTGATATTTCCCCTCAAAGTCTGTTGTAAATGTCTCTCTCCATTCTTTAGTGAAGTCCTTACTCATGAAATCTATGGCTATAATGTTATTCCAAATCTGTCAAATAGAACATAAAACAATTGTTATAGTAATTATATAGATTTAAAGTATGCAGACTGGATTAGTTAGCTTGTATGAACATTTGTTCTGCTTACCTCAATTTCTGTAGTGAAGCTGGCACACGTCACATAACCTCTGTTTAAAAGTCTACCTTTTAAAGTTTGTGTGCTCCATGCTCTGACAGTTTGCTTGGCCTCACTGAGTAATGCAAGTTTCTTCTCAGAAAAAGTGTCTGCTTGTTCTGAGGTCTTAAAGTTGAACAAATATTAACATGTTCATATCGAATCAACGGTATGTCTTCTGAATGACTATTGGCTTTAATCAGAAATTTAACAAAGATATTATGATTTCAGAATGGAATACCTGGGCAAATCCTGATACAGAGGCGACAAGGTTCATGCAAGCAACAGGAATATCAGTGAAATTCTGTGCATAGCTGTAGTAATGAACTAGATTGCAGATCTTTTGTAGAAGTTTGCAAGTTGCTTGTATGCACTGAATGCCATAATCCTCATTTGGACAGCTACAACAGTAATGAAAGCCAATTAAGCAATGTACATTGATAAGGCCATTGTATTTGTTTGGATCAGATTTTCTTCTTCTGCATTTTATCTTACATTTCTGCCATGAGCCCCCAAGGCAATAAAAACAGAATTTATGCAAATCTAATGTATTTTAGTAAACTTTACCTGTATTTTTTTTCAAGCAAGTGACTTTGAATGTGTCCCAGAATCTCTGCTACACTCTATGATATAAATATAATCATCAAATATGGACAATACAAATGGCAGCATTTTTCTCAGTTACAGATCCTTTTATTTGCCAAAGATATACTGCAAGCTAAATTAATCTGTTCTGGTTTGTACATAAATGGTTATTTCTTGTGATGGCTTTATACTCACTGTGGATGTGGAGTAGTTTATTTCAGTGGGGCATTTCATGGTGAAAACCTGTAGAATGTCCAGGAGCTCTGCTTGGATGATAGAGCTGCACTCCACCAACTCATCTACTGACATCAGATACATCCAAGACCGAGCTAGCAGTTTGTCCACCTCCACCAAATGTCCATGTGTCTTCATGAGATTGAACATCGCCCTAAAATAGAGGGATTCAACAGACATTAATGATATATACATACATACACACATACAGGTGCTGGTCATAAAATTAGAATATCATGAAAAAGTTTATTTATTTCAGTAATACCATTCAAAAAGTGAAACTTGTATATTAGATTCATTCATTACACAGAGACTGATATATTTCAAATGTTTATTTCCTTTAATTTTGATGATTATAACTGACAACTAATGAAAGTCCCAAATTCAGTATTCCAGAAAATTAGAATATTGTGAAAATGTTCAATACTGAAGACACCTGGTGCCACACTCTAATCAGCTAATTAACTCAAAACACCTGCAAAAGCCTTTAAATGGTCTCTCAGTCTAGTTCTGTAGGCTACACAATCATGGGGAAGACTGCTGACTTGACAGTTGTCCAAAAGACGACCATCGACACCTTGCACAAGGAGGGCAAGACACAAAAGGTCATTGCTAAAGAGCTCTGTGTCCAAGCACATTAATAGAGAGGCGAAGGGAAGGACAAGATGTGGTAGAAAAAAAGTGTACAAGCAATAGGGATAACCGCACCCTGGAGAGGATTGTGAAACAAAACCCATTCAAAAATGTGGGGGAGATTCACAAAGAGTGGACTGCAGCTGGAGTCAGTGCTTCAAGAACCACCGCGCACAGACGTATGCAAGACATGGGTTTCAGCTGTCGCATTCCTTGTGTCAAGCCACTCTTGAACAAGAGACAGCGTCAGAAGCGTCTTGCCTGGGCTAAAGACAAAAAGGACTGGACTGCTGCTGAGTGGTCCAAAGTTATGTTCTCTGATGAAAGTAAATTTTGCATTTCCTTTGGAACTCAAGGTCCCAGAATCTGGAGGAAGAGAGGAGAGGCACATAATCCACGTTGCTTGAGGTCCAGTGTAAAGTTTCCACAGTCATTGATGGTTTGGGGTGCCATGTCATCTGCTGGTGTTGGTCCATTGTGTTTTCTGAGGTCCAAGGTCAACGCAGCCGTCTACCAGGAAGTTTTAGAGCACTTCATGCTTCCTGCTGCTGACCAACTTTATGGAGATGCAGATTTCATTTTCCAACAGGACTTGGCACCTGCACACACTGCCAAAGCTACCAGTACCTGGTGTAAGGACCATGGTATCCCTGTTCTTGATTGGCCAGCAAACTTGCCTGACCTTAAAAATTCGTCACGCACAGAGACCTTGCACACTGAGTCCGATGCGTTTTAATTAATCCGTTGCGAAAAAATTCGCAAAACTATACAAAATGTCTTCAAGCAGTGAGGATGATTTTGTTGTCCTCTCTCTTTTTAAAAAAAGAAAAAGAAAAAGGAAATATTGGGTCCATCCAATCCTTAGATTGCACAGAGAGGAAGTAGAGTTCCACCTCCTTATCAAAGAGCTGCGGGATTACCCCGAGAGATTCAAAGTATATTTCAGGATGTCAGTGCCTCAGTTTGATACTTTGCTAGCGATACTGAATCCACATATTAAAAAGACCACCAATTTCCGTGAACCAATTTATCCTGAACAGAGACTGTCTGAGGTATGGATACACCCACACACACACACACACACACCGAACTGCGGCATCGGAAAGGTGCGCGCCAGGCAAAAAAAAAATAGGCTACAGCAGTTCTTTATATTCTGTATCTTTGTATTCCGCAATTTGTTTGTCATAAAGTGCTCTGTGCTGCAAGATGAAGTGTATTAATTTGTCTGACACTATTTTGGATTTTGGCTTTCGCTTGTACGGTGACTCTGAATTAGTGTTGTCAAAAATATTGATATTTCGATAAATATCGATACTGAAATATCTGAACGGTACCAATATTAATTTCCCGAAGTATCGATACACCGATACTAGCCGAGCTGTCACTTTCACTTCTCTCCAAAGGCGCGTGGACAAGCACCACACGTGACCGCAATTGTCTCCTTTGCTCTGGTTAAATAGCAAAAGTGAAGTGAATAGAAAGATGACTGCTCTGGTTGTTAAAGAACACAGCAGGAGCGCTATCTGTAGGATCTATGATCTCCGCGATGCAGAGAACGCGCACGGAATCCAGTCATAAAAACGGAATTTACAGTTTAACGCGGAATGTCACGGAATTTGTCAAAGTTTGGAGGAATTAATCAAAAGTAGGTCATTACACTAAATCGCGATATGGACTAGTATCTGTAAATATTAAGCTGCAAAAGTCGATTTAAATATGAATCCTGCATGTTCTGCGCGTCTCTGTGTGAATGTGCTGCATGTGCGGTTGTGTTTACTAATGTGGCGCTCGCGGTGATTTCAGCGTCTGCCGTCTCAATGAGGACATAAATACATCAACAATATCTCCAGAACTGATCTGAAAGGCACTTTACGAGCATTTTACCATTTAATTTGAGTAAAACTAGCATCATATCATACACACACAGAACTTTAGAAGTATTCACGGCAACCCGTCAAAATAAAAGTTCGGTTTAACCTATTAAAGACCGTGTGCCAGAAATAGGCTATATTACTGTTATTTAGTAGAATGTACATAATACTACTACTTACTACTACTGTTCATTTTTTTTAAAGAAATAATCACAAAATATTTTAATAGTAAATCCCCTTCATTTGCCAAAAATGTAAATGTTTAATTTTCATTAATTCAAATATAAATGAATTAAAATTGTTTTATGCCTTCATCTGATATCCAGTAAAATTGAAATACACAACACAGAATTTCTGAGGGGGAAAACACATTTCATAAGGCTACTGTAAGAATAAATAAAAATTGTTTGTATGCATTCAAAATAGCCTAATAGACATGCTAAAACACAGAATTTGGTAACAATAAAACATAAGGTGAGAAAAAAATTTAACATTTCATACGGTCCTAAACGTGTCATTTTTGTTACACTTTTAATAAATTAAAATGTTAAATTGTATAATTTTCATGATTTTAATGAATTAGACATGCTTTTAGATTAATAGCTTTTAATTTGACCATTAAAAAAAAAAGAGTCCAGAAAAATTCAAACGGAAAAAAACAGAATCCAGAAAAATTTAAATGGAAAAAATTGAATGTAGAAAAAAATAAAACGGAATTTGGGGAAAAATAAAACGGATTTCATAGGACCATATATCTGGAAATATTTTGGTTATGAAGCAAATGAGAATATCAACAAATAGAACTTTTAATTAGTACATGTATTAGTAAACGTTAGTTTCAATTAACATTTAACTTAGATTAATAAAAGATTAATAAATAAATGCAGTACCTCAAGACATTTTTTTGTTAATGTAAAATATACCGCATGTTCTCGACTTGTTACATTTATCTTTAAATTAAAAAAATTACCCCCTTAATATTGTGGCAGTTTTTTTCTCCGTGGTATCGAAAATGGTATCGAGTATCGATATTTTTCAAGGTATCGTATCGAAGTTAGAAATTCCAGTATCGTGACAACACTACTCTGAATTGTCAAAACACCTTCTCAAAGCATCTCAAAATGCTATATACGGATGCGAAAAACGCAAAAAAAAAATCGAACCCGATCCGAATTATTTTTTGACGGACGAAAATTTTGGAGGCAGTGTGCAAATGTGATTGACAAAACGTGAGGTCGTATTTATTTTTCAACGTGGTAAATTTTGGACGAAAAATTCAGACTCAGTGTGCAATGGCCTTAAGGGTGTACTCACACTAGGTAAAGTCGTACTCACACTGGGGAAAGTCATGGCCTAATGGTTAGAGAGTCAGACTCGTAATCCAGAAGGTTGCTAGTTCGAGTCTCAGGTCTGGCAGGAATTGTAGGTGGGGTGAGTGAATGTACAGCGCTCTTTCCACCCTCAATACCACGACTGAGGTGCCCTTGAGCAAGGCACCGAACCCCCAACTGCTCCCCGTGCACTGCAGCATAAATGGCTGCCTATTGCTCTGGGTGTTGACGGTGTGCGTGTTCACTGCTGTGTGTGCACTTTGGATGGGTTAAATGCAGAGCACAAATTCTGAGTATGGGTCACCATACTTGGCCATACGTCACGTCACTTTTTCACTTTTCAATCTTAACCGTGCCCGAGTGCGTTTGACCCCCAAAGCCTGGTTCGTTTGACTAGTGTGATGGTTCCGTGCCACGCTGGGGCACAGTTCGTTTATCCGTCCCTGGCTCGGTTGGAAGAGGTTCTAACCGCGCTGCATGATACGTGCAGCATGATTGCGTTAACATTTCTTAGTGGCAAAAGTGATAGATCTGTAAAGCAATATATTGTGAGAGGGCCATGTGTTATCGCATCCCAAACGACTCAAAATAATAAACCACAAAGTTAACAAAATGAAGCACTCCACTGTGCTGAGCGAGAGCGCTTCTCTTCTGTCTTCACGTGCTATCGGAAACTTCATGTTTCCCACTTATGAAGTCGTGATTACGAGCTCGTTGCATTCTTTTCTGTTAAAAATAACAGTAAACAGTGGTGGGTGAATGTTGATGCTTAGCCTAAATAATTTTATCATGTGAGCCATGTGAATGCTCCAGCAGTCTTAGGCCAAGATTAAAGTTAAGATTTTCTAAATTAAAATGACAGAAAAACATTTGGAAACCTACAGACAAATTTAGTACCTTCGATCCTGGGATCTTGTGTAAGTTGTATTAGCTGATTTGAGTCCCTGTAGTCCAGCCCAGCTCTGATCATATTGTGAGTTGACCTTAGTAGACACGGGCTCAAATGGTTTTGAAGTGCCCTTAAGAAGGTGCAGTAGTGGAATTACAATGATCCATTTAGGCATGTCCTCTGCTCTCACCCTGTTGATCAGTTCCTTCACCATGTCAGAAAAGCTGAAGAGCAAATCCGTTATCAAACGTTATTAAGAGCTTTTAAATAATGTTAAATAATAATTAAACCAATGTTCTGAGATAATTTTTATAAGCTGTATTGACAATGTCTGTGGCATGCTGTTGAAAAATAATTTAGGCAATTTGTAAAAACAAACACTTTTACAAGACAATGGAAGTGGGTGATTGTATTGGAGGGTTTAAAGCCATGTTGGAAGGCATTTAGCAAATAATGACTTAAATTTAGTTTGTTCCACATACAAAACCACTGTATTCAAGAAGACCAAATAGCGCACAGAGACTACTTTTGTAGCACATTTGAAGGGTTCATCCAAAAATACAAATTGTCATTATTTATTCGCCCTTCTTTTGTCTTCAACAGAAATAAAGAAATTCATACATGTTTGGAAAAACATGAGGGTGAGTAAATGATAACATTTTTATTTTTGGGTGAACTTTCCCTTTAATTCAGTATGCATTCACTCTATAGAAAAACAACAACAAATGTATATATTCATCATTAATATAAATAGTGCAAAATAACAGCACAGCAAACATTGTTCTCACAATAAATACAATTGAATTTTTGTGTGTGGGACTTCTTCTGTTGTATGTACAGTATTTGATGTGTTCAATGCTTCTGCCGGCAATCATTCAGTTGTGCAGGGGGTGTTTCTTTATTTGTTATAAAAGGCTAAATATTTGTAATTTAACAAATGTTAAAATAAAATGACCTTGAGATGATTTTGTATTCTTAATTGAACCAAGGTGTACACATGTTCTACAGTTAATTTGATGTGATGATCTCTCAGACCATGTCTAGTCTAGTCTAGTCTAGACTTGGTCTAGGTCACAAAACTTTCTGTATATTTAGTTTTATTCCAGAAGTGTTTTGTTTTGCAACATGTTCCCTCCAGATCTCTATAATTTACATAAAACCAAAATAACTTTACTCACTTTTTAATTGCTGAGAATGATTCTGTTATGTCTGTCCAGAAAGACAGGAATTTATCCTTAGGCAATTTTGGCAGGCACAGGGCAGTGCAGAGACGAGAAAGAGTTGTCTTTTCTAATTCTAAATGATACTGTTGCCATACATAAAGCATAATGAGGCCAGCCTTCAGTGGTTCCTTGATGAATTCGCTTTTTTCCTCCTTGTCTTTCTGTAACTCGGGAGTCACCCTCTCCAGCATGAACTGCTTCAGAAGCTTTCTCACCTGACATGATAAAAATACGATATGTTGGATTTTATGTAGACATTTGCATTTGAGCACTGGATGCCGGTTGTGCTCTTAAAGGCATAGTTCCTCAAAAAGTAAAAATTCTGTCATTGTGTACTCAAGTTTATGTGTCTAACTTTAAATGTGTATGAAGTTCCTTGAAGAACAAAAGTGCAATACTGCATAAAATAATATTGCAGAGTAGTGTTTTCTATTATAGGAACTGAGACTGTCAAGTTAAAAAAGGAAGACAAAATAAACACCATAAAAAAAAAAATAAAAAAAAAAAATCATAACATTTGTCAATTTGCCACTTGTGCTATATTCCATATGAAGTCACAAAAGAGAAAATTTATTAAAAAAAAATATATATTTCCTGTAGCCATAGCTCTTAAATCTAATTTAATGTGAACTAAAGATGTTTGACATCATAGATCCTGATGTGGCATATATATATGTATTGAACGTGACTACAAAAGATATTTAGAAGCTGTCTTCAAAAGAATATAGTCATGTGAATTGCTTTTGTCACTTTTTGCTTTTTTTAGATATTGACAGCTCCAGTCCCCAACATGCTGAGATATGGTTTTAATATACACTGACTGAGTATAATATTCATGATATAATTAGTGGAAATGGATTCCACAAGATGTTGGAAAACTTGCAGACCCTTACTGGACACCATTCAGTTTGCTTATTAGCAAACAGGACCATGGATGATGCAATCAACATGGGATCCTTACAGAAAAATAAATATACTAAAATGTATTTAAAATACATTTACTTCATGTTAAGTATACTATAAATACATTTATTTATGTACTTAAAAATACCCTGCACCATGCTAAACTGGTACACATAAGTCTGCAAAATTGGCTTATATAAATGTTTATATAAATGTGGCATTATATTATATGCTTATATAAATGTGAATTGTGCACAAGTAGTACTCCAAATAAAGTTTAAAAATAATTTTTTATATCAATGAGTCTCGAGCGTCAGTAAATATGTCAATAGATTTTGAACTACACAGAGTGTGAAATAAATGTATTTTAAATATATTGATTCATTACATCCTGCAACATCTGGATAAACCTGACTAAACTAACTTCTCTGTGCCCACCTCCACCAGTCAGTGGATCAATTTCCTGAAAGCAGCAGCTAGTGAGGTTGGGGAAATTCACATCTAGCACCTGCAATATCAGCACTGGTGCGCAACAGGGCTGTGTGCTCTCTCCACTAATCTTATCCCTATACACAAATGACTGCACCTCTACAGAGTTTGTACCTCAAACTCCTGAGGTATACAGATGATACCACTGTCAATGGCCTTATCCAAGATGTTGATGAATCTGTTTACAGAAGAGAGGTTGAACAGCTGGCTCTCTGGTGCAGTCAATATGACCTGGAGCTGAACATGAGAAACCCCAGTAATACCGTTTTTCACCATTCTCAACAGTGAGTCATTCGGGCTCCTGGGATCAACCCTCTCCCAGGACCTGAAGCGGAACACTCACATTGACTCCACTGAGAAAAATCCCAGCAGAGGTTGTACTTCCTTTGTCAAGTTCAATCTGCCACAGGTTACGGTTACTGAGTTTATTACTGTCTGGTTTGGGTCAGCGACCAAATCAGACAGAAGACGACTGCAACGGACGACTGAGACAACTGCCCAACCTTCAGAACTTGCATTCTCAAGAATGAAGAAACGGGCAGGTAACATCATAACAGACCCCTCACACCTAGACTACAGATTGTTTGTACTAACATCCAGGCACAAGAACAGTTTTTTGTCCCTTAAAGCAGACAAATTACTATCTACCTGTATTAGTGCTCTTGTGGTGTTTTTGAAATATAACAGAAAACGTTTTTGGAGGAACTAGTCTTGTAATGTATGAATGTGTTTAGTATGTAATGAGTTACATATGGTTTACTTACATCTTTTTCACTGTAATCGAGTGAGGACCATTTTGTATGTGTCTTTTCAAATACAAAAGGGTTTCCATAGACCTCAAAAAACTGTTTGAGTTGACTAAAGAAGTTGCTGAGGTTCATTTTGCTCCAGCTTCTCAGGAGGTCAAAGATACTTTCCAGCATGACTGCACCAGCAATTTGTCTCCCCTGGAGTACACTTTTCTTATGATCAGGCCAAACAGCTTTTCTGATCCAGTCAAACATATTATTAGATGGTTCTGCACAGATGATATCATCATACTGATGCCATTCCCCTGCAATACACCAAAAGAACAAATTTAGTCTCTTAAAAGTGAAAATTAAAGTTTAATATAGAATTCTGAAGAGCTTCACCTACCTTCATCATTTAGGAGGTGTGATTTAACAAACAGACATCGGTTGGTGGTTTCATCTGAATCCAATTTGTAGATGTATTCATAAAGTAATTCAAACTTTTTTTGCTTTTTTGCTTTATACACAACATACTTGTAGGGGATGGACACAGATGCAGCATCAGTTTTTTTGCATACAAATTTCCCTTCCACAAGAAATCCATGCTCTCCAAGATCCCTAAAAATCAGATTATTATTTAAATAACTGGTTTCACCAATGAATAATAAATATCTGGCTCTGAAAATCTTTACTAACCGTGTCACAAACAGTTCGACCAGATCTTTTTCCCAGTTACCAATGTGACTACCAGCTCTTATAAAAATATAATCCTCCTCTGGCTTAAACTTGAAGTGTTTTGACAGGACAGCATGAAAGTAAATGGTGAGTCTGTCACTGGAACTTATATGTTGATTTGATGCTGGATTTCTGCAATTAAAAAAATATTGATACAATAATATTCCAGAGGGAAAAACTGTACTATACACCATGTCTACAACGGACGCGAGGGGTGCGGCGCAACAAAATACTATAGAACTCATTATAATCAGCGATGCGGTCTACACTGGATGCACAAATCCCCGACAGTAAACTGATGGACGCTTTGTCACGTCCAGTGTAGACAGACTTAAGCTGTCGCGTCCGGAGTAGACATTGTGTAAGTGCAACCAAAAAGTTCATTCATTACAGCATACCTTTTTGGGAGCGCAACACACTGACTTTCTGGATCATCACTTTCTTTTTGTTTCTGGTCCATAGCAAAATCTTTCTTTCCATGATCAGACTGCTGCTGTTTCTGACTGTGCTCAACATTTATTGGTGAATCTCCACTGGAACTGTGATTCTTCTAAATGCAACATAAACAGAAATGGTCATCTTTTAAGTCCATGTTTGGAAATTCAGCATCTTTACTTCTTGTATTCTGTCGACTACGTAATATTTCTGCAGTTAAGGTTCTCTTTCATTCTGTGGTTTCTGACAATAGGGAGCTAAAGGATGCCCTGGTCTTTATTTGTATGATGGGAAAATTCCACACTCACAAAGCATGATACCTTAACTTTAAACCTAATGGTACAATATTCACTTCTGATTTACTTTTACTTTACTCATCACTTCAAATAATCTCCTCTAATAGAAAAGCTTTAAAAACATCCAATCTTATAAAAAAATTAATAAATAAGTAGCTTTTATGATTGTATGATTTAGGTTTCATTTTTTTCTACTTCATTTACCTTTGAATTTTTAAAGTACCCCCCACATGTTCTTGTTCTAATGTTTATCTGTATATTTCTGATATGGTTAATAAAAAAAAAAACAAAAAAAACTTTGGGCTACCTGAGATTGTCAGCGCTAGATAATAAAACATGTCTGACTAGCTTAAGCTTTAGTTCCCTCTAATGACAGCTTCCAAATTTACAAATAGGTAAGATTTATTATTCGTTTCAATTTATTAACATTAATTTATCATTTGTATTGTATCATTTGTATTTCATTTTTGCTTACCTTAGATTTATTCTGTTGGCTAAATGCCATGTCCTGTGATGAATTCTGTGGTTCCTGATTCTGATTTCTGTGAAGATGAAGTATGTATTGTCATTTCAGTTAAAATGACATTAGAATCGTAGTAAAAAAAAGAAAAAAAAGAAAAAGCATTTATCATAATACATAAAAAAATACATAAAATAAATACTTTTTTGTTTTAGGAGATGAGACATGCTGAATGCCTTTACTGGTTTTAGTTTCCCCACTTTTTTGTTTCTCAGATGCTGTATTCTTCTGGTCTGCAGGAGCAGACTGCTGCTTCTTACTCTGCTCAACCTTCACTGAAGAATCGCCACTGGGTCCGTGATTCTTCTAAATAAACATGAAAAGAAATGCTGATCATATACAGTAACTCCATGTTTGGAATTTCCGATAACAGACCAACATATTGGTCCAGTAAACCAATCAACTATGGGCTATCTGAGATGGTTAGCATTAGCTAGTAAAACATGTCTGTCTGCCCTAAAATTTTGCTCCGTCTAATTCCAGCTCCCAAATTTACACCGTAGGTAAAGTGCATTATTTGATTCACTTTATAAAACAATAATTTCATTTATCATTTCTATATAAATATATTTCATTTTTGTTTACCTTAGATTTATTCTGTGGGCCAAACACCATGTCCTGTGATGAAATCAGTGGGTCCTGATTCTGATTTCTGTAAAGTTAAAGTATGTATTGACATTTCAATTAAAATGACATGAGAAACATGGTTTAAAAAACAAGAAGCATTTATCAAAATACATAAAAAGATTTGCATACTTTGTTTTAGGAGATGAGACATGCAGTATGCCTTCACTGGTTTCTGCTTCCTCACTTTTATTTTGTTTCTCAGATGCTGTATTCTTCTGGTCTGCATTAGCAGACTGCTGCTTCTGACTCTGCTCAACCTTCGCTGGTAAATCTCCACTGGAGCTGTGGTTGTTCTGTGCCCCCACATCCTGATCATCTGTCTCCCTTTGAGTTCCTGTGCTGCTCTTTATGTTTGCATTCTGGTCCATATCACCATCTCCATCTAGATTAGATTGTTTTATTTTGGACACACTCTTTTGTACTTTATTCTTAGATTTAACTTTGTCTTCTTCAGCTTTCTGATTTGCACCCAAGGTCACTGCTGGAGAAGCTTTGTCAGTGCTAACGCTGATCAGCTCTTGGGTCAATTGTAACTTAGATGTTTCTGTCATTTCAGGTGCTACACAACTCTCCTTGCTACTATTAGGTGGCTCATCAGACTGACCTACAGCAGCATCTATGGCTAAAGCAGAGACAGCATGTTGTTTCAGCTCAGCACTTTCAGTTTCTGGTGGGCTCAGATGAGAGGATGATTTAGCTGGTTTAGGTATTTCATCTACATTGCAGTAAGAGCCATCACTGTCAGAAGATTGGTCTTCCTCCATTTTATTCTCTCTTTCAGTCAGCGATATATCAGAGAGATCTGAGGTCAGAGACGAAGGGCCCTCTGCAAAACCAGCTTTTTTCTTCTTCTTCTTTCTTTTCTGTAGATGCATGATGAAAAATAGAATTTGCATTATAAATTACAACAGAATTTTATAAGTATTACACATTAAAAAAAAAAAAAAAAAAAAAAATACAGGACTATTTCATTGTTAGAATTAATTTTCACATCCAGCACCTTTTTCTTTGGGGTAGGGATTATATCCTTATTTGGTCGTTTTGGGGATACATTGGAATTCTGGTTATCCAATGCTTCTGATTCACATCCGATATCAGTAATTTCTGCATCGGTACTGTGTGGAATGTTTGAGGAGGTTTGAAACTTGTCTTGTGGCTTGTCTGATAAACAAAAAAACAAAAGGTCACAGCAAACACACACTGGGTCTCATTCACTAAGCTTAAATTCTAAATTTAAGAAAAAATATAGGAACAACTCAAAGCACACGTACGCAAAAAGGACATAAGCATAAAAGTAATTAAAATTACTCAATTTGAAATATGATCAATTTGTATGATGAACAGAGCAATATTTAAGTAGATAAATATTGGTCAACCATATAGATGTATATGGAGCACATATAAAATGTGATATGATGTCACATCAATAGCATAACATTTAGTTTATATTTGTCTTACAATATCATGACAGTCAGGCCATACAAGAACCAATAAGGTTATTAGTTGTATGTATTAATTTCAGGCTCTCTTTATGCATTTTTGGAGCTTGAAACATTCTTTTACTTTCATTGTATGGGCAAAAACTACTGAAATAGACTTTAAATTCCTTCTGTGGTCCACAGAAAGAAAATTAAGTCTGTCTTTTACAGTCTGTGCAGTGTGCACATATCAAGACTTTCTAAATTGGACAAAATTAGTTAAACCCATCATATATGACAGGCGGTTGGAGTTGGAAAGTAAGATGCATTTGTGACATCAGCTAAAAAGAAAGTTGCTTTGGAGGTGGAGAATTTTTTTTTTTTGGAATAATTTGTATTAATGAATCACACACAATAAGACCAAAAACATGTATTTTGATTTGATGTTGACCTTAAGCAGTCAGCACTATGACAAAAGAATGAGGAACTGTGTCCGAAACTGCTCACTCATTCACTATATAGTGAATGCCACATAGTTAAGTATATGGAAAAAAAACTCCTAACCACACAGCATATTGTTAGATGCCATTTATACACACGTTAAATGACCTGTCTTAATGTCAAAGTAAATGTCTTTTTATAATCATAAATCATATCTTTATAATTAAGTGATACTTTAATGGAAATAAACAAAATGTATGAATAAAAATATGCACAAATAAGCATTCAGAATAAGGAAATAAATAATATTAAGTAACAAATGAAATTACAGAACAAAAAATGGTAAGATCTATAAAGACTCAAGCACCCACCTGCTGCTGTCTCATTTGACTGAGATGTCATCTTACAGCCACACAGACTGCAGAAGTTTGGTGCCTTTTCCAAAGACACATGACTGCACTCAGGACACTTCATTCTTTGGTAATGTCTGCAAAGAGCACAAGTATGAGGAAAGGGGTCTTACCCACTATTTCACAATATAATGATAACACACAAGTGGTCACATGACTTCTAAAAACTCCATATTGCTTTCAATTTCCATTTGCATATAAGCCAAAGTTCACCATCTAGAAAGTGAATTTAGTAAACACAGACTGTGGGAATCATGTGAATGCCCACAATTCATCTAAATGAAAACAGCCCCACACTTCATCTCTAAGTGCAGATCCACATTTAAATAAATATTTAAGGCACACTCCAATAAATGCCTACTACACACAATTGAGTTCAAATGCCAGAAAGTCACTAGGTAAAATGTTTCTATTCTGCATTTTTCTAATTTAACGCAAAATAATAATTCGTCAAAAGTTGTAATGTATAAATAAAACATAAATGAAGACAAAAAATAAATAAAAATACTATGAATTTGAGAATGGCTTGGAACTGACATGAACAACCTGATAACCATGTTCTCTAGAATTATTTAAGAATGTTCCAAAGAGCATCTTGTGATTCAATCTAAACTTTAATCTGTATAATGGAGCTCACATGGAAAACTTGGATTAATATATTAGATATTAAATATGTCATATGACCTTGAAATAATGCACATCTTTTTATTATTCATTTTATGTTTTTTTTTTTTTTTCAACATTACATGACCATTATTCTAAATAACTTTGGCTAAGCATTCTACAAACATTCTATACTCTCTATCAGGAAGCCATTGTGATATGTACATACATGACATTCACTGACCTGAACTTTCTTAGGATTTTTATTATATGTTGCTTGCCAAACCTTAAAAGCCAACAGCTTCATCACGTGGTGGAAAAATGTATATAAATTGTGATTATTAAAATTTATTGAACACTGCAGTGTTTTATTATATTATGTGTTGATACTATTTTATAAAAGCAACAAGCCACTCCAGTTTTCCTCCACTTTACTGTACATTCCTTCACGATGGTGAATTCACTGTAAATGACTGTCTTTCAGGACTTCTGTTGAAATTCCCCTCTTTCGCAAAATAAAAATAATCAAGAGAACAAATAAAACTACATGCATTAATACAAATATAAACGAATAGACAATACAGAAATTTCACCTAAATTAATACAGAAATTAGTTAATAAACTAGCAAATGTAAAAACATACGAATTCGTGCATTTTTTCGGTCGGCCCTCCTCTACATGTTGCCAAATCCCCCAATAGAGGCCGCTGTCGCACTGGAAATTAAAAGTAATGCGAGCAAGAAGAAACCCGCCACAAAATGAAACCATAATATATAGATATTACGATTGTAATCACCAATCGCATACGGGTATATGCGTATAAATATATATATTGTCTACAAACGATAAGCTGCTCCTTTCATTATAAGATATTACTGAAAACGGCAGCCTATGACGTGTCTGAATGGCGAACCTGTATTTATTTCACAACCATCCTTTAATCAATTAAACAAACAAAACGTATGCGTCTGACATATATCGACAACTTAACTTTACGATCTGTGCATAATAAGCACATATTTTATCAGTAAAATTGCACAACTGCCCGATACAAACACGACTACGCAATACTGACGTTGACAACCAAGCTAACAATAATTATGCTCAGACAAGTTTACTTATTAAAAGAATAAAGAGTCTGTGCGACTGTTATTTTAGCTGTATAACGTAGATGATCTGATAGATGATATAAACGGCCTATCAAGACGAACTCGCAGTCTGGTCTTTTCCTCATGTGACATGCTAAAGCTAAACTGACACACATTATGAAGGAATTTGCGTCTTACCTAGAGCAGGTGTGCGTTTTCAAAGTCACCGTGGCATACCATCGTGTATTTGACCCTCAGTCAGATCTGATCACGTTCGTATGCTCCACACAAACCATGAAAGTAGCTGCTGAGGAAGAGCAGAGGGAGCTTAACATAGATCTCTGAAGTTTCGTTTCCTGAAAAATGGGCGTGATTTTCATGTGTATCCATTAATACGAAACTACAAGCCAATAACACAATGGGAAGTACTTGCATTAAATTGTCTGCTAAAATGCCAGTTTCTTGCTTATCATTGTTTTATGTCATAATATTTTATAAATGTTTATTCAGAAGGGTTTTACTGTACACTTCTTTAAGAAAATATCCCCACACGCCCTCAGTTATTTTTAATTCTAGTCACAGAACATTAAATGTAGGAAATATGTTTTTTTTTCTCCACATATTTGACAAGTATGAAGTATAAGTAAACTTTCAAATAGGAGAAACCCTTGAACTATATTCTGCAGTGAAATACATTCTGACTGAAATATTCTGCATTTGTTTCTTTGTAGCCTACTTTAAAGACACAAACATGTCCTGCTTTCAGGTGTGGCAGCATCAGCATTTACTACAGAAAGGTCAAAGTTATTGTGGTGATAGCTGAATTCCTCAGCTTCCTGAATTGAAAGAACTAAAACAAACATTAATGTCTAATATAACACAATGTACAATAATACAAACTTTAGCAGAATATAGGCTATGCGATTAATAGAATAACTTAATGGCACTTTTGATGTAGCTAAAGGAAAGTAGGGCTTAATCATTATCACATATTCATATTTCTTCTGTCAGCACATGCCTTGAGGCTCTGTAATTCATATGTGCCCGTTTTGACCCTTCTTCCATAAACTGTGATTTTTTTTTTTTTTTTTTACAAGATGCTTTCACTGCTCTCAATGCTCATTCTGCCCCCTGCTTGTAGCAATTTATTTGCATTGTTGCAAACTGTGCTGCTGGTCACTAACTATAAATCTGACTTCATAGCACTTGTTACTTCATAAGCCAAACAACTTGTCTTACAGATGGAATTCCTTTAGAAACTGAGATCCCTTTAAAGGTGTGTCTTCTACAATCAATATATCAGAAAAGATTTATTGACAGCCATTTTATTTGGTCCTAAGTATCACAAATATGTACATGCTTTTTCATGTGACTTCTAGATTAATGTGAAGCGTTTCATTCCTTTGATGCCTTCAGGGCCTGTGCTTCACTTAGAAGGCTTATAGTGACATTTATGATAGTGGACTTCTTGAAAAGATCACCAGGTCAACTCCAAAATGTTTAGCACTGTTGAGTTGTGCTTGGGAGCTCAGTTCACCCAAGGAACAAAGCACCAGTTGCACTACAGAAGTGACGTTTGACAGACTGGTGTATTATCAAATACTATATTGGATTTTGTTCAATAAAGCAGTTTTGGTGACTTGACATCAGTCAGGAGATGAGAAAATTGGAATCTTCCTGTCATTGATTTACTCCTGTATTTAGGGCTGCTATTGTATATTTTCCAGCAAAACGCTCTGATAAACCTGGAAATTAACTTTTAAATCGATGATAGAAAGCTGTCCAAACACTCAGGGAGTAAAACAACCCAAAGCTGTGATGTATATATAATATTTGGCCAGTATTTCTCCAGAACATCCACGTGCTATTTTGCAAACTTATTTGTTTGTTTTTTGGACAGCAGTGACTTCCTGACTTCTAGTTGTTTGTTATGTGTTTGTTACTGTTTTGCCTTAGCTGAAGATAAGATAAAATATTATGACCAGCTGACGCAGAAATCAATGCTAAATGCAGGGCTGACAAACTTTTTTCCTCTGTAAAAGCCAAAAGGAAAGAGAGAAGAAAGAGATTTGAGAAAAGAGAAAAGATGACAATGCTACAATGGAGTTTCGATAGGTGATACTGGTGCCCAATTAACAATTTCAGGATTTTTTTTTTTTAGCAGTTTCCACTTTGTAGCTATCTTATATGGACTTTATCCAATTCCTGGAGCTTGTGAAATGGCTGACGCACTGACTGACTCATGGCAACAGTGTGTAGAGCGTGACTTCTCAGGTCAGGTTCTGCTATCTCATCCTCAAGGTTACCAGTCTGGGAAGAGGAATTCAAAAACAAGGATTAGAACTAAGTAAAGGACTCAAAATAATAATTGTACTTAAAAAGCTTGTTTCTCATTGCTTACATATTATGTACATCAGAGGCTACCTGAAGATTTTACGTAATTTGTGCAAAATGCTAACAAGGATAAGAAGAGAGAAGCTAGGCGGCAAAAAAATTCAGTTTTATGTTTCAAAATGAAAAAAAATGTTATGTTATTATTTATATTATTATTTCATAATGCCTGTTTTTTCCACTAAAATATATAGAATAAAAAGAAAGGCCAATTCCACAACATAGTGCTCATATTAATGGCAAGAAAAAGAAAAAAAGACTATTTACACACACATAGAAATATGGGCACACACATGAGCTGTACTTATCCCTCGTATATTTGACTTCGTACAACAACATCATTCAGTGGACAAAACACTGGTATACCATACCATCAAGATGTTAACCACTTAAATATTTTACTTTTTGTTAATACGGATGAAGCGCACTGTTAAATTTAGCCACCAGTTAGCGTTGCTACACCTGTAATGGTGAGAAAGATTCAAATATCGGATGTGTACATCAATGCACCTTTTTATGCATTTTTTTTTCTTGCAGAAAGTATTCAAATTAAACGTTTATGCCAAGCCATTTTGAATACTGAATTGTTTATCCTTATAGTTTATTTAACATGAGATTATTACATTTTTAGAAGTTTGTTCATAGGATGTAGCCTATAGGCCTATATCCTACACAAAAAGGCAGAAGTAGTAGGCTATATCTAATCTTTGGATAACATTTACATTTATATTAATGGCTAACCGGATAAAATTTTGTATGAGACTCATAGTAACCTAACAGCAATTTTAGTCATTTGCTAGGAGTAGATAGTAGACAATTCGGATAAATAAGAGGGATAAATCAGCTGGCATGAATAAGGTTATCCTCTACAACTGTTATTTTAATAGCTATCATCGGGATACTAGTCTATTATAGTTTTGCTTTGAAATAGATTTTGTTTTATATTTTCTTCTTTCATTTTAATTTTAGTTAGGCCTACAGTTGTAATTGTGTTGTGTGTTTTTAGCATTTTTATTAGTTTGGGTTATTTTAAAATATGTCTTTAATTTTAAGTTTTGTTTCATTTATTTGTATATCAAGTCGAACTAAAGGAAAATGAGAACTGTTGCCTTGTCAACTAGCTTAAAATGGTTTTCATATTTTATTTTTCATATTTTTGTTTCAGTAAACATTTATTTCAAGTAACGACATTTTTGTATAATTGAATTTTCGTTAACTATAATAACCCTGGCTCTACAGTAACCTACTTGTTTCTTTTAAAATGTAGAAAGCGTAACTGGTGGTGATGGCGCAGTGGATAAGACACATGCCTTTGGTGTGAGAGACCCGGGTTCGAATCCACTGTGAGACACCAATGTGTCCCTGAGCAAGACACTTAACCCCTAGTTGCTCCAGAGGCGTGCGACCTCTGACATATATAGCAATTGTATGTCGCTTTGGATAAAAGCGTCATTTAAATTTAATGAATAAATGTAAATGTAATGAAGACAGCAGAGCCCGAAGAGCTTCAGGGAACAACATCAGCAGCTATGAAGAGATCTGAAAGACTCACACTGCTTCTGCTCGTTTCTTTACTAGCAGTTTGTCGTTCAGTGGATGCCTGGTATAAACAAGCGGCGAGACCGAGTTACTACCCCGTGGGCAGAGCTTCAGGACTCCTGCCTGGGATCAGGAGGTCAGAACCAGAACTAGAGGCCATCGATCCACTGACAGACATCAGTGCCCTGCCAGAAACACATTTCCCACGCAACTTCCTCAAAAACATGGTAAGATTGCTACAACAACTTATTGGTGTCTCTCTTTCTAGCTATTCATAAAGACTCAAAATGTCATATTATTCATATTCTAAGTTAAGTTGATTTTCAGCTTTTTCAAAACAAACCTTAAACTATTCTGATCCTACCACAGCTTCTTCCAAACTAAGATTACAATATCAAAGCATACATTGTATTACAACACAATTATCATACTTTATGATTATTATTTTTTCCCTCTCTCTCTCTCTCTCTGTAGCCTATTTGTGTAAAGAATGTCTTTCCAGACCTGCAAAGCTGTGAGTTTCTTCAGGACAGTAGCTTGTTTAAGTGTGGGGCCAGTGTGATCTTCAGTCTGGACTCAAGAATCTGTCTCAGCAGCTGAGAATGGACAGTACCTTTCAGTCAATCTGAACTACAGTATACATACAGTATTTGTAAGGTCTGAACAAGTGCACTCTTAATATTGCAGTAATGTGGAATAAAATGTTTGAATGTCATTCATTAAATTCACATCAAAACTGTAATGTATTTTTTAGTTACTTTTATGTGGCTATTAATGTGGCAGTGGATTTTAGTGGAAGCATGAATTTATTCACATACAGGTGTCCACAGGAGTGGTCGCAGATATAATTTCTTACACCATCTATGAACATGTTCCATTAATGACGACACCTACAAAGTACCAGTATTTTGTTCGTTTTGATCACACAATTTTGTTTTCAAACCGATCAAGTTATTTCAAGTAAATGCCCCAGATATGATCTAATATAAGGACTTCAGTGTCATTCAGCAACTTGACCAGATCCACTTTTTACATAGACATGTTATAGTACAAAGCAAAACATCCAGCTAAATATAATTCAGCCCATTTATTTACAACAACACTTTAATGATCCCACAATTAAGTCAATTAACTAAGCAAGTAACAACTCAAAGATGCCCGTAATTAAAATATAAAAAATGTATTGCATTTATATGGATTTCATGATGTGTTAAAAATAAGCAATTTTGTTAAAAATGTACACACAGCAGACAAAAATAAAAACAGGAATATAACAAATAAATTAGAGAAGTGAGACTGTTTGAAGGTTATGTTTAACAATAGTGCTCATGGTGAGCTGGAAGGCGTCACGTACGCTGGAGGGGTCTGTGGCATTGGTGAAGTGAGAGTACACCATCTTGCCTGAGGTGGTAGCACATGCCAAAAACTGGTCAGTCACATATTGAGCAGCACAACTCACATCACGGTCAGACCCTGCATCCCAACACAAACACATTAATCAATTCCTTAATATCACTTACCAAATATCATTCCAAAAGTTAAAAAGACAATGATGTCCTTGTGCATTTTTTATACTATTACATACAGTATGCTGTATACACATGTATCATGCAGAGTTTGAAATAAGGAACAATTTACTTTACAATTTAATTTGCTAAACCCTGCCTTAAAAAAAAAAAAAAAAAAAAAAAAAAAACTCATTCCTACCTTAGCTATAAGCTAAGCTACTATACTCTAATACCAGTCTAAAACAGTCCTGTGTGTCTGGATATGTAAAAAAAAAAAAAAAACGGAACTGCACAGACATTATGCAACAATGCTTAAACATTGTTCCTAGGGCTCTTAAGGCCAATTCACACCACACAGACAAACGCCATCAAAACTCCAACAAACGGTGTGAATTGGCCTTTATAAGAGTGACGGGAGGTATCCAGAGAAGATGGATTATTAGTATCTGCAGCCTCTGCAAAGGGTCAACTAGACATGGAAGGGCAACAAATCAACAGAGAGAGAGAGAGAGAGAAGCAAACAACATCTATGGTCATTAATTGAATATTTTGTAACTTCAAAAAGCTTATTAATAAACCCTGTAAAGTAGAATTATGCTCCACAGAAATAAAAGGACTGTGTTTAAAAAAAAAAAAAAAAAAAGAAAAAAAAAAAAAGTGTAGTACCTTTGAAGTCCGGCTGATAAAGTCGCAGGTGTCTCCCAGAATACAGTATTTTCTCAGCAAACAGATCAATTTTGTTCATAAATAAAACCTGAAAATTGAATTCAAAGTTAAAGAAAATTAAAAACATCTGAAGCCATTCAGTCCTTTCAATTCATTCATCCCTATTGTTTGTCTATTGCAGAATAAAGTGTTTGTTATATTAATTAGTATACAGGTACATCAAAAAATTTGAATATCGTGAAAGTTAATTTTTTCTTGTAACTTTTCAAAAAGTGAAATATTTTAGATTCATTACAAGTAAAACACTTCAAAAGTTTTGTTTTAATTTTGATTAGAGCTTACAGCTCACAAAACTCAATCAGTATCTCAAAATATTAGAATATTTACATATTAGTTTCAATTAATGGCCATCCCTACAGTATAAATTCCGGGTATCTCTTGTTCTTTGAAACCACAATAATGGGGAAGACTGCTGACTTGGCAATGATCCAGAAGATGAACATTGATGCCCTCCACAAAGAGGGTAAGTCACAGAGGGTCAGTTGACTGGAATGAAGAAATTGGGTAGGAAAATGTGCACAAGCAATAGGGATGACCGCAAGCTTGAGAATATTGTCAAGCAAAGCGGATTCAAACACTTGGGAGAGCTTCACAAGGAGTGGACTGAAGCTGGAGTCAGTGTATCTAGAGTCACCACGCTCATACGTCTTCAGGAAAAGGGCTACCAAGCGACTTCTGAACCAGAAACAACGTCAGAAGCATCTAACCAGGGCTAAAGAGAAAAAGAACTGGACTGTTGCTCAGTGGTCCAAAGTGCTTTTTTCAGATGAAAGTTTTGCATCTCATTTGGAAATCAAGGTCCCAGAGTCTGGAGGAAGAGTGGAGAGTCACAGAATCCATGTTGCTTAAAGTCCAGTGAAGTTTCCACAGTCAGTGATGATTTGGGCTGCCATGTCATCTGCTGGTGTTGGTCCACTGTGTTTTCTGAAGTCCACAGTCAACACCGCAATCTACCAGGAAATTTTGGAGCACTTCATGCTTCCTCTTCTGCTGACAAGCTTTATGGAGATGCTGATTTCATTTTCCAGCAGAACTTGGCACCTGCCTACACTGCCAAAAGGTACAAAAAGCTGGTTCACTGAGCATGGTGTTACTGTGCTTGATTGGCCAGCAAACTCACCTGACCTGAACACCATAGAGAATCTATGGGGTATTGTCAAGAGGAAGATGAGAGACACCAGACCCAACAATGCAGATGACCTGAAGGCCGCTATCAAAGCAACCTGGGCTTCCATTACACTTGAGCAGTGCCACAGGCTGATTGCCTCCATGTCATGCCGCATTGATGCAGTAATTCCTGCAAAAGGAGGCCCAACCAAGTATTGAGTGCACAGAAATGAACACTTTTCAGAAGCTTGACATTTCCGTTTAAAACATCCTTTTTTATTGAGCCTATGTAATATTATAATTTTCTGAGACACTGAATTTTGGGTTTTCATTATCTGTGAGCCACAATCATCAATTTCAAGAAATAAAAGCTTGAAATATTTCACTATGTGTAAAGAATCTATATAATATATGGGTTTCACTTTCTGAAATTAGTGACAAAATATTGACCTTTTTCATGATATTCTAATTTTTTGAGATGTACCTGTATACTCTGAAAATTATTGTATGACCATTCTTAATAGGACCATTACCTAATGGACAAAGACTATCATATGGAAATGCATAACTGAAGTGGTACAGAATAATGGATGTAAAGAGAGGTCAGCACTTGTTGTAATGAAGCAGGTTAGGTGTACACACAATCTCAATGAGTACAGACAATTATGTGCGGTTATTAAACTGTGGGGTTTATGAAACTGATTCTTTCAATGGAAAGGAGCACATAAAAAGGAGCACAAATACAAATCAAGCATCGTACATATACATACAATACATCGTAATAGTATAAATAATCATCATCATCATATTTTTTGCAGACAACATCTTTTTTGTTTTTTTACCCCAGTTCAGATCAAAGATGACAATAACAATTAAATAGTGTGAAAGCCCTAATGTCAGATTACACCAATTTTACTGACAGACATGAAACAAACCCAGCTCACCAGAGAAGCTCCTCTGAAAAACACACTGTTACATGTGGACCTGAAGTACTCCAGGCTTTCATGGAGACGGTTCTGTGGTTTAAAAAATAAATAAATTAATAAAAAAAAAAAAAAAAAAAAAAAAAGTTACATTTTGTAATCCTTGGTATTGGAGTGTGACATGTTATACAAGGAATATCTATGGTAGGAGCTATTTTCAATCCACTTCATTTTTTCCTCTTTTTGCACTTTTTAAACTTTCCGATTAACCTTCGATGGTTGAAGGGCGAGTAGAATGTCACCTAGTTTTTGAAAATGTTCATTATTGTATTCATAGAGCGAAACTTTCGCAGATTGTTTAATGAAACGGTTTAACGAAATGTAACTCACATAGTTCATGCAAAACATCACAGGGCATAGACCAAATCCATACATACAATTATGCGGTTAGCAGATTCTTACTCTTTGCAAGAGCTCAAGATGTCTTCAGTGTCTAAGCTTGCATAGTGTACTTTACGATCTACATGCTTTTAATTTGTCAGATCTTAACTAAAGCCTGTTTTGACAGACACAAACTTTTCTGACAATAATATAAGATCCAACTAAATCATCTGGGTTTTGACCAAATAGGACAGCATTCTAGAGTTAGAAAGATCCTGCAATATGACAAGGTCTCTAAAATCAAATATGCTATACTCACCTTGGAATGATTTTCATCAAGGTTTTGATCATACCCACTAAGAGGCACCATAAACAGCACTGCCTGGACATTGTCAAAATAACTGTACCACTTCTTTCTTTCTGAACAATGACCACCCACATCATATAGCCTATAAACAAATGAGTATTTGTAAACAAATTATTCATAAGAAAAAAGAAAAAAAAAAACTGAATCTCATATGACCAAGTCAAAATTGGTTAAACTAATTTGAAGTAAGTTAAGTTTAAAAGTTAATGAAAATTTACAGTGTGCTGCCTTCCATTTAAATTTAATTCAGGTGTACATAAATATTTTTATCCTTTTTTAATCTTAACAAACCCTTGTCATTGTGATTTTACTGTATGGAAAGGTGAACATTCTGCTAAACATCTTTAGTCAGTCAGTAATGAAAATATGGACATAGAATCACAAACAACTTTTAGCTATGATAATATTACAGAAATCTATGCTTTACCTGTACAGTGAGTTGTTGACTCTGAACTGGGTTTCGATGACACCACGAGTCCTTACTCGCACTCTGAGGACATCCGTTTTAGTGGGGATGTAGTTTGGTGCGATGATGCGACTTATGTTCTCAAAAAAACTCCATTTGTGCAAATACAAAACAGAGGAAAAAAAAAAGAAAAAAAAAAAAAGTTTAATGCTCAATTTTACACACAAAAAACAACGTGCCCATTTTTTCCCTAAACAATAATTACAATGGTTACCTCGAAGATAAGATTATTAAATTAATAAACAGTATTAAACATAACAGTATTAAATATCCTGCAACTGTCATTCATAAACTATGCTTACTACCACCACATAAGTGACTCATGACATTATTTGCAATTTGGAAAATGATATCAAACAGGGGAATTAAAGAACAAGCCACTTAGTCAAACATGAAGATTACATTCAATATTTTAATAGTTCCAAATGGCAAGATGAAATTATTTACCAGCCATAAATCTTTCATTCAGGGATTTGAAATGAGAAACTTCTGATGTTAAAATTTCCCTTAGGTTAAACATTTTTAGAAGATGCAGAAGTCATGGCCGATGACCCTTTTATTACAGTAGATGGTTATTTTACACATGGCCAATGGAGACAGAGATTGCTGTTGCTGCATGCACCTCACCATAACCTTTCATTCAGTTTATGGTTGAATCAGGTTTGTTTTATTTTACCGTACCTTTGGTCGATGTTCCTCCATAAACGCACATTTTTTTATGCACAGTTTCTAAACAAACCATCACACTGTTAATGACTAGAAAGCTATGCTGCAGTTATTTGCATCAAAGAGTGATTTATTTATGTGATTGGCCAAGTTGAGAGACCACAGATGCAGTAAAATACTGCAAATTGTTGGAGCATCCAGCAAACACAAGGACTCTAAAAATAGCCATTAAAACCGATACATTTAGCAACAAGTAAATTTACAGCTATGCAAAGTGTGATCTCATTCATTGTAGTATTTCACTTCTCATCTATTTCAACATTTAAAATTCTCACGCAAGCATCATTTGTTACATAAGAATAATTGACAAACCCAAACATAATTGAAATCTCCTGCAATACAAGCAATTGTTCCTGAAATGAGCCAGCTAAGAGCTGTATTTGCATATGATGCAAATACTAACAAACAGGGGCATGGCTACAGGAACATGGAGAGTTTTCAATGACTGCACAATTATTTCCAGGGACAAACATTACATTACACACTTCAACAACTCCCCATGGGGAGAACTTTACTGCAATAAATGTAAAATTATTAATATGGCATATAAGGATGCAGGAAAACACTTCACGATTATTCAGTCCAGGACAGATGTTCCTGTCAAATAAAAGTTGACATTCTATACAGCTTAGCTAATAAACTAGCTAATTTATCATGTGTCAAAAACATCTTCATTGGGTGATTACTTGAGGCAACTTTAATATTTTAATTTAACTTGCGTGAGAAGTTATGTTCGCCTGACTCACAACATGCTGACTTTATATTGAGTGTGAACTCATGAACCCTAATTTGAACGTTGGCCAGAAGTATAATGTTTGTTTTGAAGCATCAACTTTGAGGAACTCAAACAGTAGCATTATATGGACTCACAGAGAGTCCCATTTTCTAACTCTCCATGTGTACCACATAAGAAAGTCATATATATTTAGGATGATAAGAGTGAGTAAATGATGAAAGAATTTTCATTTTCATGTGGAGTATACCTTTCATGAGGTGGAAAACAGTCATGTCAGTAAATTTCAGGGAAGCAAACCGTGACATTAAAAGGAAACTATAGCTTCATTATGCAATGACACAAATGGCAGAGAGGCGATTACTCACTATAGTGCAGAATCATTGAGCTGGAACTCGTGGCCTCTAGCCACTGCCGCCCTGATGCCCAGATCCCCCCACAGACTGCAGAATGAATGAGCCACAAATGGCAGCAGTTCCATATCCTCTCCTACACAACACTTGCATGACAAGATGGCACGTGCATGGGCCTGTAAGAAGATAGCAAGGAATCTGAACGACCTGTGGTTGAATCGGTCAAAACTTCCATCAAGGACATAGCCTGGTCATAAGGTTAAAAATAATTTTAAATTGGATCATGATTAAAACAGTTTATGCCCCAATAACACATTTATTTGTGACCCTGCTGTTCAATAACACTTTCACGACATTCAACTCACCCATATAATTTGTTTTGGGCACATTATAATGTGTATTAAAACTCTTGCTCAGTCTCAAAGGTCACGGCACATATGCCAATATACCTATATGCCAATTGCTGTTTGTTTTTATAATATTCTATATTATAACTACACAATATTTTCCCACAATATTATGCATAATATTAGAGGTTAGAAAGTTTTGTGTGTAGATATACAGTGTAGAGGTGAGATATAAAGGACACAATTTGGTGTCATGTGCATGTACAGAAATTTGTTTGTTTTTGTTACAGTTTTAATGCCACTGTAAACTTGAGAAACTGTAGTAGTTTTGAGACAGAAAACAGAAAGGTCTTTTCACAATGAATCCCAATTTGGGTCTAACGGAACTGCCAAGCACAACATAATGAACAGGTATGGATAGATCGTCTGCATAACTCACCTTGTTTTTTTTGTTTGACAAATTAATGCGCAGCATTCCCATACCATGCAGCACAAACTTCATATTTGTCAGCAGGTTATCCAACACAGCAGGCTGTACATTTAGAAGAAACCAAATAATTAAAGACTAACCATTTGGAAAATAGTAAAACATGCAGTGTGCTAATAGTGATGCACTAATGCTGTAGCACTGTAACTTACAGCATAGTCCAATACCGTTTATAATTCACATCGTACAAGCCATGGCACTTATTTTCCAATAAAGAAATGTGTCTTTAATCTAGACTTAAACTGACAGCGTGTGTTTGCCTCCCGAACAGTGTTAGGTAGATTGTTCCAGAGTTTGGGAGCTGCCTGACAGTATAAATTTCATGATACACCCCTCATATTTATTACTATGGAAATATTTAGATTTTTTTTTTCATTAATTTGAGGTGACACCGTCTAAATTTTCTCTCACCTGTTGCTGATTACAAGAATGTTTAAAAAATTGTTTGGTCCTGCTGTTCTTGTCTGATGAAGGCCTTGATAATGGCTCAAACATAATTTTAACCAATAAAATTGATCTCTTCAGTGCTGCACCTTTTCTAACTGACATAACTTTCTCTCACAGAAAGAAATGCCTGACAATGAAATACTGAACTATCTTCATATTGCATCTATAAGTACTGTATTGTACATAATACTTAAGTGCTAAAACTTGAATCTGCTGCTTCAAGACAACAAATGATGCGGTGTATGTTTTTACTTATATGCTTACAATACTTTGGAACAAAAGAACTTCAATGCAGTGTTGGGGGTAACAGATTACAAGTAACTCAAATGACCTAATCAGATTATTTATTCAACTAGAAATGCATAATTAAATTCACAACAAAATCTCAAAATACAAGTTACTTTGTCTCCCAATTTCTTGATTGAGACCTCTCTTGTTTCCATGTTGAGAGAAATAAGGCGCAGAGGCTTTGTGTGTGCCGAGTAAACATGGTTATTGTAGTTGTAGACTAAATGTGAACATGCATTTACTTATCCTAATTGCTCAAAAACAGATTCTGTATTCCTAGAAATGAATGAAATCAGGGAAATACAAACTCATTTAAACATCACATTTGTGTGACTTTTTTTAAATTATCGCTAAAATAAGTGTTATTTTTTTGTTAGCAAGTGCAGCCCAGGGGAGAAAAGTTAACGCAAAAGTAATTTTTTAATGTAATGTAAAAAATAACAATTACTTTTAAAGGGAGGAATGCAATACTAATGCATTTCTTTTAAAAGTAACGTTCCCCAACATTGCATGTAGTGTTGAGAACTAATGCAGTAACCCTGACAAAAAACCCATATTAACATACTATATGAATGCCAACTCTGTTCTGACACTGTATCAGTCAATGCAAATTGCTAATAGCCTAAATATCAACTAAATTAAATAAGTCAATGCTGCACCTTGAAGCTGATGAGTTCTTGTTTTGTAAAGCCATGGCTGTAGATGATCTTCATCTGTTTGATTAATGTGCTTTTGCCGCTCTCTGGAGTACCTATATGTTTGGAATAAAACATTGCAGTACAGCAATATTAAATAGGGGAAAGTTTCTACTGCAGAAATCAGACATGAAACTACAAATACAATGCTAGATTTCAATGGTGTTTTAAAAGGAATGCATATTACATTCAGGAATTTGATAAATAAACAGTTCTTTTCAGATTTATTTATTTTCCAAATGTTTATATGGCAAAACACGAACAGTGTAGAACTCAGTTACCCAGTATGAGGACTCTGTGCACGTGCGGCTCGCGCTCAGTTGGAGCATGCTGCTGATTTTTGCAGGATCTTTTCTCTTCATTTCGCAGATTCACGCATGTCTGCACAGCCACGAGACATGCCTCCACGAGATCAAACGACAACATTATATGAATTAACTACTACTCAAGTCAGTATTGTCTTTTTAAGTACAACTTTATATTTAACTTACCTGCAGGGATGTTAAAACGTCAAAACATCGAAACATTTCTAAAACTATTATATAGGCCTATTTAAAATCGTATTTTATAAAATCGTGCAATATTTGCGGTAGCCTTCGCGCAACACACCTGTTCAAAATGCGGTTCAGGGACGTGACGTCATAGGACATAATAGAGACTTTATAATGAAATATGCTCTCTAATTGATGACGCAAGACCTTACAATAAAACGATTAACAGAGTGCATTGTTTTAAAAAAATAATAAATAAATAAACAGTCCTAGAATTTGCTTCGTTTGTTAGGCTATATTTATCCAAATGGTCAAAATATAGACTTTAAATATTTATTCAGGCAGACGTGATCTCTTACATATTTAGATATTTATTTCTTTGTTTGCATTTTGTGTGTGGATTTATTCGTATAAATCTTATTAATTTAATCATATAAAACTAGACAAGGAGATTAGGAGATTAAAAAGCTGCAGTATCCTACCTTTCCAAATAATTCGCATTTTTATTTTTACAAACAAATAAAAAGTAAATAATACACCATGATGTGGTTATTGATGAGGATGATATATTGGAATAAATATGAAAATGTTTTGTATTTCACAGTATTATATTCGCAAGGGCAAAAAAAAAAAAAAAAATCATACAAGCATGCCGTTGAAGAACACAAATCTGTCTGATATAACAATACAGGAATAAATAACATGGGATCATTAATTATTATGATCCCATTTTATTTATTCCTGTATCGTTATCAGGAATAAAAAATAAAAAAAACCTTTTAATTTGATTTCCCAAAACCAGACAGCACCTTTAATTCAGTTAAAGAATTAAGTATCTTTCAAGTTGATTAATATATTCGCAAAAAGAGGGTTATACTTAAAAAAATAAAATAAATAAACAACCTTTTATATATTATATTTTTAATAGAATTAAAAAAAATAATACATGGAAAAAAACAAAAACAAAGTAAGTCAGTTCAATGTTGAATTAAAATATTATAATCCCTGAAACCATTATATTTAGACAGTAGTTAGTACCATGATTGAGGTTTCTTGTCACATTATATAGCAAAGCACATCAAAACAGTGTTATTTGGTTTCAGTCCATCATGGTTTCTATGAATTTTACACAGATTTCCACAGATAAGAAGACCTCTTGTGGCTATAATTGGTAGCTCATTCTGCACAAGTTCTGGTTATGGCATACACATACATAAGAAACAAACTCAAAACTATGCAGACTGTAAAGGAGTGTATGCCTTTCCTCATGTATAATGTGACCAGGCTTAACATGCTGATCTGAAATTGTAATTGATCTGAAAAAAAAAAACTCTGGATCAGCACTTTCACTCTAAGAGCTAGTATAATTTAATTTTAAATCCATTTAAAACAGAAACTTTAAACATCTTAGTTTAAAGGAATATTTCACCTCAAAATCAAATTTTGCATGTACTTTAAAGCCAATATTTCAATGCTTCCGTGAATTTTAGAAGATATTAGGCAGACAGTGTGAAGTGCTATTTTCCCCAAAACAAAAGTGAATAGTGAACATGACATTTTCATGTGTTGCACCTGTTAACTGGTTAACTGGCATGTCCACTTGTGAAATGACGAGTTTAAATTCATTTGTCCACAGTTTAATTTTGAGAACTGTGGCAGTAAAAATTATCAGTAAATAAGACTGACATTTCATGCTGTTTGCATGGGGATGTGTGGGGAAGTGGTGTGTGGCCAAGTATGGTGACCCATACTTGGAATTTGTGCTCTGCATTTAACCCATCCAAGTGTACACACAGTAGTGAACATACACCTGGAGCAGTTGGGGGTTCGGTGCCTTGCTCAAGGGTCTCACCTCAGTCGTGGTATTGAGAGTGGAAAGAGTGTTGGTTATTCACTCCCCCACCTACAATCCCTGCTGGACCCGAGACTCGAACCTACAACCTTCAGGTTACAACTTCAACTCTCTATCCATTAGGCCACGACTGCTCACACAAAACTCTTGTTTCAACAAACAGAAGAAGTTTGGGAAAATAAAGTACAAGACATCAACTTTCATGGTACTTTTGAGTGGAATGCCATGAGTGAATGAATTTTTTAGTGAACTATACCCTTGGACATTGAGGGAAATTTATCTAACAAAAACATCCTGAAATATACTATATCCTTTTGAATAATTATAATGGTTAAATTAAAAAACAATCATAAACAAAAGTTTTTTTAAACCATATTAAAATGCATGTTTGATTAACACCATATCTAAACTATTATTTTCATATATATTTTTAATAGAACAATTCACTTTGTTGTACCTTACAAAGAAAATACTTAATATGAGTATTAGCCATTAATAATGACAGATAAATATTAATTATTTATAATTAATACACTGTTTAGGACAGAAGACTGTAGTGCTCTTCTGATGGATTCAAATCTTCAGGAGTGTTGGTTTCCAAGCAAAGCTTAGAATAACTCTGGAGTTACATGTGTAGGTAAAGGTTACGTAGGTCATGTTGGTCATCAAAGTGGCAACATCCTGAACACAGCAAAGTGCTGCACAAGTTCCAGCCTCTCTTCTTAGTGAACAGATCTGATGGAAATGGCCCACTGCTGTCAGGAAATGATGAAGAGGACCTTCAGCTGAAGAGTGCGAGAGTGGTTCACAAAAGCAGATGCTCCCAAAACAACACATGCTAATTCTTCAATGAAAGGAGCTCTCAGCTGCTGGTGTTCTGACAGTATGTAAGTCCACAATGTGGACACATTAGAAAAGAGTCAACTACATGTACTGGGTTTTGTTAGTCTTTGATGATGTTTTTTTTCTTCCCTACAGCACAGCCTGCGCTCTCTCTTTAGCCTTCTCTTCTTCTCGTCGCTTCATGGCCTGGATTACCGCCATCTCTTTGGCCTCCTTTTTCTGGTTTCTCGCCTCAAACAGCAGCCTGGCAGGCACAGAAAGGAATAATGTCAGCATTGCATTGATCATTCCTGACAGTGATTGTCCAATACAATTTACGGTAAAAGAACTACTGAAGGAATTTTCTAGATTTAATGGTCACCTCAGTTGTGACCAGCCAAATATTACTTTATTGTTATTGAACATTTTTACTCACAGAATTAATCAAGCTTTGAAATATAATCATCATCATAATAATAAATATGGGAGCTACAAATATCTGCTTTTAAACCCTCCAGAATGTCTTGTCCCATTACTCTTGTCCCATTACTATTGGATTACTATTGTAAGTGCATTAAACATGTTTCCAGTTGATATATTGACACTTAGATATAAGTTGAAATTAAATTTAGTTGTAGCAGCACTTGACAGATCCTGTCAAAATAGCTTAACTTGTTTTGAAAACAAGTTATGATAAAACAGTGGTCATATTTTTAAATGCACATTTGAATGTGTATTTTTTTATTTTACAAATTTAATAAGTACGATACAACGGGTAAATGCACACCTTAAAATAACTTTAGCGACGTTTGTACTATTTTCTGTATATTTTGTATATTTTGTAGAAGGAAATACCATAATATGGCTTTACATTACTGACAATAAATAAATTATTTTATTAGATGATGTGATTAATATTTTTTTTACATATTGTTTCAAATTATAAATTTGGTTATTATCTCTAAATTGCACACCCACAAGCACACCATTTTGCATACTCTTCAGTTGTTTGAAAACTGTTTAATCACCTTGAACAATGATTAATAAAACCTTTGTCTCAAAGTAGACAAGTCGATCATTTATATATATATATATATAAAATTAGGCAGAAACGACTTTGCAATGCTTTGCGCTTTGGTGGCAAGTATCAGTAAAATGTCCATGTGCATAGTGAAATGTGGATGTTTATGTTCATGTGTTGTGACATCAAGAGGTTTACAGGAGAATGAAGTCAAAGGACCCTTTTACCCCAGTACGCATTTACCCCCATTATACCCTATACATTGATTAAGTCAATGCTGCAAATGACAGTAAACAAAGAATGTGGTCACCAGTTAACAGGTAAGAGCTTAATGCAACACCTGTTTTTGATGATCCTCTGCACAATGACATCAGTGGTGAGACTGTTTCCACTATCCACTGTTTGCAATATTCCCATTTTCCTGGGTACCTGTGCATAAAACACATGCACAGATTATGAAATAGAAGTGTATTATGTTGGAATTTTGAATAATTATTGTATCGTGATACTTACAGCATATGGGTCTGATCCATCTCTGTCTAGAAACACTTCAGTTTTTCCATGGCACACCAGGTCTACCTACACCATGGGGACAGAGTATTACTCTATGGCTATGTTTACACAGCATAATATGGTTTAGCTGATTCCAGTAATCAGTTCCCACACATATTTATTACCAAGAGGTAACTGCATTCTATAACCAAAGTCACTCCCTTAAATTTTTTATAGGATACTCAACTGCAGTTTTGACCTACATGACCTCTACACGTAACTCTACAATACGGATGTGTCCAAACCTTCAATACCTCATTATAACAGATTTTAAAAACCTTTAAAACCACTGTATGCAATAATGAGTGTGTGGAGTAAATTAGAGTAAACTTTATGAAATGAGCTGCTTGGCCAGTATGATCGCAAATCAAATAGTCACACTGTGTCTCTGAAAAACCAGAGCTTGTTAAGTGGAAAAAATATTATGGCAACAATTTAAGAATCTGTCTGATCTCAATCTCTAATCTCAAATTTTTTACAGAGTCCTCTTATTTGAGGTTGTGGATGAGTCTTCACACAACTCTACGCAAAGTTCCTCTGGAAAATAAATGTAAAAATGATTTTATTTACCGTAACATTTAGTTTTATTATTTTAATTAGAAGACACTGAAATTAATTTTATAATTGCAATAACAAATAATAATTTTATGGGTTATACAAGGCATATTTGTTAATACAGTTATACAGGTCCTTTTCAAAAAATTAGCATATTGTGATAAAGTTCATTATTTTCTGTAATGTACTGATAAACATTAGACTTTCATATATTTTAGATTTTAGAAATTTCTGAACGAATAGGCTGTTCCCAGAGTGCTGTATCAAGGCACCTCAGTGGGAAGTCTGTGGGAAGGAAAAAGTGTGGCAGAAAACGCAGCACAACGAGAAGAGGTGACCGGACCCTGAGGAAGATTGTGGAGAAGGACCGATTCCAGACCTTGGGGGACCTGCGGAAGCAGTGGACTGAGTCTGGAGTAGAAACATCCAGAGCCACCGTGTACAGGCGTGTGCAGGAAATGGGCTACAGGTGCCGCATTCCCCAGGTCAAGCCACTTTTGAACAGAGAAGCAGCACTGGACTGTTGCTCAGTGGTCCAAAGTCCTTTTTTCGGATGAAAGCAAATTTTGCATGTCATTCGGAAATCAAGGTGCCAGAGTCTGGAGGAAGACTGGGGAGAGGGAAATGCCAAAATGCCAGAAGTCCAGTGTCAAGTACCCACAGTCAGTGATGGTCTGGGGTGCCATGTCAGCTGCTGGTATTGGTCCACTGTGTTTTATCAAGGGCAGGGTCAATGCAGCTAGCTATCAGGAGATTTTGGAGCACTTCATGCTTCCATCTGCTGAAAAGCTTTATGGAGATGAAGATTTCATTTTTCAGCACGACCTGGCACCTGCTCACAGTGCCAAAACCACTGGTAAATGGTTTACTGACCATGGTGTTACTGTGCTCAATTGGCCTGCCAACTCTCCTGACCTGAACCCCATAGAGAATCTGTGGGACATTGTGAAGAGAAAGTTGAGAGACGCAAGACCCAACACTCTGGATGAGCTTAAGGCTGCTATCGAAGCATCCTGGGTCTCCATAACACCTCAGCAGTGCCACAGGCTGATTGCCTCCATGCCACGCCGCATTGAAGCAGTCATTTCTGCAAAAGGATTCCCGGCCAAGTATTGAGTGCATAACTGAACATAATTATTTGAAGGTTGACTTTTTTTGTATTAAAAACACTTTTCTTTTATTGGTCGGATGAAATATGCTAATTTTTTTGAGATAGGAATTTTGGGTTTTCATGAGCTGTATGCCAAAATCATCAATATTAAAACAATAAAAGGCTTGAACTACTTCAGTTGTGTTGTAATGAATCTAAAATATATGAAAGTCTAATGTTTATCAGTACATTACAGAAAATAATGAACTTTATCACAATATGCAAATTTTTTGAAAAGGATCTGTACAGTATAGTACAGTAAATACTGTTGTCAATCCTAAAAACTGTCTATGTGAACATGACTGCTGGCCCCATTTTTTTATGCAGATGGTCAAAATCAGTGTTCTATCAAAGAAAGTCTGACAAAAAGTCAAGAAAATAATTGAATACAGTGGAAAAGTTTTTACCTTGAAATGGTCCAATAAGTCTTTTGTGACAGCATATGGTGCTCCTATAACAACCTCAGAGACATACTGGGAGATTTGAAAACAAAATGAAGAAATTAATTAATATCAAACTATTAAATAGGCATTAACAGCAATGCCAAAGATCAATCCTCACTCGACAGGCCAGCACACTCAGAGTCCTCTCATGGATGTTCATGATTGGATAGTTTTTCCCCTTGTAACGATTCACCTCCTAGAGTGATGATAACAATAATAAAAAAACGAACAAACATGCAGTGCCTCCTTTTTCTCTCAAAGCTCTTATGTCCTTTGAAAGACAATCAGCATCATGCTTAACCAAGAAGATTAAAATTTTAAATATATTTATTAAGATTTTCCTGTATTCAGCTTACCTGATCAAAGTGCAAGCCCACGATAACATATGGCTTCTCTGAAAGCTGGGACACTGCATCCAGGAAATCCACATGGCCAATATCTGATTTGCATCAGGTTAAAGAGGACAACATTAATATTGTCTTACTCGTGTTCTCAGTAAAAGCAAAGAATAAAGGGGTCTCAACAATACAGTATGCACATTCACAAATCAAGTCAGAAAAACCACAGCACTGGTAAAACTACCCACAGTGACAAAAGAAATCTAGGGCCTAATTTGTATTTTCCACAGGGGGAATAGGTCAGCCATTTAAATATTCTTAAACAAATTGAACATTGTACACAAAACATCCAAAGAGAGTTTTAAAATGTGTACTGAACCTCTTGACAAACAAAACTTTTATTCATATTGTGAATGTATTATATACAACCTGAATTGATAAAATGTTGGGACGTTTTTTAAAGTTGAATAAAATAAAAACTAAAAGACTTTCAAATCACATGATCCAATATTTTTTTCAAAATAGAACATAGATAACATAACAAATGTCTAAACTGAGAAATTTTACAATGTTACGCACAAAATGAGCTCATTTCAAATTTGATGCCTGCTACAGGTCTCAAAATAGTTGGGACGGGGGCATGTTTACCACGGTGTAGCATCTCCTCTTCTTTTCAAAAGAGTTTGAAGATGTCTGGGCATGGAGGTTATGAGTTTCTGGAGTTTTGGTGTTGGAATAGGTTTCCAGCTGCTGAAGAGTTTGTGGTCATCTTTGACGTATTTTTCATTTTATGATGTGCCAAATGTTCTCTATAGGTGAAAGATCTTCAGCACCCGGACTCTTCTACTGCGAAGCCATGCTGTTGTAATAGCTGCAGTATGTGGTTTTGCATTGTCTTGCTGAAATACACAAGGCCTTACCTGAAATAGACGTCATCTGGAGGGGAGCATATGTTGCTCTTTATATACCTTTCAGCATTCATAGTGCCCATATATGCACCCTCATACCATCAGAGATGCTGGCTTTTGAACTGAACATGCAGGAAGGTTTCCCTCCTCTTTAGCCTGGAGGACACGGCGTCCGTGATTTCTAACAAGAATGTCAAATTTGGACTTGTCTGACCATAGAACATTTTGAAACAGTCCATTTTAAATGAGCCTTGGCCCACAGGAAACAACGGCGCTTCTGGACCATATTCACATATGCCTTCCTTTTTACATGACACAGTTTTAGTTGGCATCTGCAGATGGCATGGCAGATTGTGTTTACTGACAGTGGTTTATGGAAGTATTCCTGGGCCCATTTAGTAATGTAAATGAAAGAATCATGCTGAATCATGATGAGTGAGGCAGTGTCGTCTGAGGGCCCGGACTTCCACCTTGTCCATTATGCACAGAGATTTCTCCAGTTTCTCTGAATCTTTTGACGATGTTATGCACTGTAAATGATGAGATTTGCAAAGCCTTTGCAATTTGACATTTAGGAACATTGGAACATCCCAACATTTACGGAATTTGGGTTGTACAGAAAGCAAGAGTTCTGCACCCCTGTGAAAACTTTATTGATTAATTTAATTTTTAAAAATATCAATGAATGACAGCATAATTAATTTCTATTCTGTGCTAGCTGTTTGCTTTAATGCTGAAGAACAATAACCAGCATAGACTATTATGCTCACACACTGTGCATTTGAAAGGACATTATTTATTTTTTGTTCTTGTTGTTGTTTTTTATGCAGAGCATTTAACAAACTTCCCTTTGCCAAATAAAAATGACAATAGATAAGAGAATGAACAGGGTAACAATAACACTTGTTAATGGCCCAGTGAGGTTATTTATATACCTTAGTATATAAAAATGATTTCTATGCCTTTATATAATAGGGGGACATGTCCCGTCTCCAAGTTACTTTATTTTCAGTAGTGTAATAGCTGTAATAGCTCTTGATGATGTTTTGAGTAACCCATGCTCACCAACTGTATTTATATAAATATATACTCTATATATATTCTGTCTGTTCAATCACATGAAGTCATACAATTTGTGTAAGGAACAGACACACAGAATTTGTTATTTACTGACAATCTTCACCTCCAACTGATTTTTTTAAATCTCTTTATAAATGCATTCCGTTATATATTGTTTCAAACATTTAAATAATAGATTTTATTTTATTCTTTTGATTTTAACAGAAGAAATTTTGGGTGCTCTAATTACTGTCTTTAGCATGTAAGGATACGAAATAGATCGAAAGCTCCAGCCACATAGATAATGGTGTCTCCTGGCTGTGGTTCCTTTCCTGAGGCAAATTGGATGATTTTTTGGGACGTCTGCAAGAACTGTGACACTCCTGTCCAGGGACTGTGGCCTTTAGGGCCCTGTGGTGAGCAGTACAGAAATGATAACAAATATTACAACAATAAAAATTAAACATTAAACTAATCATTGTTAATAATACTTTTTTTTATATAGTAATACATTTATTATACTTAAATACAATATATGGAGCACGATGAGAGCACTTTGGTGAAGAACTCATTTTAATCCAGCAGCCCTTTGAAGAAGCCAACAAATGTTTTTTTCTGATGTCAAGAGCACACAGTAACAATAACTTTGTGGTCAGCACTCTTGACATACAGTGCATCTGCGTGCGTTAAGTCAAGTTTGAGTCCTTAGCAATGGGTGTTTTTGTCACGTCCAGTGAAGGTCTTGGGACATTAAAGAACTTTTCTCTCTCCATTTGGAGGCAATGACTAGGAATTATTTAGTCAATGTTAAACTCAGAAACAGAGGTGCCATTCATGGCTCAGTCTCTGATTATGGACTGTGATGACAATAAAGCTTTTTTATGTGCAAACTTGGCAGAGGCATGTGAAGGTAATGCTAGCAGTAAGAGGAACAAAAGAGCAAAGCAGGAAAACAAGTAAACAACCCTTGGAGGGGGAGGGGGATCTGAGAATGACTAATCAAATTTTTTTTTTTTTTGTATAATGGAATTCTGGGCTCCCTATTGACATTTGTAGTTGAAATTAACAAAAACAAACAAAAAAAAGCCAGATACCTGCAAAATCATTATGGCTGTCACGCCCCTGGACTGTTTTGTTGTGTTTTTGCTCCCCATGTGTCCGTAACCCAGTTTCTTCCCTGTCTGATTAGTTAATTCCCTGCACCTGCGTTTCCCAATTATCCTGTGTTTAAAAGCCCCAGTTTGTTCAGTTAGTGTTTAGCCCGATTCGGACGGTAATTGTTTCTCATATGAACGTCTGTAAAAATTAATTTACATATCACCTCTGTGATAAAACTCATGGATTCGGACGGCGATTTATTCTGTGATCCTGACAGAACCCGAGAACGCGTTGCTCACGTGACCAGTCACATGATTGTGTGAATACAAATGTATTCTTATTATTGTGTAAAATGTAGTTTAAAATACTTTAAATATTATGTAAAATATATTCTTATTATTCCAAGCATATTTTATAATGTATAATCCTATTTATTATTTGATTCTTTAAATCTCCTGTTTAAAAATAGGAAAATACTCGCTATAATTGTATATAACTTAGTTATACGCGATATATATACGTTTATAATACACATTTTAAAATTGTATTGCATAGCTGCTGCTGCCATAATAAAGACCCACTTCGAATGTGTACGTGCTTTTCTTCTCTTTCTGCTCTCACTCGCTGTGGGGGAGAAGTTATGAAGTATTGTTCTTTTAAATACTTTCCAGCATTTCAGAAATAAATATTTATTAGGGCCGGGACTCGATTAAAAAAATTAATCTAATTAATTAGAGGCTTTGTAATTAATTAATCGAAATTAATCGCATTTTAATCGCATATAAATATTTGACCTGAGAACAGTGAGAAGTAAGTTTTTTTTATATGGATTTTTAAATTTCCCATCCACAGGGCCAACCAAAGCGGTCTCATCAGCTTCTTTGTCCATGTTCACTGTGGTTTGTTTTTGGCTGTTTCTCAATATGTGTTCTTCAGCGATCTTGCGTCCTTGTGTTCTCGTTCTACGTCATCATTAACCGTCGAAGTTCAGTTCCAATTCTCAAGAACGCAAGTACAGAGGATGCATGAAAGTGCCCGGATATGTTCTTGAAACTGAGGATGCATGAGTGCAGACTTGAGAGAATCGAGCCGTTAGAAATCCCAGAAAACGCTGTGGGTGGCCGGTGTACGGAAGCCTGTAAGCTTTAAAGTCGCTCTCACAAATACTTAACGGCTCTTCAAGTTGAAAGTAAACATTTATCGTTTTGTTTTGGTTAATTTTAATAAAGTTATAAGACCCGGAGAAAGTCTGCATTTTTATTGGCATATTAAAATGAATTTTAACAGTAAAACATATAACGCTGTAAAATAAAACAATACAATTATATGAAAGTAATATCTATAATAGTATGAAATGTTTTAATAAGTTATGATATGACATTTTGTAATATTGATTGTTCATTGGCCGTTTCTTATGCTGAGACTATGCGGTCAGTTAAGCAGGAATGCAGTAAGTTACATCTCAATTCTCATAAGTGTGCGTTCTGTGTTCTCGCGTCCTTCCGAGTTCGTTCTTCCAAGGAAGCTTGCCAAGACTAGGGCTGGGTATCGTTCAAAAAATGTCGATATCGATACCGATACCTTGAGTTCGATACCGGTTCCTGAACGGTACTTTTTTCGATACCAGTTTTATAAAATCAGTTTTAATAAGATTACATTATCTGAAAAAACAATTTTTTTTAGCTTGTTGATATTTATACAGACTCAAAGCCTCATCTCCTGAGCCACTGCACAAAGGAACAAAATATATCCAACACAATAAATAAATAAATAATTTTAATAAAGTTCAAATTGTTTTCAGTTTACACATCTGTTAGGCTACGTTTTACATTAGTGTGTGTTCATTTTAAAACACATAGCTCAGACAGAATCATCATTTCTAGGTTGTTAAAGACTTCAAGAAATGTAAAACCTTCATCCACTTTCATAAGTGGGTGTTTTATTTTCTTTCACCATATGTTTTATTGTTATTAAATTGTGGTGTAGTATGTCTAATTATTTGAATGCATAAAAACAACTTAGTTTATTTAAATTTATTCTTAAAATAGCCTAATGAAATGTTTTATTTTTCCTCAGAAATTCTGTGTTCTGTATCTGGTTTTCAAATGAAGACATAAAACATTAATTTAATTTATCTTTAAATTATTGAAAATCAAAGTTTATTTATTTTGGCAAACAAAGGGAGGTTACTATTAAAATTAAAACATGGAATAACTGTTGTGTGATCATTACTAAAAAAAAAAAAGTTTTAATTTTAATAGTAGCAGTATGTACTGTCTGCTGAACAATATTAATACCGTTAATATTAAAACCGAACTTTTTTGACGGGTTGCCTGGAATACCTTTACAGTTCTGTGTGTATATGAGATGAGTTAGTTTTACTCGAATCAAACGGTAAAATGCTCATGAAGTGACTTTCAGAGCAGGTCTGGAGATGTTGTTCATGTCCTCATTTAGAGAGGCGGCAGACGCTGAAATGACCGCGAACGTCACGCGAGCTTCAGTCTGTGTATAATAAACAAACCGCGCGATTTAAAGAGCGGACTGCTCCGTGCGCTTTCGAAACGCTCTCGCGGAGGTCAAACACTGATCAATCTGCACGTCGCCGTTTCTAGTCAAACACAGCTAGTGATGCAGGCTTATTTGCTCACTGATGTGATGAGATTAACCCCTTAGGTATCGAAATTTGGTACCGAACGACAAGACGTTTTTCGATACTCGGTGGTATCGAGGCAATTCGGTCGGTGCCTAAAAAGTATCGACCTCGATACCCAGCCCTAGCCAAGACCGGTCTCCACGAACGCAAGTCCGTTCTGAAGCTAATTGGTGCTCCAGTATAATCGGTCCGCCGAAACTCATCCAGTGAGAAACGTTCCGCGGTGCAAAAATAAGTGCGATTAAAATGCGTTAAAAAAAATTAACGCGTTATTTTTGTGTAATTAATTAATCTAAATTAACGCGTTAAAGTCCCGGCCCTAATATTTATGCAAATTACACCGAAGTACAACAGTTACCGTACGGTGTTCGGGAGTGTTCAAAAAGAGGTTGAACGCTGAATTTTGAATCGATTTCTTCTCGTAATCTCAGAGATGTGGATTCGGACGGCAATTAAATTACCCCATGACCTTGGTGTTTGTCAAAAAACAGTAGGTAATTTGGCCGGGGATTTTTACTGGGGTGGTGAGAGAAAAACACAGACGTCTTGGATTCGGACGGCAATTAAATCACCAACTACCCCCTGTAAATGGTGAAAATCACTTACGTCCCCCCTGAGAAACAATTACAGTCCGAATCGGGCTTTTGTCGGGTCTACTTGTTCAGTTTGTGTGTTTCCTGCGATTCCCAGTGTTGAATGTACACTGTGTATGGACTTTATTAAAGATTGTTTTGTGTATTCCATGTCTCCTCGTTCATCCAGCGCAGATCGTGACAATGGCAGGCTTGCAATGCTGATTTGGTTCAGACAATACGGTTTTGTACACAAATTTATTCAATACTGTATTACTGGTGGAATGATTGATTTATAACCAAACTACCCAAGAAATCCTCTGTAGTGTACTTCAAAACATTTCACTCTTCAAAAAAAGATTAAGACAAAGGGAATAAAACTACCAAAAGGGAATAAAACACTCACTCTCCCAAAGTTGTCTGTGTGTTGTTGATAGTCTGAACTGCCCTGAAGAGGAAAGAAAGGAAAAAATTAATATCCAATTTGATAATGTGTAATTATAGACATATCAGAAACATATTCTACACAAGTAAGCAAAAGCAGATGTGAATGCTTGGCCGGTGTATTGCAAGCCTATGCAATACTTAATGTGCATTTTTGCATTTCTGTGTCGTGACAAACCTCAGTATTCAAGGTATTTTTTTTTTAATTTGAACAGAAAATTTTTAACAGTTTTTATGATCAGTTCCAATACAATATCAGTGAGAGTGTTACAGACATAAGGTGGAGGTGACAATGGTGTAAACATGGTACCAAAGTGACAAGCCAATAGCATAAATAAGTAGGGTGAATATGCTATATAACAAATAATGTTTCCATACAACTGGGGGTTACAACCCAGCAACATGTACTTGAATTATGAACTGAGGTCTGACATGTTTGAAATCAAGCTTGACTAGTGAGACCTGTCTGCATTTACAAATGTTGAGTATGTTTTGGGCCTCACCATGTTGCTGTGATGAGCTTTGGTCATAAGCAGCATGCGGCCGACCAGGTCTGTAGTGGACACACCTTGGGTTCTCTTGCACTCTCTGAAAAAGTTCCACTTTAAATGAGAACCGTACTAAACATTAGCAGCATGAACAGCAGAGGTGTGAATGGACTTACCTGTACCTGCCCGACTTCTTCACTTCTTCATATGTGTCTTTCCCATCCACAGTGAGAGTGATGTCATCTGAGGAGACACGACCACAGTTGATTCAGATCATAATAAAGCTGGCATAAGTGAACTACTGTGAAGTGATGTGTTGAATACTGTGCACAAAATACTGTGCATGCAGGACCAAGACGAAACAAGGTACTGAACAATTTACTGAAAACTATATTTCCAGAAGAGAGTAGTGATGCTCTGGAACCATTCAGCTTTGCTTTTTATATGTTACTTGAACAGATTGTTGACATTTTTATATTGACTTCAGTTAGTGCACAGGAGCACTGTCTCATCATGAAAATAGGTACAGCTTATAAAAGATAATAAAGTAATAAAGTAGGTACATAGAAGTACTTAAGTACTGACTTTGTAAGAGCTAAAAATGTATGTTCTTTTTAGTATGTATGTAATCCGGTCAATCCAGAAATCCAAAGCTTCATGGCCCTGGGGGTCTCATATTCTGTACTGACTTTAATATCAATGTTTTAGCACAGTTTAGACATGGTTATTATGTTTAGGCTCTGACCTCCATGAACACAGAAATCGCAACAATATTTGTCCAGTGTCTCAAGCGTAGTAACGTATGGAGCTCCTTCCACGATCTCATCCACCCACTTGATTGCTCGCACCATCTTATATCTCTCAGCTTGGGTGAACACTGGAGGACCTTTGTGCTTAGAGATCTCCTCTGCATGAAAAGAGAGACATTAGAATCAGTCAACTTCATTTCCATCAACTATTATTTGTTTTACTATGGCCAAACTATCCAAAAAGTGTTTCTGATTTTAACAGCTAGACAGCATGGTATCCTGGTTCAACATCTAAAAAAATAAATAAAACAGACATTTTTGATTCAGCACTTTTAAAGGTAACATGCAGTCTTCAGTCTAAAATTATGTCTACGATCTTCATCTACAGTACTGGTTTTCAACTTGCTGTTATCTTGTCCAGTCTGTGGATTGAGTGTTTAACTTTGTTTGTTCAGTGTTCTTTTCTTTTGCTCACATATTTCTCTTTTGCCCAGTTTGTGTTGCGGTTACCTGTTTCCCTCCAGAACCCACTAATTTTGGACTGCTCTCTTGTTGATGACCTTCTGATTGCATTGTTGGTACTGTTTGCCCCTCATTTGAATTCCTTGTTGGCGCTGTCTGCCCCTCGTTTGATCGTTCTCCCTGTCTGACCTTGATTCTCCAGTTTGTACCAGTGTGTGCCAGTGTGTACTGTACTATTAGATACTTTTGTGAGAGAGAATCCTTTGAGTCACCATCACAACCCATCTATATTCTAATATGAAAATTCTAAATCAATCAAAACCTATTTCAGTCATGCCTGCATTCCACATCTCGTGTCAGCTCTCATCTGTGCAAGCTAAACAAACATATCAGTCACTGATTGAAAAGCCTGTTGTCTGGGCAATCTATGCAACTCCCACATTCTTGGTACATAATCTTTCATCACAAAACCAAACGCAAATAATCATACGTAAAGTTTATTCCCACTATCCCAATTTGTTTATTCAATTTATCAATGTGTTACACTTGCGCTACACTACATTACACTCACACATTGCTGTTTGTTGATTATATGTAACACATACACTGTCATGAAACTAAAATCGATATAATCAACAAACAACAATGTCTGGCACCATTTATGTGTGTGTGTCCTTACCGTCAGTATGCACTCCCACAATGAGATAGTCCCCCATAGCCTTGGCTTGTCGAAGTTGGTTGGAATGACCATAATGGACCATGTCATAGCTAAGAAGGGAGTAAGGTAGATAAAGACAATTGTTAAAATGAAAAAAAATATCATAGCATTCAAAAGCAAATGAAAGCAAACAATCAAAGCAAGTTTTACTACAATTTATACTCAAGTTGCCAAGTTGAGAAGTTGGACAGGGCATGGCATATTAAACATTTTTGGCATAAATGCTGCAGCCTCCCCTCCTTTTTCTTGCTAAGGCTCATTTTAGCTAGTATTTTATGTATAACCAAAATACATAATTAAATATTTTCATAAGCAAAACCAAAATGTTACACCTTTTCTCTAATGCTTTTTTTTTTTTTTTTTACAATTTACCTTTTTATTATTTTCTTCACAAATAACATCTCATATTTCATTTCAGTAAGTCCATAACTTGGGTGGTTGTTTATAAATTTAGTCTCAGCATTTGAATAAATACCTGCTATATACAGTACAACATTGTAAAGCTAAAAACTGACTCTTTGTCTTTTGCTATATGCAAATTAATTTATTATTTAAAAATTATGCATTAATAAACAATACATAAATGAACAAATAGTAATATTATAATAACAAATACATACATTCACATTAACCTGACAGATAACACATTTTTACAATCACATTTCCCACCATAAGTCCACCATTGTAGGCTTACCATTACAAGGGCACAGTTTTGAACAGGTTTTTATGTACTCACTAAATATCAGAATTTTTTACCCAAAATATCTCACATACTGCGAGTTTAGCATATAAAAGCAATGCGATTGACATCACACATTCTAAATATCGCATGAATTATAAAACTAGCTCATAAAATTACACAGTACTGTTCTTTTTCACAGAAAGACCAGAATAGAGACCATTGTCCATTGTCTATGTAAATTCCATTACCATACTGCTTCCACATACTTCTTTTGTGCTTGTTTTTGTTTTTGAGTATTTTCAAATTTTTATCAGTGATGATTTTCATTGCTGAAATACATCATTTAAAAACATTAAAACGCTATAAATATGACACATTTCCCCAATTCTCACCATAATTTAATTTTAAAGTGAAATACAGTATGACCTGAACACGTTAGACAGGTTCTTTGAGATTAATCTATGAATAAACCAAACCTTTTATTTTTCACTAACATACAGCATAAAGAAACATTGTTTCATACTCGCTGTTAATCTGATTTCACCTGTAATAATATTAATAGATTCATAAAATGAGATCATTCAGAACCTTTCACTGATTCTTATGTTCCCAATTTATATTAATGTGCTTCCCAATCTCTCTAAGAAACTTTCCATACCATCTGAGTGCCTTTGAATGGAATTTTCAGTGTTTGACATTTATATTTGCACTACAAAAAATCGTTTGACATTTATATTTGCACTACAAATCATCCTGCACTGTTCCCCAACCAGCTGCTGACTCAAATGTCTCTCTTTGCACATGTACAGTATTTGTGAAGCATTCGTATAGTTTGTATTTTTTATCTTCTATTTTTTAGTTTGTATAGGGTAATATTTATGTGAAGCATTCGTATAGTTGTATTTTTTATCCTTTATTCTTTTAGTTTGTATAGGGTAAATACTTATAGTATACTTATAGTTAAATCTGTCAGTAGGTTAGTAGTGTATAGGTTTATAGTGTTTTTTACTTCATTGTTGTATGTCTGTATTCATGTAGCACCGTGGTCCTGCGAGACACGACATTTCGTTCCACTATATGTCCCCACTAATAGCTCTGGTTTGGCATTATTTTTAATCTTTGATGTCATTTAGGTATATGATGTCACTATAGTGAAAAAATTATATACTACAATATATTTGAAATACATTTATTTTGTGCTAAGCATATTACAAATACATTTACATATTCATGTACTTAATAAAAATACCCTGCAACTGTATACTTTATATTTTATTTATTTTATAAATATTTTTGTATACTAAACTGGTATACTTAAGGTCTTAAACAGCTAATTTTGTACTTAATGCACTTTAATTGTGTGGAAGTAGTGCTGAAGTGCAACTCAAGATATACTAAAGCATATCTGATTGTGCTAAAGTGAAATTATTCCAAGTATACTTCAGGTACACTTTAAATATCTTGCATTTAAAGACCAATATTATTCAAAGATCATACGATCCTCATCAATAGTGACATTAAATCACATTTTAGGCTTAATATTAAGAAATGTGCATTGTGTACAAGTAGTACTACAAATAAGGTTTATTTATAATTTTTATATCAGTAAGTCTCAAGCGATATGTCAGTAAATATGTTAAAAGATTTGAACTATACTTAATATGAAATAAATATATATATATATATATATATACCTACATACATATATACGTATATATATATATATATATATATATATATATATATATATATATATATTAGGGCCGGGACTCGATTAAAAAAATTAATCTAATTAATTAGAGGCTTTGTAATTAATTAATCGAAATTAATCGCATTTTAATCGCATATAAATATTTGACCTGAGAACAGTGAGAAGTAAGTTTTTTTTATATGGATTTTTAAATTTCCCATCCACAGGGCCAACCAAAGCGGTCTCATCAGCTTCTTTGTCCATGTTCACTGTGGTTTGTTTTTGGCTGTTTCTCAATATGTGTTCTTCAGCGATCTTGCGTCCTTGTGTTCTCGTTCTACGTCATCATTAACCGTCGAAGTTCAGTTCCAATTCTCAAGAACGCAAGTACAGAGGATGCATGAAAGTGCCCGGATATGTTCTTGAAACTGAGGATGCATGAGTGCAGACTTGAGAGAATCGAGCCGTTAGAAATCCCAGAAAACGCTGTGGGTGGCCGGTGTACGGAAGCCTGTAAGCTTTAAAGTCGCTCTCACAAATACTTAACGGCTCTTCAAGTTGAAAGTAAACATTTATCGTTTTGTTTTGGTTAATTTTAATAAAGTTATAAGACCCGGAGAAAGTCTGCATTTTTATTGGCATATTAAAATGAATTTTAACAGTAAAACATATAACGCTGTAAAATAAAACAATACAATTATATGAAAGTAATATCTATAATAGTATGAAATGTTTTAATAAGTTATGATATGACATTTTGTAATATTGATTGTTCATTGGCCGTTTCTTATGCTGAGACTATGCGGTCAGTTAAGCAGGAATGCAGTAAGTTACATCTCAATTCTCATAAGTGTGCGTTCTGTGTTCTCGCGTCCTTCCGAGTTCGTTCTTCCAAGGAAGCTTGCCAAGACTAGGGCTGGGTATCGTTCAAAAAATGTCGATATCGATACCGATACCTTGAGTTCGATACCGGTTCCTGAACGGTACTTTTTTCGATACCAGTTTTATAAAATCAGTTTTAATAAGATTACATTATCTGAAAAAACAATTTTTTTTAGCTTGTTGATATTTATACAGACTCAAAGCCTCATCTCCTGAGCCACTGCACAAAGGAACAAAATATATCCAACACAATAAATAAATAAATAATTTTAATAAAGTTCAAATTGTTTTCAGTTTACACATCTGTTAGGCTACGTTTTACATTAGTGTGTGTTCATTTTAAAACACATAGCTCAGACAGAATCATCATTTCTAGGTTGTTAAAGACTTCAAGAAATGTAAAACCTTCATCCACTTTCATAAGTGGGTGTTTTATTTTCTTTCACCATATGTTTTATTGTTATTAAATTGTGGTGTAGTATGTCTAATTATTTGAATGCATAAAAACAACTTAGTTTATTTAAATTTATTCTTAAAATAGCCTAATGAAATGTTTTATTTTTCCTCAGAAATTCTGTGTTCTGTATCTGGTTTTCAAATGAAGACATAAAACATTAATTTAATTTATCTTTAAATTATTGAAAATCAAAGTTTATTTATTTTGGCAAACAAAGGGAGGTTACTATTAAAATTAAAACATGGAATAACTGTTGTGTGATCATTACTAAAAAAAAAAAAGTTTTAATTTTAATAGTAGCAGTATGTACTGTCTGCTGAACAATATTAATACCGTTAATATTAAAACCGAACTTTTTTGACGGGTTGCCTGGAATACCTTTACAGTTCTGTGTGTATATGAGATGAGTTAGTTTTACTCGAATCAAACGGTAAAATGCTCATGAAGTGACTTTCAGAGCAGGTCTGGAGATGTTGTTCATGTCCTCATTTAGAGAGGCGGCAGACGCTGAAATGACCGCGAACGTCACGCGAGCTTCAGTCTGTGTATAATAAACAAACCGCGCGATTTAAAGAGCGGACTGCTCCGTGCGCTTTCGAAACGCTCTCGCGGAGGTCAAACACTGATCAATCTGCACGTCGCCGTTTCTAGTCAAACACAGCTAGTGATGCAGGCTTATTTGCTCACTGATGTGATGAGATTAACCCCTTAGGTATCGAAATTTGGTACCGAACGACAAGACGTTTTTCGATACTCGGTGGTATCGAGGCAATTCGGTCGGTGCCTAAAAAGTATCGACCTCGATACCCAGCCCTAGCCAAGACCGGTCTCCACGAACGCAAGTCCGTTCTGAAGCTAATTGGTGCTCCAGTATAATCGGTCCGCCGAAACTCATCCAGTGAGAAACGTTCCGCGGTGCAAAAATAAGTGCGATTAAAATGCGTTAAAAAAAATTAACGCGTTATTTTTGTGTAATTAATTAATCTAAATTAACGCGTTAAAGTCCCGGCCCTAATATATATATATATATATATATATATATATATATATATATATATATATATATATATATACACATATATATATATACATATACATATACATATATATATATATATATATATATATATATATATATATATATATTTATTTTTTTTTTTTACTGGGGATGCATTGAAAGTGACGTAGAATAAGAGTGTTAAGATGAACTTTTATATATTAACATGATGATGCCAACAACTAGCCAACGGCTTGATTCTGCTGTATCTTAAGTAGACAGGATTACAGCAACACTGGCCATGAGCATGAAATATTAATTACTGAAACTGGTGTGCACTTTGCAGGCACCCAAACGGCAACTGAGCTGGGAGAATGATATCACATGCAGAAACCAGCAGTGTTTGAAAGCCCTAGAAATTTGGTGACCTTGTGCATATATGGGGTGAATATGACAAAGCATGTCCTGTTATATTTCAAACCAAAATCAAGAGAAATAATGTAATATAATCTAAAAAATATATAATTACCTTTACTGTAACAATAAAAAAAACAGTATTTCAGCATTTATATATCATGATAGTATTTGTTGTACTGCCTGGAATGTACGGTGATGTAGATTAAAGTAATTATATTTCAGTATTTTTTGTACAACATATCTTTATTGAGTTTTTACAACGTTAAAAAAAAACACCATTCCCCAGAACATATCCCAGGCAGGTAAAAAAAAAACCACCTTCTTACAATCCATAACTTCACACATCTAAAGCTTCTTCAATATCTACATTTTTAACAAAGTCTAAAAACACTTCCCAGATATAAAAACTTCAAAGGGTTTTCTTCTTATTACATATGTAAGCTTTTCAAGAGCCAAACATCTTAAGTTTTTGGTATTTTTCCAGCACAGGGCAATAGAACGTCTTGCTTGTAATAGACACAAATCCACCAGCTTTCTTTCTTTAGTGGACAAAGAGCAATTGTCTTTAGACATAATAAACACATTGCAGGACATAGAGGAATTGGAGGGAAGTAAATTGAGAAACATATTGAGTCACCCCAACCCAAAACTACTGCACCTCCTCACATTCCCACAATATTTCAGTATTTTACAGTATTATAGTAATGAGAGTCTAATGAGGATCATTATAGTGTATAACATAAATTTATAGTGTATAACAAAAAAAAGTGTAACATCTATATTATGGTAACGTGAATGGGGGCACAACTAATCATCATAGTTTGTTTGTTTTTTGGAGAGTGTGGAGATGTTTTAATGCTTTTTCTTCACTGTGTGATTCTCAGTTAAACACATGCTAATATATATGTAAGATTTAGTGACTGATTGACTCATTGTCAGCTGATCAGACCTGCCTACCAATCATGGTATGTGGTTGCTGCAAGGGTCATTTATTCTTCTGAGGTCAATCAAACCCTGTTAAATCACTTGGTTCTCTGTACGGCTGCATTAACACAGCTGTCACGAGATACACAACATTGCTCTTCACTTGATCTTAATCAAATAACATGCTTTTTATATTTGTCTTCATGAAGGCTTTCACTGTCAAAGTGGAATCCACACTCTTTATGCTGACTAAGTGCTGACCATTGCTCAACATGGACTTAACGCATTCTTGTGCTGAAAACATTACGTCCTCCTGCCCTATGCCCTGGTCAGAACATGTCAGGGAGGGATTACATGACATTTTATTGTGAATGGACTTTAGCATCTTGACAATTCAGGATTAGTGATTACACTTTCACCTAGAACCTGCACAACAATATTCACCTAAATTTTCACTGGAGGTAAAATGGATATTATATTTGGAATGCTAGAGAACAACATTGGTAGGCCATCGGACTGCCCATCTTAGTGTTGACCCTACTTCATCTCTGATTCTATTTCTCAGATTTCTCTTCTAACCCAGTTGCTAGTTTGGACTGTCTCATTATTAATGACTGGTTTGCCACTGACTTTGATCCAAATGTAAGGATGGCACTGAGGCAGAACTGGAATCCATTCGCAGAAGTTTATTAAAAGGATTTGCAGTAGACAGCAACGTCAAGTCGGGCAAAGGGTCAAAACCAGAGTAACAGTTAAATCCGTTGACCAACACAGGGGCAATCCAAAAGACGAGAGTCAGGAAGCAGGCAGAGGGCTCAAACACAAACATCCGTCCAATCAGATAAACAGAGCAAAGGAGCAAATCCAGGAAATCAGAAGTCGAAATAATCAAGGCAGGTAAACTGGCAATACTTCGCAATCTGCCATGTGCTCAGTATCCGTCTTATAAAGTCACCAAACAGGAAGTGTCAGTAGAGGAAGCGGCATGCAGTCAGTACTCGAGTGAGGGCTCCGTCTAACCCCCCCCCCCCCCGGAGCACCTCCTACATACCTCCTGGGGCTCTACGTGGCTGTCCCCGTGGTCTGGATGCTGGTCGATCGGGTCCGGCTCTGTGAAACTCCTCAATAAGAGAGGGATCCAGAATGTCACGGGTGGCTACCCAGGACCTCTCCTCAGGCCCGTAGCCCTCCCAGTCCACCAGTTATTGGAGCGGACCCCTTCTCCTCCTTGAATCCAGCAACATGTTCACCTTGTAAGTGGGGTTCCCATCAATGTCCAAGGGTGGTAGTTGCTCTAGGATTTCGGCCCCGGGGTTAGCATCCGGGTGGACCGTTTTGAGGAGGGAAACATGAAAGGAAGAAGAGATCCGATAGTTAGTAGGAAGCTCAAGCTGGTAAGTGACCTCATTAATACGTTTGAGAATCTTAAAAGGGCCAACATACCTAGGGCTGAGCTTCCTGCTGGGCAGCCACAACTTGATGTCCCTCGTGGAGAGCCAGACCCGTTGTCCTGGTTGGTAGGGAGGGTGTGGACGCCGTCGCCTGTTTGCCTGGAATTCCTGTATTTGTACAGCCCGTGAGCGGACGTGAGCGCTGTCCCACACCATCTCACTAAGCTTTATCCACTCGTCCACAGCAGGGACTGAAGAAGGTTCACCAGACCATGGGAACAAGGGGGGTTGAAACTCCAGGACACACTGAATGGGGGTTAGACCTGTAGAAGAGTGAGTTAGGGAGTTTTGGGCATATTCCGCCCAAGGTAAGAATTCTGACCATCGGTGTTGTTCGCGGCTGCAGTAGGTGCGTAAGTACCTGCCAATCTCCTGATTGAGGCATTCCACCTGACCGTTAGATTGTGGGTGGTACCCTGACGTGAGACTCACATTGATATCAAGGTGTTTGCAGAACGCTCTCCAAACTTGGGATGTAAATTGGGTGCCTCGGTCGCTGACGATATCCTCTGGTAGGCCATAAACTCGTAAGACGTGGTTAAACAAAGCTAGCACTGTTTCCATAGATGTGGGTAGACCCTTTAGGGGAATAAGCTGGCAGGACTTTGAGAATCGGTCGATGATAACCAGTATAGTAGTAAAGCCATCGGAGGGGGGTAGGTCGTTTACAAAGTCAATGGAGAAGTGAGACCAGGGACGTTGTGGTATGGGAAGTGGGTGGAGGAGACCAGATGGTAATTCCTTGGGTGTCTTGGATTGTGCACAGACTTGACAAGCTTTGATGTAAGTGGTGATATCTTTGGTCCTGGATTGCCACCAGAAGGAGTTTTGTACGAGGCGGAGGGTATGAGAGATCCCAGGATGACCCGTGCTGATAGAAGTGTGGACCCATTGCATGATACGTGGCCGCATGTCGTGAGGGACGTATTGTTTGTTTGGGGGGCAGTTATTTGGAGTTGGTTCATTCTGTTTGGCTCTTTGTAGCTCCTCCATAATATCCCAGGTTACAGGAGCTATGACCACGCAGGAAGGAAGGATAGGTTCTGGGGATGAGCTCTCGGGATATGGGTTGTACCGCCTGGAAAGTGCATCCGCCTTACTGTTCTTGCTGCCTGGCCGATAAGTGACTGTGAATTGAAATCGAGTGAAGAATAGGGCCCATCAAGCTTGCCGTGGATTGAGTCGTTTGGCGTTCTTAATGTACTCCAGATTCTTATGGTCAGTGATAACTTGAAATGGATGAATAGCGCCCTCAAGCCAATGTCTCCACTCTTCCATGGCGGCGTTCATGGAAAGAAGTTCCTTATTGCTCACATCATAATTTTGCTCTGCTGCCGTTAGCTTCCTTGAGAAGAATGCACAGGGGAACAGCTTGCCTGGTTGACCACCATGGTTGTGATAAGACCGCTCCGATTCCACAGTCCGAGGCATCGACTTCTACCATGAAGGGCAAGCTGGGATCAGGATGTTTCAAGATGGGTGCAGTCGTGAATCTTTCCTTCGGTGACATGAAGGCCTTTGTGGAATCCTCTGTCCATTGTAACTTCTTGAGGTTATTTTTGAGAAGGGTGGTTAAAGGAGCTGAGACCAGGCTATAATTTCGAATGAAGCGTCGATAGAAGTTGGCAAAACCAAGGAATCGTTGGAGTTCCCTGATAGTGTTTGGTTGTGGCCATACAGTGACTGCTTTGACTTTGGTCTCATCCATCTTTACTCCTTTGTGGCTGATGTGGTATCCCAATAAAATTGTTTGTATGACGTGAAACTCACATTTCTCTGCTTTGACGTATAGCTGTTTTTCAAGGAGTCATTTGAGGACAGTTCTCACATGGGTGATGTGTTCCTTCTCAGTCTTGGAGTATATCAAGATGTCGCCAATGTAAGCTATCACATATTGGTTAAGCAGGTCTCGGAAAATCTCATTGATGTATTCCTCCATGGCCTGACTCTCTGTTCTTGACAGTGGGTAGACCTTGCTCTTGGGTGGTATGGCATTGGGAAGTAGATCGATGGCGCAGTCCCACGGACAGTGGGGTGGCAGTTGTGTGGCTCTGGACTTGCTGAACACCTCTGATAGATTGTTATAACAAGAAGGGATGTTTACTGTCTTATGGGTCTTGGGGCTTTCAATACTGGTAGTGATACATGGTAGGGGCTGAGCAGTCAAACAGTGATGGAAGCAGAAAGATGACCAGCAACGAAGCTCACCACAATGCCAGAAGATGTCAGGGTCATGCGTAGAGAGCCAGGGATGTCCGATAATTACTTCATGGTGGGATGAGTTGACCACATACGGGGTTATGGATTCTTGATGAAAAAGGCAGATGGTCATAGTAAGAGTTTTGGTTCTTTGAGTGATGCCTTCTCCGATGAGGCTGTTGTCAATGGCTTTGATTTGTATAGGAGGACTGCAAGGTTGAGTGGGAAAATTATATTTCTTGAGGAGGCTGCTACTGATTAAATTACGGGCTGCACGATCATTGCTGTAAGTTTAATAAAAGCATTATCAGTCTTGAGGGAAACAGGAAGCAGAAGCAACTTATTATGTAGAAGAAAGTAATGGTCAATATTTACTGTTTGTGTAGTTTGGCGCTTGTGGGGACATCCGGAACAGCGGTGACCTGTCTCGCCACAGTAGAAAGCATAACTGAAGTTGTCGACGTCGGATTCTTTCTTCTTCAGGTAATTTAGTTCTACCAAGTTGCATGGGCTCGTTACTGGGAGTGGCTTCAATGGGCTGAATACTTTGGGTTGAAATCAATGGTTCATATCGAGCTCCTCTGTTGACTCTTCATTTACGGGGCTTGTCTCGTTAGGTTATCAATCTTTATGGTGAGTGTTACAAAGTCTGGGAACGAAAGATCCTCCCCCTTGCAAGCTAGTTTGGTCTGGAGTTCATGGGCGAGGCCTTGTTGGAAAATAGCTTTGAGAGATACATCATTAAATCCACTTTGAGCAGCAAAAGTGCGGAATTCAACAGCATAATCAGCAGCAGTGCGGGTCCCTTGCGTTGTATGCAGAGTTTGTTTTGTTACGCTCTTGCCTCCAGCGGGATATTCAAAAACCTCCCTAAGTTGTTGGATGAAGTAATCGACGGAGATTCTCAAACGTCAGTCGGTGTCCCAAACTGCAGCTGCCCAATCGATCGCTTTTCCAGTCAGCAAGGTAATTAGAAAAGCACATTTATCCATTTCAGACGCAAACTTATCCCCTTGGTGATTTAGATAAATTTCTACTTGACGAAGAAAGCCTCTACAATGCTCAGTGGATCCATTAAACTTATCGGGAAGAGCAAGGCTTATCGTCTTCGGCGTCGGGGAGGGAAGTGATCGGATGTAGTGAGTCAGGTGTTCATTGACTGACTGAAGATTAACGAGTTGTTCCTGGTAGCCCTTTAACAGTTCATTTTGGTAAGCAAACGTCGTCTGCAAATTTGAAACATCTGCTGGATTTATCGTAGGCGAAGTATTCTGTAAGGATGGCGCTGAGACAGACCTGGAATCAATTTGCATAAGTTTATTAAAAGGATTTGCAGTAGACAGAAACGTCAAGTCAGGCAAAGGGTCAAAACCAAAGTAACAGTTGAATCCGTTGACCAACACAGGGGCAATCCAAAAACGAGAGTCAGGAGGCAGGCAGAGGGCTCAAACACAAACAATCAGATAAACAGAGCAAAGGGGCAAATCCAGGAAATCAGAAGTCGGAATAATCAGGCAGAGTAATACACAGAAAGTCAGTCAGAAAATAACAATGGAAAACGCTCGGTAAGGCAGGTAAACTGGCAATACTTTGCAATCAGCCATGTGCTCAGTATCCGGCTAATTGGATTGGATTGGATTCAATTTATTGTCATTGCACATGTAGGTACAAGGCAACGAAATGCAATAAAGAAGAAGAAATACAGCATAACATGAGGAAAGAGAGGAGAAAAAAAATTGTCCTCACACTACGCTCCTGAACGAGAGTGCAGTGTGAGAACAGACAAAAACCTCAGCATAGAGCACAGTCAACACAGGAACATAACTTGCATAGTAATCCTAGTTCAGACGAAACAGCCATCCGGCCAGCAGCCATTACAGCGCAAACACACAGACCCGTTATCAACTGACAGGATGAAGCGACGAAGGCGTGGGATGGGGGTAGGGAGGTGTATGAGTGTGTGTATGTGTAAGTTCGTGTGAGTTTGTATGCCTTGAAATCCGTTTCGCCAGCACTCCAAACCAGTCGACTCAGTTCGCAGGTTGTGATGCGACATAGCAATTGCCATGGAAACGACCTTGAACAGAGCACAAGCGCCCGACAATAACAAGGTGTTTGATGGGGGGAGGGAAGAAAGAGCGTCTCCCTGCAGTATTCACAGGAGAGTTGATACCAGAGCGGCCTTGCCAAGCCGTTCTGTTGTGGGAAGCCGGAAAGAGATAAGATTGTTTTGTCTTTGGGCGAACAGCTGTCTTCCAGTTTCACAGCTATTCTCATTGTCCATTCTGATCTCCTTGTCCATCAATTTTCCTTTCCAAAGCCGAGAGCTTAGCCGTGATCGAATCCATATTGCGGTTAATCGTCTCTGTTTCAGAGGCGACCGCTCTGCCTACAGCCTCAATCATGACGGGCAGCCTTGAGAGGTTTTGGATAGCCAGTCCTGTCTCCTTAATTTTCCGATAGTTTAGGGCAACGCCTAATCCAAATAGCAGAAACCCAGTTATCATGGTTCCGAATAAGATGTCTTCAATGTCCTCCACGGAGAGAGCCGCCAGACACACGACCCGCCATCTCTCCCATGCGTCCATCGTGTAGCCAGCAGCAAACGTCCCAGCGGGACATTCCGGTTCTCCAGATCCCGCTTTCCTAGTCGAGAAGATGGTGTCAATTGCGTTAAGAGACCAGTTGATCAGATCCATAATTTCGGTTTTGTAAATAGTGCAGCGAGAGTCTCTTAAGAAGGACAGGACAATACTAGAGAGCAAGCAGGGAAGTTCAGGATAGGGAGGGAGGGAAGAAAAATGCGACCGCCTTCGAACAGAGCCAAACGAGAAAACTAATAAAGTCCAAACAGGAAGTGTCAGTAGAGGAAGCAGAGAGAGTGGCATGCAGTCAGTACTCGGGCGAGGGCTCCCTCTGCTGGTTTGGTGTTACACCAAATTTGCACTTTGGTGTTTTAACTGCATCGCTCATTCTGACCCCTTTTTTCCTTCATCTTCTGAATAGGCTCGGTTGCTGTCTGGACTGCTTCCATGGGCTTGGACCTTTGCCTGGCTTTCAAGACCCCTTTGATTTGGCCTTGCTGTTGAAGTTCTGCTCAGAACTCTGACTTTTCAGTTATTATTTGTCAGTAAAGTAAAGTATAGGTTCAGCATGTATCTGCTCTTGGGTCCTTTTTTTCCTTAAATACTGGTATTGCTATGCAGGTGGTTGGTGGTTGCTTTCTGGCCCAAGCCAATAAAGTCAAACCCCATTGTGGTCTTTGTGATATTGTGGCCTCTGATTTGGGTTCCTTCTTTAATGTAACGATATGGGATTCTCCCTTTTTATTGTCAATCAAGTACAAAGTCCAATCAATTAGAAAGTAATTCTGTCAGGGTGCCAATGTTGCCAACACCCAGACAAGCTTAAAGCAACAAGCATGTTGCCAATACCCAAATTAGAGCTTAATGCAACATGCATATTGCCAAGAATTGGCAAAATCTAATGTTGCCAATTGTTGTTTTAAAGAAACAAGCATGTTAAACATAGTAACCAAACAAACCTAAGCAATGAGCTGCTTATACCTGAATAAAGCAACGAGGACAACAGTAAAAGTTGACTAAAGCCTGGAATACACTACGCAATTTTTTCCCCGATTTTACAGCCTGAAGAACTTTGCGCTAGTTGAGGAAAGTCAGAGCCAGTCTGCAGATTACAGCTGACAGATTCCACAGAAAATCGCGCAGTGTATGCTGGTCACAGACTTTTTGTCTCAGACTTTAATTCTATCCAGTCAGAGAATATCAAACATGTTTGATATTTTCAGCCGATTTTAGAATGCATATGTTTTCATTTATCATGCGTCTCCTAGCAACAGGGTGCACGTTTCTGCTTGAATTCTTTGTGATCAGAACAACTTTTTCTGGTAGTGATCACTTCAGTTGCATAGTGTATGATGCCCAGTTTTCCTTTGTCACTATTTACAAAGTTGGTAAGTGTATGATGCCTAGTGTTTTAAAAATCTGTTCAGATTTTAAAAGTCGTGTAGCGTATTCCACCCTTTAGCTGCATTGACGACACATTTGGAGATGGAAGGAGGGTGAATATTAGACAGATGTGACAAGGAAGCTTTGATCTTCCTCTGGAGCATGCAGGGAGCGCTGACTAGGTCTGAATCTTGCTTTTGAGTGCACGGTCACATTAGCGAAACTCTACGAAATTTCCAAACCAAGCAGTTAATATTAGTCAACGTAGCAAATTCCCATGGTATTAAATATATATATAGGGCACAATTATCAAATACTATGATAGGTGTCATATTCCTATATAGGAAGACATGGATCAGCTGAGCTATAGCTGATGTGAGCTTGACTAACGTGACCTGCCAGAACTGATACTATGCTTGATTACTGTAGTATAATTCTCTTCAACATGATTCTGCAGATGCCTGATTCTGATAATGCACGGCCCCATGTTGCAAGGATCTGTACACAATTCCTAGAAGCCGAAAACATCCCAGTTCTTGCATGGCCAGCATACTCACCGGACATGTCACCCATTGAGCATGTTTGTTCTGGATTGGCGTATACGACAGCGTGTTCCAGTTCCTGCTAATATCCAGCAACTTCGCACAGCCATTGAAGAGGAGTGGACCAACATTCCACAGGCCACAATCAACAACCTGATCAACTCTATGCAAAGGAGATGTGTTGCACTGCGTGAGGCCAATTGTGGTCATACCAGATACTGACTGGTTTTCGGACCACCCCAATACAGTAATACTGCACATTTTAGAGTGGCCTTTTATTGTGGCCAGCCTAAGGCACAACTGTGCAATGATCATGCTGTCTAATCAGCATCTTGATATGCCACACCTGTGAGGTGGATGGATTATCTCGGCAAAGGAGAAGTGCTCACTAACACAGATTTAGACAGATTTGTGAAAAATATTTGAGAGAAATAGGCCTTTTGTGTACATAGAAAAAGTCTTAGATCTTTGAGTTCAGCTAATAAGGACACACTAAGACTAATATGAAAGAGTAAGCATGAAGCAAGACACAAAAACACAACTAAACAAGACATAAATCCTGACACTACACCCGTTCTCCCACAAGGCACATCTTCAAGCTGTCAACAACAGTACAACTGTGGATGGTGGGAGGGGGCTTTGGAGGCAGACAGAAGTGAAACATCAAATGAAGACGTAAGGTAGACGAAGGACCAGGAACAGGAGGAGCCAGGGAAGGCGAACACAATGCTGATGTTCTGTCGATTTGTGCTACCCAGTCAGATATTGCTACCTCCCATTAAAACAGTAGGTAGTATAATTTGACAATGAAAAATGCTACCTGTCACATTATGGTTTATTAACATCTACATCTACACCTACCCCAACCCTAAACCTACCCTTACAGTAATGCAAATACAGTAATTATGTGTTATTCACAGTTTTGGCTAGCTGTACAGCTACAACCGGAAACTAATTATAAATACATGGCAGGGGGGTGACGTAGGTCCAAGGTGTAGCCGAAGGGGCGCGGGTGTGATGAAAGACCATGGCAGAGCACAGGGAGTGCAGAGCCAAGGTGGAGCCAACAGGCTGACATGCCAAGGTGGAGGAACAAACCCTTGGAGCTGGTTCCAGAAGAGCTCTTTCAGGGTCTCATCATCCTATTGTGCCTCATTGTAAAGTTGTAGATAGCCCTCCACATATTCCTCCAGTAACCGGCCGTTCTGGAGAAAGCACTCTTCTTCATCAATTGTGGATATTTCATCTGTCACATATAATGTGGATTCAAGAAGATGCTTGACGCAAAATGATAAGCAGGTTAAGGAACTAAGAAGACTTTTATGGACACACTAAGACTAAAATGAAAGAGTAATAATTAAACCAAGACATTCAAACAAAAATGCAATTAAACAAGACATTATCTTGACAGCAATACTGCCTCCATATTCTTCCTCTATATCACACATTCAACGATATAAACAGTGTATGTTTCAAATGTTTTAAATAATCATTTAGTTTTTACAATTTAACAATTTTTTATTGTGCAAATCCAATAATGTAAATTTAATGGTGCATTAAGGCATTATGAGAACTAACAGGTATTCGCTCCATTCACTCCATAAACTATTGAACATTTGTTAAGTATTTGAGAGAAGGCATCTTGAAGGCACCTGATGACCAAATTAAAAGAAATTTGAAAACGAAAAAAAAAAATCAAGTATGCCCAGAGCGGTTTGTGTTCACAACACACATTTATAGCAAACCATACCAACATCTGAAAGTCAACTATACTCAGACCACCTCCCAGCCACCTTAAAGCAAACTTTGGGTCTGTTCACTTTAAAGGGGTCATTATTTGGAGTGTTCACATACGCACCAAAAATCCAGTGAACTGTGTTCAGCCCCCTGAATAGGACCGAGAGTGAAAACACACAAACAGCTCACAGTCCAGAGAGAGAAATGCTCACTCTCCAAAGCCTCAAACTCAACATTGGATCCCCAGGACCCTGACACATGTGGTGCCTCAGCAACCACAGAACCCGAGCAACTAGGGACAGACTATCTTCCTTCTTTTTTTGAAAAGAAGGTAAGTTTCAAGTGATGCACTTTCAATTTAAACTTACGTGCTGTTGTGTGCAGTTTAACGAGCCATTCAGTGAAGCTTGAGCACAACCAAAGCCTAAACACTCACACGCATTTACTATGAGTGTCATCAGCCAATGAATGAACTGCTGTGATTCTATACAGATGCTTCAGACAATTGTCACACCTGGAGGGGGCTCCCATAGCATCAGTTACTGATGCAACATGAAGTGATACCTATAAAATAAAAACAGTAGTGCAGCCAGTAGCATCATGAGCTGAGGCACCGGCTGACTGTGACATTCTCTTGTTATGTAGTAGAGGGTTTTATGGGAAGAACAGGCAGGTGTGGGCTGAGCGCACTGTTTACACTGCCTCTCTTTGGTAGTTCACTCCACTGTCTAATATTCTGGCATCCCAAACATTCTGCAACATTTGAAAAAAACACCATCACACAGGCGGACAGAAATGGCTGGAATTCTGAAAGAGAAAGGCTCTATAATCCTGTTCATCATGCACATGAATCACCAAACACATTTTCAGTCAAATGAACTCACAAACTCTGATACTTAATCAGACAAAGCCTGCTTTTAGAGAGAAATGTCTATCAACTCATCTCTGTTATGCGTTGCTGATCGTAGGAGGCAGGAAGACGAGGGATTCAGGATAATGAGGTTCTTTTAATCGTGCAAACGTATTAACACCAGAAATAACAGCATAAACATAACTTTAATTTGAGACTCGACAAAGAGGATTGCTGAACTCAAGGCTTATAAAGAACACAAACTAATGAGGAAACAAGATGATTAATACAAGACAGGTGAAAGGAATAAACGATGATTAACTAATGACAGGAAACCGACCAAATAAGGACAAACAGGAACTAAACAGAAACTAAACCATGACAATCTCTCAAGGCTGATAACCCCAACTCATAAAGTAGAAAAAATGGCAAGCCTGTTGGCACGCCATACATTTGTTAAAGTGTAAGTCATCCCTGCTCAGTGAATTACATGTGCTAGTGTGAAATAACAGACGGATTCTGAAGGTGGACAGTGTTTTTTTTTTTCAGTCTGCAGCTTTTAGTTACGTTAGAACTCTGTATGTGTTGTAGGCCTATAATTATCACAACAAATAGCCTAATATTTTAAGCATAATCATTATTATTGTTTTTGTGTTATTTACCACAAATATGCATCTGTAGACATGCTCTTATATTCATATAATAAGTAATACAATATAGCCTAGTATGAATAAAAATTCATAATTTTTAGTAACAGTGGTCGTAATATTTACGGAAGCAATCAAAACTTCTTAAGCATTCGATGATATAAAGACTTTATATTAGATGTGGTGCATTGCTGTGGCTGTCAAGTCTATAGCCCGTCACATTATCTCATTTAAATGTAAGCAGAGCTCTCTAGTCGTGGGATATTGTTTTTATGCCAATGCGGTAAAAATGCATTCCAGCGTGCACTCACCATCCATCGCACCAGACGCGGACAGTACGCCTCCTCTTCTCCGGACTGCAAGCTGCGGAGGTCGGAGCGCTGCTCACATGATGCCCGTTCATTTTATACACCCCTATTTACAAGCACAAAGCACAAAGCAAAGTCAAATCTCTGATATTCACTGGTATTCAGTGCGTTTTACAGGACTGGAAAACCTTTGTCCTTTTCCAGGATAGCCGGCTTCTGCGTTAAATGAAGGTGAAGTTCTAATGTGGGACAACGCCTCCTCTGCCGGCCAGCAAAATTACGAATCATACTACAGTGAAGGCTTACTCATGAATATTAGTGATGTAAGATGACGTTTGGTCCGTGGACTTAATTCATTTGCTGAAAGGCTAAGAGGTGTTCGTGCTTCTGGGCAAATGAAGTGAAAGCAAACCAACATACGCTGCAAAGCTTCTTTCTCAGTGAGAGAAAGTTGGTTAATGCAATTTTAAGAGCAAAGCTTGCCAACATGAAAGATGTTTCTTTCTCATGAAATGAAATGTTATTTGCTATGCAGAAAGACAGTTTTCAATGTGTTAGAAGTTCTATGCACAGAAAGTAATGTTAGAGCTTCAATAAGTTAGGGTATGAACGAATCATATTGGTCATTGGTCATGGCTCATGGATATTAATTAGTTCGCGTGCTTTACGCCTCATGAAGCAACGCCAGCACGATGCTTTTGGGAAACGAAGCCCCGGGTTAACATTCATAGTCTGCACCTTTGCCATAGCAGGATCTGTAAATTCGTTTCCTGGGAAGTGGCGTCATATGGTACGGACTCGTACGATGAGCGGTGACAGGCAGCGGACATTACTGTTACATAATCGCAGCAGCTCTCATGTCATGTGACAAGCAGAGTTGATGATGTGTAACAAATAAATGCATATAATCAGTTCATTTTAATAGGCTAACTATGATGCACTGACGATATAGATTTATAGAATTAGTTTACAAAGAAATCAGTTAAATATGGATTATTATATGTTCAGTGAACTTTTATATACCCCAATAATGCTAGAAATAGGCCTAATTTCTGAAATTGCCAGTCACGATCTATTTTAGCCTAAATGGAGAGGCAGTTTTATTTGTCTCTTTTGAAATCATATAATATTTTTTTTTATAAATACACATATTTAGTGTTGAGGTGTGAATAATAAAACACTTATGGGCTAAACTGCTGGCATCTATGCACTCATCCAGACAGCAAAGTTTCTTACAACTTGACACCAGGTCAGAAGCACCCACAGCCAAAAATTATTCAATTTCAGTATTACTATTTAATTATTTTTAATGTTTGTTTTAAATTCCTTGTTTTTATTGTTGTGAAGTGACATACAGCCAAGTATGGTGACCCATACTCAGAATTTGTGCTCTGCATTTAACCCATCCAACGTGCACACACACAGCAGTGAACACACACACACACACACACACACACCGTGAACACACACCCGGAGCAGTGGGCAGCCATTTATGCTGCGGCGCCCGGGGAGCAGTTGGGGGTTTGGTGCCTTGCTCAAGGGCACCTCAGTCGTGGTATTGAGAGTGGAGAGAGCGCTGGACATTCACTCCCCCCACCTACAATTCCTGCCGGCCAGAGACTCGAACCCGCAACCTTTGGATTACGAGTCCGACTCTCTAACCATTAGGCCACGACTTTTATTGCTGTGATTATTATTTGTTGTGATTATTTGCTTGTTTTTATTGCTGTGATTATTATTTTTTCACTATTTCACTTCCTTTTATGTAAAGCACTTTGAATTACCACTGTGTATGAAATGTGCTATATAAATAAACTTGCCTTGCCTAATAATTATAAGTATTATAATTATTTTTACAGGCTAATACAACACACAAGGAAAATACAGCAATCAATATCTGCTTGTTTTTGTATGCCAAAAGCTGTTTTGTGTTATCAAGGTACAAAACACAGACGCTGTGTACATCTTTAAGTTGATAATTTATTTATTAAAGTGTAAACCTATAGTTCCACTTCTACAAAACATGGCACATTAGAGTTTAGACACAAAAGTTCACACAAATGCACAGTTTTAATAGCTCAAAGGCTATTAAAAGAATAAAAAATTCTGTACTGTAACCTGCTGCTGTAACCTGTTTCATCAAAGCCTAACTATCAGTGAAGATTCATGATGGACTTTGCAGTAAAAACCACATTATAGTTGAAAAATATAAATTTCAGATGTATCACTTTTTTCCACATGTGCGTGGACCCCAATGATGATTATATATTTTTGTTGTTGTTGTTATAAATTCAATTTGTTTTATTATTTATTGTTTGTATTTACTTAACACAAATAAGTTGATACCCCTTTATCAGCACGGTCAAACTTATAAGAAGCTTTTAGCGCCCCTCTGGAGATTTATGATGCAGCAACACATAGTTCTTATCCAGCAGATGACGCTCCATTACTGCACCAGGAGAGCATATTGCCCACCATTTCTCTCCTTTCCAAAAAAAAAAGAAAAAAAGAAAATTCTGAAAAACTATAAGTAAGGTCCATAAGTAAGTTGAACAGTGGACATTTCACCCCAAATGAACAGCAAAAACAGAAAAGAGAATAGGGTAGTGTGGAATAACCACAAGATAAAATCACAATAATTTTTTTATTTGAGTGTTTTTAAAGCTTGTCGTTTTGTAGAACATCACCGTTCTATATGACATGAAAACAGTAGGGCCTGTAGATAGGGAATACGTGTTATTTTATAAAAATATAGTTATATTTTCATAATGATATAATTTTTTTTCTCAAACATAGTCAGGGGTAAAACGCCCCCAAGGGGCAATGGGCAATTACTTACACTGTTCTGAACATCAAATCCTTTGTTATTCCATCAAAAGTATTCTTAACTAGTTGGTTAGATAAAAAATATGTGGATTTTATATTTAAAAATTACCCCAAGTTAGCATTAGGTAGCTAGATAGCATCAGCTAACAAAATGTTTCAAATAGGCTATTATAATTTTGTAATTCACTGATTATATTGATTATAAACTGCCTGTACTCGGATATTTCTGTAAATGTTTCAAGCAAATTGCTTTGTCAGACTGGGGGGCATTTTACCCCACCCATGAGGCCGTTTTGCCCCATAGGTGGGGTAAAACACCCCCTTGGTACAAATATAATGTTTGTAAAAAAATTTACATGAAAACTCTGGACAATTTTCATACTTTTTTTTATATAATTTATGTCATTGTCACTAAAACTATGCTATCTTTTCTGAACACATTTAACTTTTCTTTCACAGAAAATAATTACACAGTCCTTAAGAGGGCGTTTTCCCCCACTCTACCCTATTGGTGTAGGGCAGGCAGATGAATTATGGACACAGAATAACATTTGAAATAAAACCCTACTATTATTCTACTATTATCACTATAGCTGTAGTAGGCTATATAACATGTGTGTATGCTATGTAATGTGTATGGCAGTTTCAGAATTTTAAGTCTTCTTCCTCTAAGACCAAAATTTCTGAAATTAATGAGAGCTATGACCATTAAACGGGTCTGTAGTGCTTGTTTCATAGGCACACAATGTAAGCTTGGTATAATGCGGATCATTTGTCTTTACAGAATTACCATTTTCCAGTGAAATGGCAGAAGAAGAAGAAGACTGCAGATGCACTGGTCTTCAGGTTGTGCATCATATCTTGATTTGTGTCAATTCTGTAAGGAAGTGTTCTTATCTTACAACTCATTAAGAGCTCTGTTGCTCGATAACACAGAAGAGTAGATATGGATCTGATTTGCTTTCTGGAGTTGGACAGCAGGGCTATTTCTGGAAAAGTAATAAACAACCACTACCAACAGGTATTATTTTCCATGGACATGAAAGAGATCAGTACCCACTTTTTGCCACGAATATTAAAGGTGCCATAGAATGAAAAACTGTCTTTACCCTGGCATATTTAAATAATAACAGTTCTGTACATGGAAATGACATACAGTGAGCCTCAAACACCATAGTTTCCTCCTTCATATGTAAATCTCGTGATTAAAAAAGACCACTGAAAAACAGGCGAATCAGAACATAACACCGACTGTGACGCAACAGTCGGGATCACTACGCCCCCAACATTTGCATAAACCCGCCCTTGTTCTAAGCCGGCCGAACCATCAGAAGCTCTGCAGGTATTGTAAATAAACAAGCGCGGACAACAGCGAAAATAACAAAATAAATTTTATGTTCCAGGCCGTGCAGGGGGTGTGAAGTGCAGGGATGGGTTGGTGTCTGTATTCAGAAAGGCACAGAAAGCAAATAACATGAGCCACTAAAGGGACAAGGTTAGCTCCTTGCTATCGGTAGCCTGTTACAGTACATAAGATTTCACTCTCAGTAAGGAGAGATGAGGATATTGGCGAATGACTTACAGATCCTGAGCACCACTGACAAGCATCTGATCTTGTGAAATGTGTGGTAAGTACTGTTGCTCCATAATGTAAACATAGTTTGTGTGATCGCGTCTCTTGAAAGAGAAACTATAACGCGATCGATGGATCGTTCAAAAGCAGTTTCAATGCCTCGCATATTAATAACGGCTCCCTGATGCCCGCGTTTTATATACAGTATAATTACCCAACGATATAACTGCGAGAAAAAGTATTTAAATATATATTTTCCTCCCTGTGCTTCCTTCTTGCTGATGAGCCGTACTGTGAAACAGCCAATCAGAGCAGAGCTCATTATTATTCATGACCCTGCCAAATAAGCCAATAACAGACCGTTTCATTCTAGGGAGAAATCCTAGGGTTGTAAATGGACATGTAAAATCGTTTCTGGAGATTTTTTGCCCTTACCTAAGCCACATACCTTCTGTGTAGATATCAGAGAACAATTTAAAATACTGTATCAATGCATTCTATGGCACCTTTAAGGTCTGTAGTGATCTTGCCTACAATCGTTTTGATGTTTCAGAAAAACTTCACATGTGTTGACAATTCTCTCTGAGTTAGAATTGATTCCAGGCCAACAGAATCCCTGGATCTTTTTTACATTTCTTCATCCTAAGATGCCCTTCATGTATCCTGGAAAGCATGTCTTTTGTCAGCACTTCTATTCTCTCATCTCAAAAGAACGGCATATACAGCTCAGCTCTAACATTGTAGAATTGTGAACAAGGGTTTTCATTTACAGCTTGTAAAAGTGGATATTTGCTTGAATTTCTGATTAAACCACAGTGGAACTCACTTTTGGGGATATACATGTTTATGGTGCATGAGATGGTGCGTCAGCTAGGACTATGTACTGTATTTCCCTGTACACTTATTCAAATCATATTGTTGCAGACTTCTCATTCTGAATGAGTGCAGGCATCTCATTCAGATTCTTTGATCTGCTGTGGACAATGGTAGACTACTATTACTTCATGAAATCTCTCAAATCCAAAAGCCAAGCCACTCTTTTCAATCAGACCATATCTGCACTCAGATTATGTCCTATTCCCTGATGGTATAGGCTGTCGGTTATCATCCATTTGCATTTGCTTGGAGTAAAACTGGGCCTAACTTAAGTTTTGACACATCCTAGGAGATTTTGATGTTCTTGGTTGAACCAACTGGGGGCCTCATTTATAAAGTGTGCGTACGCTCAGATTTGATCGTAGAGTACGCTTAAATCCACGCCAATGTTCATATTTACAAAGACGGCCTTTGACGTGGAAAAGTGCTCAGCGTCACGTCAGGATCTGAGACAATTGCCGGAGTACTGACCCAACCAATGAGCACACACACACAGCAGTGAACACACATGAACACACACCCGGAGCAGTGGGCAGCCATTTATGCTGCGGCGCCCGGGGAGCAGTTGAGGGTCCAATGCCTTACTCAAGGGCACCTCAGTTGTGGTATTGAGGGTGGAGAAAGCACTGGACATTCACTCCCCCCACCTACAATTCCTGCCGGCCCGAGACTCGAACCCACCACCACCACCCCGTAGGGGAAAACAGACTGGCAAGGCAGGACAAGGCTGGGCAGAGCAAGGCAAGGCAAAACACAAGGTGCATGCAACACAGAGAAAAAGCATGCGGTCGAAACCGAACCGTGTCCCGAACAGAACACACACACACAGAGGAGCGCATGGCCCGAGCGAACTCGAAATTGCACGCTCCCACAGCAAGAACAAACCTGGAGCGTGAGTGTCCGAACCCCGACACGAAACCAGAACCGAGTCTGAACAAGACAGGAGTGCCGGGATCCAAACACCACGCCCCAACATGAAATAGAGCACGCACGAGAGAGCGCGCGGCTCGAGCACACTAGAAGCCGCGCGCTCACCAGAAAACAAGACAAGAAGGGAGTGTCAGGGCTCCGTCACAAAACCATGAATAAACTAGACCGAAGTGACAGAACCTTGACAATTAGTGCATAAGTACCTGAATTAGGATGCAAGATTTAAGGGACATAAAGGCAAATAAGTAATATCATCAATGGCAATGAAATGTACCTTAAATTACAGAATGACCCATAGCAGGCTAACAAAATATAACAACATGCCAGCAACACATTAACAATGCTAAGCATTCAAAGTGGTTTTTAAAGGCATATTCTGTATTCTACTGGTGCCAAAATAGTCTAATATGGTCTGACTTTTAAAGGGTATTTTAACATTTCAGACAAGGCTTTGTCAATCCAACAGCAAATACATGAGAGAAAATAAAATTAATAAACATCCCTTTTATTATTTGGCCTGACTGCTAAATTTTCACATAAAGTTGATTACAAAATAAACTTTATTCCCCTAATATGATAGCTGGACTGAACATCATGTGACAATGTTGCACACTGTTATTTGCAGCAATTATTAAATATTAAATAATCCTGTTCACATACTATTTGTAAGGAATCTCACGTAAATAGCGAGCTAGTATTCTATTCCTAACACAGGCAATAACATGCTATATTTCTCCTTCAGGATGCTATGTTGTTAGATATAAGAGATGTGGAAGAGTGAATGTCTCGATGATGATGGTGCATGGGCCCCATTAATTGTGCCACTGGCTCCAGGCTGAGAGATCTGGGGCAAGCACCTGCTGCAGAAGTGGGTAAGAATGACGAATGCTGTCCTACATCACCCATCCGCTCATCTCTCCCCTCCATGTGCCAAATTACTCACATCCTGGGGGCTGTCTGGGTTTTCCTCTGGAGGGGAGCATATCTCTGAAGAGGTCTTGATGTCCCACGAACTGGTCAACCACTAGATAATAGATATTTTACAATAATTACAATTATATTAGCTACAATAATTGCCAATTTAATGAAGAGACCACTATTTCAGTGGTCTCTCAAAGATTAATGATTACTCTATTGATTAATCACTAACTTGAATACTGGGAGTGACAAGATGCCCCATGATATAGATTACAGTAATGCTATGGTAATATCAGTTTTAGTTATTTTGAAAATATCAAATTACAAAAAGAAAGTTACATTTTAAGTGTTGTTATGTAGCTGCCTTGATATGCATGTAATCAAACCATATTAATTTAGACAATTGCATGAACCTATTTTATTGCAATTCCATTTTTAGGCCCTCAGTGTAAAAGCTGAGAGAAAAGTGTTGATAAAAGAAGTGTTTAGGGCAGCGAACACTTCTAAACAGAGGAAAAAATTGCCTTGTATGCTACCAACCCAAATTTAGGACAGGCATACCTCATGACTCCAGTCTTTTACTCACGTCAGGCCAAAAATATGTTCTCAGAGGTTGCTTGAACTAGGTCGACTGACATCTTTTTTTGGATCACAGAGAGAGAAATTGTGCCATCTAAATGATAGCAGTCTCCTAAAACCAAAATGAACAGCAATAAGCCTTCCCCACTGGTTTATTTTTACATGAATCGAACTGGGTCAATAACGATGCCATGGAACATATCTCTCAAACTGGGTAACAAATTTCTAGAGTTATTAACAATTTAAGAGAAATATATTCAAAATATATTCATTATATTTTCAAGTATTTGAGTCCCTCAAGTTCTGGATCTTTCTCAAAACATTTTTATTAGTCATATACAAAATAAAAGAAGCTGTAATTCAACAAACATACATTATGTACAACAGTAAATCAATAACGTAGCCACATCTGAAAAATGGTTAACTGCATGGTTCAAATCCACAGTCATTAAATATGAATACAGTGTTGTATCTAGATTGCAAAAAAGTACAACAATTTAATCAATAAATAGTTACAATTCACCCATTTTGTTACGGTGTTTCATACAAAGCACTGCAATATATCTTATTACAACCCATTGATAAAAATAACCAAAACATATTCTATCAATGTTCACCAATCATAAACTCACATTTCATATCTTTATTTTATTGACCCACAAATCTGAGACAAAGAACTACTCTTAGTGCCAAATATAAAACCCTTTACAGTCACCTGCTCAGCAAACAAAGAAAGTGATGAATTATCAGCCTAAAGCTTGATAGCATTGCCATTACTGTGCTGACTGAAAAAAAGCTGCTTTTTGATCGGATTCATTAATGATTCAAGACCCATAAAAACAATGACAATGCCTGTTGCATAGCCTACCATTAAATGACTATAGTCACAATAGCTCTGTCCCAAAACTTAGTGAGCTGCACAGGCATGTTAACGGAAATGGAACTGAAATGACATACAGTGGCACAGATCTGTGCTTCTCACAATTTGTGAACAAGAGTCTGTAGTTATAACTGATTTTGACATAAGGATGTTGCAAAGCATCCATTTTTTTTAATTAATTGAATTATGTTTATCTATACTGAATGAAAAAAAAAATGACGTATGTCTGCAATTTCGGGAGAATGTTTTGAAAGATAATTTTGGGATTGTATATACTGTATGCAACAAAGGCTTAGAATTTGGCCAAACAGCCTTCGAGTCAGGAATGCACCTATGATGCACTAGCATGCTAACTAGGGTTGGAACAGAGCTAATAAACACACATTTAGCTTTGCAGGGGTGACTGTATCCCACTGAAATATCTTTCTACTCAGCAGTCCTTTTACAATAGTGCTAAAATACAAACTACCACAAACATCATTGGTCAAGAATATCAATAATTTATGTGCACATAAGGGTACAGTGTGGCACTTATCCAAGAACTACATTAAACACCACAGAGAAGTGCTGTGCGAAACAAGTATGATGAAAACCTCCAAAAAGCTGCTTTTCAAAACAAGAAAACAACATGGGTGGATGTGTTGAGTGCATTATGTGAGCAATGAGCTCTAAAAATAGACCAGTCATCAAACTGCTGAAAGAATACAACCTATATGCTGAAAACATGGGATGCATATTTTACTGTAGCAAAACCTCTTTCTGATGGTGGGTAGAAATGTTTTCAGAATCTGGCCTTGAATCTACAATATGAGGCGGAGTTGAGGTAAGAGGGCAGTGCATTCTTGTCACAGTGAATCAGTTTCAATGTGTTAATTTCTCCTTATAGGAATAGTTCATCCATAAATGAAAGCTGTCTTTACTTACTTTGCCATGTGTTACGGCTCACTGCTGTAAAATAAGCCCCACCAGGTGATCAGGATTAGACCTTTTATCACCGTTAAGGGGTTCATTTTGCTGTCTGTACATTATCCTGCTTATTACACATTTAATTTAATAATAATGATAGACATTATATGACGCATAATATTGCATATATGAGTGAAAACATTTTATTAGAACTGATGTTTAAGGGGATGATTTGCAGAGAAACAATTACTGACATTGTATTGTTCAGCCTTATAAGACTTGGAATATACTGTAGAGCGAACAAGTCATATGCATTAATTTTATGTATATTCTGTTCACTTCACAACCATTCAGCTGATTTTCAATCAGGGCGACAAGTCGAAGTACTTCTGGTGCTTTTTATTTTTATATTACACTGAACATGTGTCCTGAGATAACAACAGGGAAGAGCCCATTTCATTAGTGCATTTCACTTACCCTGATCAACTTTCACAGAGGAGTCTCATGAAGCTTATTTCAAACATCTTTGCGCTGTATGTAGTTCTGCTCTGAATCCACAGACAACATCTGTCCATCAGATATAGAACATGAGCAAGATGACAGGGTTGACAGTCAATTAACTTTTTAAATATTATAGCTCTGTTCCAAACCCCAGTGAGGGACTGCGTTGCTGTCTGTAGACATACGGTAGGCAGCATCCGAACTGAAATGGAGCCTTGTACTGTAAATGACTAATCCGAAATATTCTATATAGGTCGAAACACTGTACTCACTGTTGATTTCAATAGAGTTGAAATTACATTACAAAGTTGCTAAGCTTAACCAACAATACGTCTAATTAACGATAAATAAAAACCACAAACAAGTATTGGGTAAAAAAACCCCTCAACTTTTGTTAATTTATATACAAACATTTTAGCAATAATTATAGTTAAAATTTAATAAGTTTATCCACCTTTCCTGTTTAGCTGACATTGATTTTCAACCCTTCCCCTTAACATCACAATCAAATCAAGTCGCATTCTACTATATTTTTCACTTGTGTATTTTGCTCAAAACGTTTTGGCTGTTTATTATATAGTGCTTTGGAGACTAGATGCATTTCTTTTTCAGTAAGTTTGTCACTTGTTCTGTGCCATGCCATGCTTCCTTATTTGGTGTCTTTTACAACAGTCTTCCTGTTGGGAGAGCATATATGATGCCTTAAATGGACAGTTCACTAGGTTTTGGAACAGAACCACAACTTTAAATTCAGCTCTTGCTATTTTTGTTGCCCTCAAACATCAAGGATAAATTGTGTTTTGCCCAACCACCTGTGCTGGAAGAGAACCTCAGACTGGCTATGCACCATTATGAAGCGTCACATTGGGTTTGTTATAGTTAGCTGCAGTAAAGCTGGAAATTATATCGGTCAACAAATCCCAGATGTTCTGAGTGCAAGACATCTTCATTACAGAGATATGGAAGGAGCCAATTGAACAACTGGCTTCTGTACACCATCTATATTACTTTATAATATCCATTTAAAGAATACAGCTGGACACTTACACAGTGAACAACACTGCCACCTGACCACATACACAGCACGCCACGCGCCACCCCACTGCACGCGCCTACTTACTAGAAAAGCAATCAGACTTCAATAATAAGCCACTTTTGGTACAACTGCAAAATTGATATCAAACTATTTTTTGTTCATATAAATAACTTTTTTTTTCTGTTTTCTTATTCATGAAAGAAAAACAACAAAGTAGCTGGAGTAAGACATCAGAGAGCATTTGCTAACAATTCAACAATAAAGCTTGTGTTGGGTCGCTTCGGGAAAACTAACTTCCATCCACACCAAGCACAGAACAACGAAACTACAGCTCTACGACTTTGAACAAAGCTAGAATGATCAGTTTTACCAACACGGTTTACCAACTTCAAATATTTTCTAAAAACAAGTAAATGCCTCCTCTCTCTGCGATATATCTTTAAGAAAAGGCTTTCTCATGTCTGCAAAAGATGAACATCACCTGCCAGACAGCTCAACAGGGTCTCTGCTCTCCCATGCATAAATACAGTAGTTTATTGCCTCTCCTGGTCATATTCCTCAGAATATAACTTGTAAACATCATTCCACTAATGGAATTGAACTTAACTGGAAAGAAAATTGATAGGTGAAAATAATTTTTGCTCGCTTTGTGAATTTGTGTGGATTACAAGATCCATATGTCTTAAGGGAACACTGCCATTTCTGATAGAATAGTGAATATATTTACTTTTACCCATCTGTATATCAGTCAGTGGACAATATCAAGCACAGGTAACTCAAGTTGGAGCTAAAGGGAACAGTTAACCCAAAAACAAGAAAATGAAAACTGACATTTCAAGTTAGTCATACGTGTTTGGATTGACACAAGGGATTGATACAATTTCTTCCATGGAACACAAAAAGGAGATTTAGCAGAATGTCCATGCTCTTTTCCATACAATGAAGGCATACAGTGGCCATGTCTGTCCAGCCCCAAAAAGGATAAAAATCTCTCCCTCTCTTCCATTAGCACATGCACGTATTTAAATTTTGTGGCATAAGATGCACTGCTTCAGGTTTGATGTCCATGACAAACAGTGTTGCGGAAAGTTTCTTTTAAAAAATAATGCATTGCAATATTGTATTACTCCATAAAAACAGTGTTAATTACATTACTTTTTGTCACCTGGGCTGGGCTTGCTTATTTGTTTTTAATAACAAAAAACTCAAAAGTTATATTTTTGGCAACTGTAAAGGCCCTTGCATTCAACATGGGGATAGGAGAGGTGATAATGAATAAATGGGAAAACAAAATAACTTACTTTACTAGTTTGAAAAAGTAACTCAGATATTTCGTTGTAAATTTAAAAAGCAATGTGTTACTTTACTAGCTACTTTAAAAAGTAATCTACTCTTGTTACTTGTAATGTGTTACCCCAACACTGATGACAAATGGCATAAATTCTTTTGTCTTTAATCACAGGAGGTTTAAATGTTACAATGTGACTTTTTGTGACTGTTTTTATGATACTTTTATGGTGCATTCTAAATTTTTTTGTAGAGATTGACACTCGCCAGTCAGTGTATACTTTCTACTGTGTGGAAAAAAGCAGCACAAGAAACAAATTTTGTGTTCCATGGAGCAAGTCATTTGGGTTTGGTACATGACGGTGACTACATTTTTTAAAGTGAAAGTTACGTGACATACGACCAAGTATGGTGACCCATACTCGGAATTTGTGCTCTGCATTTAACCCATCCAAAATGCACACACACAGCAGTGAACACACACACACCGTGAACACACACCCGGAGCAGTGGGTAGCCATTTTATGCTGCTGCGCCCGGGGAGCAGTTGAGGGATCGGTGCCTTGCTCAAGGGCACCTCAGTCATGGTATTGAGGGTGGAGAGAGCGCTGGACATTCACTCCCCCCACCTACAATTCCTGCCGGACCTGAGACTCGAACTTGCAACCTTTGGATTACGAGTCCGACTCTCTAACCATTAGGCCACGACTGCCCATAACAATGACTGCCTGTTGATAACAATTCTTCATTAACAACAAGGGTTGTAAACGACATCAGAGAGACTTTGGACATCAGAGATGCATGGTAAGAGCAGCTCTTGCTGAATTTTATCACGTCATATAACTTAAGTAACCCTGTGCCTGATGAATACGCTAACCAATATACTTACAAATGTTCCCTGTTTGTGCATTATGACCGTGCTTCTGTTTTGGACTTGACAATGGTGATGACACTGGTGGCGGCTACTTTGCCTGGTATGAGAGGCCCTATGACAGATGTGATGGGGCCCCTGGCAGCGGCAACAGGGCTGCGGGCCACAGTTCTGGCAAAACTCTGGAGAGCCTCATATTTGGAGCGCAGCACATCAAGCTCCACCTTCATGCTAGCATTTTCTGAGGCGAGCTTCTCCACCTCCTGCTGAAGCTCCGCCTTCTGTTTCTCCAGCTCCTCCTTTTGGGTGACACGTTTGACGCGGCAGCTGGCGGCATAGCCACGGTTTTTAAGTGTGCGCCGCCGCTGTTTCAACTGCAGGATTTCCTCCTTGGACAGACCACGCAAGTGCTGATTCAGCTCCCGCACAGACATAGACACCAGCTCGTCATCCGTAAGACTTGTGCCATTTTCACCTGGCTCTCGCTTCACCTGCAGGGAAACACATGGGATGAGATCAAGAGAGAAGAGAGGGATATGAGGCCAGAGACGACTGAGGGCAACTGGAATGATCTTTAAAGGAACACTCCACTTTTTTTGAAATTTTACAACTCCCCTAGAGTTAAACAGTTGAGTTTTACCGTTTTTGAATCCATTCAGCCGATCTCCAGGTCTGGCGGTAGCACTTTTAGCTTAGTTTAGCATAGATCATTCAATTGGATTAGACCATTAGCATCTCGCTCAAAAATGACCTAAGAGTTTCGATGTTTTTCCTATTTAAAGCTTGACTCTTCTGTAGTTACATCGTGTACTAAGACCGACGGAAAATGAAAAGTTGAGATTTTCTAGCGCCAATATGGCTAGGAATTATACTCTCGTTCCGGCGTAATAATCAAGGAACTTTGCTGCTGTACCATGGGTGCAGCAGGCGCAATTATATTATGCAGCACCTGAAAGTAGTCCCCAGCTATATCATAACTAGTTTCCTAGCTGGGGACTACTTTCAGGCGCTGCGTAATATCATTGTGCCTGCTGCACCCATGGTACGGCAGCAAAGTTCCTTGATTATTATTATCAAACAAGCTGCAGTGATGAGCCTTATCCAGCACATGTTCAGTAAAGTTCTCTCTCTAAGTGAGAAAAGGAAGGGTAAGAACAATAGTAATCTTAAGTTTAAAAGCATAGCAGTATGTTGACTTTCTCAATGTTGTAAAATATATTTTACAGGATTGAGAATATTTTACTAATGAATTTGCTGTTACCAATAATAGGAAATGTTTAATTATCAATTTAATCTCACAATTCTGACTTCTATTCTCACAATGGTGAGAAAAGGTTCTCACATGATATAAAACAATTACCGGTTATAAAGTCAAATTCTGAGGGAAATAAAGACTATTTCTTACCATTTCTAATCTGCATCTCACAGTTCTGACTTTATAACTTGCAACTGCACGTTTATATCATGCAATTTTGAAAAGAAGTAAGAATTGTGATATAAAAAGTCACCATTACCTTTCTTTGCAGTGTGATTTATTGTGTGGTTTAATACATTTCTTCTTCTGATTTGAATTAAGAAGCATTTTGTTTCTAGAAACTTCACCTGAACATACCTTCAGTGCTTTGTTGCCCTTGTTTGTAGTAGTCATACCACAAGAGCCACTCTCCACTGCCCCACTCGATAGGTCTGTGAATACAAAAGAGAGTTCACAAAGATCAGACAGACGTTTCTCAGTCCAGAAGGCAGACACACATGATTTGATCATTAAGATCTATTCCAAAATTCATGTAAATTCATGCAATACATTTCTAAGAGAGAATATGTTAATTTCTCTGTCAAAATCTTTATAGAATTTCCTGTTTGTCACCAGAAATGCAACAGATTGCAAAATAAAGTCATAGCAAAAATAAACAAGTGGTCTTTACGTTTTATACTTTTGTCTTTACATATACTATAGGGTGAACTCTGTTCTGCTCTCTACGTATGACACGCTCCTCCCTCAATGCAAGTCTTCCTCAATGGGATTTTTTAACCATTTTATAATTCACCAAGTGAAAATTATAAAGCTTAGAAAGCACATAGCACATTGTCACTTTGGAATTATAAGATTTTATCTGACATTTTTGTCAAATTGAGCTATTCACAAATTCTTATTCTGTGACAACTTACATTATATTATTTTTCTAATAATATAATGTGTACATTTTGGGGCTTTTTATCTAGAAAACAAAAAGGATCTATCTGCAAAAACTTTGAAGCTCAATATCTCAAAACCACTAGGAATGCAGATAGAATTTAGAATTCCAAGCCAAGGTGACAACATCTCTCCCCAAAAAGCAGCACAATTTAAGGTATTATTCATACCAAATCAATAATCTTAAGTATGATTAAAAAAAAAGTAATAGTGATGCCTCTCTTTCTTATTGCTTTCTGAGGCAAGCACAACACATATAGTACATATCACAGTTCAGGGCCACATTATTAACTGCAGTTCTGTTTTCTCACTCTATAAACACCCTGGCTCTTTACACACAAACTCTGCTGCACTACACAATCAAACTATCTTTGCTAACATTCTGCCCAGAACTCATCAACTTCCTTTTTTTCAAGTACCACTGGATGTGGCTGCAGCAATCAGGACACAAAACATAAAAAACAACAGGGTTGTAACAACCAAGGTATAGTTCACGAGTTCACACCAGTGTTAATTTTGGCAGGCATTTCTGATTTAGTCTTAGTCTTTATCTTGAGACGAAAATGCTTAATAGTCTTAGTCACATTTTAGTCATTTGAGTCTTTCATAGTTTTAGTCGACGAAAAGTCATTGCATTTTTGTCAACTTTTAGCCATTACTTTTAGTCAAACTGCAGTTACCAACATTTATTTTGGTAGCTATTTTATATGTAGTATTCAAACAAAAACAGTCATCAATTCTTCTCTCTTTAGACCAAATCAATGAAGCTTATGAGAAATTTGAATCAAGGATTGAATTTGGAAAAACTGGAATAAATTGTAATTTTTTGGTAGAGATATAAATTAAACTCATTTTTCGGATACAGTAGGTGTACTTAACAAGTATACATTTATTTAACATCTTTTGTTGGTTAACATTTATGACAGATAATTAGGAATGCTGTCCATTTAAGACGGAAGGTATGTATGTAATAGCCTACTGACACACATTCAGTTTTCACCCACCTGTTTAAGCTCACTTAAACCATAACGGACTGTATTTCCATGAGATACTCTACATGAGAGACATTTGGACTGCTGTGTGTGTATTTGAGAACTGAGAGCTGATCGCGCGCTGTATGAGAACTGAAGAAGTGGAGCGTGCGCGAGAGAGAGCACTTCTATCAGCGCGTTTCCGCCTATCGCACCTTCCCTGACTTTAAGTTAATCGACAATGAATTGTGACTCCCGGGAAAAACGGGACGTCTGGTCACCCACTCCCTAACCCTTCGGGTGCTGAGGCCATTGTTTCAGATCGCTAGTTCGCGTTTTGGTAGCCTATCCATCCACTGCGGCTGCCATGCAAACGCACCTTATCCAATGACAGAGACGCACATTTTGAAAGACAAGACAGTTAACTTAGCCTATAGGATGTATTTTGAATGTCCGGTAGTCCTCAAATAACATTTTAGTCCCGTCTCATCTTGTTAACGAAGACACGCATAAATTTCGTCATAGTTTTTATCATCAGATATTAGTTTTAGCTCGTCAACGTCTCGTCTTAGTCACAGAAAAAAGGTTCATTGACGAATATTTTTCGTCGTCGTCTTCGTCAACGAAATTAACACTGGTTCACACTTACATATAATAATAACGGAGTAAGTTTATGCGTATTTGGTGTGCTGTCCAGGGAGAGGGCTCCGAGCTCGGTAATCATTTCCGAGCCCGGGGTACTCCCCTCGACCGGGGAGAGGGTACGAGCTCGGCATTTAGCCCGGACCCAGAGTGCTCCCCCAAAACGCTATTATTGCAGGACAGCAGCCGAAGAGGGGCTTGATAACCCCCCCAAAACTTGCATGGCTTAGGGCTGAAGGGATGCTGGATACTGCTGTGGTAGCGGTACTTCTGTGGAGTCTGGAAGTAGAGATGAGAGGGAGGTAGAGATACAGGCTCCTGCGGGAGCAGTCACTGCTGCGGCAGTGGAGGAATATAGAAAAGGCTCCTGCGGGAGCAGTCACTGCTGCGGCAGTGAAGAAATACAGAAAAGGCTCCTGCGGGAGCAGTCACTGCAGTGGCAGTGGGAAATACAGATAGGACTCCTGCAGGAGCAGTCACTACTGCGGCAGTGGAGGAATATAGAAAAGGCTCCTGCGGGAGCAGTCACTGCTCCGGCAGTGGAGAAATATAGAAAAGGCTCCTGCGGGAGCAGTCACTGCAGCGGCAGTGGGGGAAATACAGATAGGGCTCCTGCGGGAGCAGTCACTGCTGCGGCAGTGGAGGAATATAGAAAAGGCTCCTGCGGGAGCAGACACTGCAGCGGAGAAATACAGATAGGGCTCCTGCGGGAGCAGACACTGCAGCGGCAGTGGAGAAATACAGATAGGGCTCCTGCGGGAGCAGACACTGCAGCGGCAGTGGAGAAATACAGATAGGGCCCCTGCGGGAGCAGTCACTGCTGCGGCAGTGGGGGAGTACAGACAAGGCTGAATGTAGTGCTGTTGGAATGAATGGAGTGGGGATGGGCCGTTGAAGGTGGATATAGGTGATGTTAAAGAGGGGTTGGCTAGGGAGGGTATGAAGTTCGGGTTCTCAGGGATATATATCATTAGAGGGGTAGGCCGATTAGTGTTTGGTGAGCTTCCTTGATGTGGGAGCGGTCTGATCGAATATAGCTTTTGAAAGCTTCTGACGACCAGCGACCAAGCGCTTGAATCTGCTGCTGGGAAAGGCCTTTATGGGCCGCTGTGGTTGCTGCACCTATTCGGAACGAGTGGCTGGAAAAGTTTTCGGCTGGGGTACCAGAAAGGAGCAGGACTGACTTAAGGTGCTTTTGGAACCAGAAGCGAGTGACGGGGCGGTTCGAGTCGTCTGTAAACGGATGGGAGTTTAGCCTGTGATTTCCTGGGGAGGAGGAAAGCTAGGAGGGCTTTGTATGGTGATATGGGCGATAGGAGGTTGAAGATGTAAATGAAGTGGCCTTTCTTTGACTGGTCTGTTTTACTTCGCTTAATGAAGTAAGAGATAGTTTCATCGTCCAGCACCGCTAGATCAGAAATGGTGGGGTGAATGATTGGGTTAAAGCTAGATGTGATAGCGAGCTCAGAGCATCTGAGAAAGCCGATAAAAGCCAGGATAAACATGGCGTCGAGTGTACGTGCGGTGTGGATGGAATGGTAACCTCTGCGGAGGGTGGAAATACATTCAGTCAAAATCCAGGGTTGCCTGGAGTCTGGGCGGGTGGGATGGGTTTTTTGGATGCCTTTGATGAGTAGGGAGGTTTGAGAATTGGCTATTTGGGGGGAAGGGGAACCATATAAAAGTTTGTGGAAAAATTGAATTCCGCTTAGATAACCTTTAATAGAGCTGATTTGGAGCTTTTTGTTGACGGTGGGAGATGAAGGAGGTGATGGAGAGCAGGGAAAAGTTGGGGAACAGCAGGTTGTAAGCTGAGTGAAAATTTTTGAAGCATTTCCATGCTGTTAGGTAAGACTGTAGGGTCCTGGGGGATACTGCTTGAATAATCGAATTGAGGGATGCTTCGAGGAGAGATTTCAGAGGATGATTTACGGGAATATCAGCTCTGAAGAGGGAGGTACCGGGGTTGGGAGCAGGTCCGCCTCTGGCGCCAACGTCCTGAATTTCTGGAAGGCAAAGCGAGAGAGAGAGTCGGCTATTAGATTTTTGGACCCGGGAATGATGACGCCGGCGCTGGTGAGTACCTGGTGAAGTCCTGCCACGGTCCAATTTTCCACGGCTGGGGCGTAAGAAATGGCTGACGTGAAGGAGGATGCTGGAGAAGGTGGCTGATGCCTTGAAGATGCAGGTGATGGCGTGCCTCGACGCCTGGATGTATGAGCGGGTGCTGCACGGGAAGGCCGGCGGCCCCGTGTTGCAGCCGTGGGCTCGAATGTGATGTCCTGCGGAGCGCTGGTGCAGAGGACAGCTGCTGGTGATGCAGGAGGATCCGTGGCTTCAAAGGAATTTTCGTTTGCGAAAAGTTCTATCTCTGACATGATTCTGCGATTGGGTGTACAATGCTGGAAGACGAGAGAAAATTACGGTAAGACTGCTTGGTTATTTATAGGGATTCTCTCTCGTGCTGATTGGATAGGTGGTGTAATTGCTGATGATGAATTGGCCGTGTTAATTATCTGCATGTGCTCCTCCCAAAATTTATTAATAAAACATCACCTATGAAAAATGCTTACTGCAAACAACCAAAAGCATTTCAGAAGCACCAAACTGCTGCCTTCTGGGAAAAGAACAACCAAAACCAACAATAAACGGATTTGTTAAACCAAGTATCAATTTGTTGCCCATGTGAATTACATTTTATTTAGATCCCTATATCAGATCCTGGAAAGACAAACCCTGTTTTTTTTTGTTTTTTTTTAAATCGAAGCGCTTGGATGAATAACGCTTTAATAAAGTTAAGATCATTCACAACATACTGTATGTCATTAAGCTCATGTAACAAAAAATAGGGCAGACAATTAGCAGTGCTGCATAAATGTAGAAAAAATAATATCGGTAGCACTTTATTTTATAGTACGTATACTTCCCTGGAACATATTTTACGGTAAATATATTTATGGTAAATATATTGTACATACAGGCAAATGAGTGGTAACACAAGGTACTTACCTGAAGTGTATGTACATGGTAACAAATAAGAAACACGGCTGTACTTAACAGTCGTACATGCAGAGGTGGGTAGAGTACCCAAAAACTGTACTGAAGTAAAAGTACTTGAAGAAATATTTACTCAAGTAAAAGTAATAGTCTGAATAGTTACTTGAGTAAGAGTAAAAAAGTATCAAATAAAAAAACTACTCAAGTAGTTAGTTACTTTGGATCATATCATACCTGTTCACAATCAAGAAATCACTTAAATAGGACCTGCCTGACAAAGTGAAATAGACCAAAAGATCCTCAAAAGCTACACATCATGTTGAGATCCAAAGAAATTCAGGAACAAATGAGAAGGAAAGTAATTGAGATCTTTCTGAGTCTGGAAAAGGTTATAAAGCCAAATGTAACTCGTTACTACCCACCTCTGCGTACATGCATGGTAATTAGTTTGTACATACAGACAAGTGTGGGTAATAACGGTCACTTACAGGTAGTGCCCGTACATGGTAACTAATTAGATACTTTACTGTACTTACTAATGTATATACATAGTAAATATGTTGTACTTATGGACAAGTGGGTGCAAACAGGCAGGTCCTTACAGTATCCGTATACGGTAACTAATAAGACACATTACTGTACATACTAATGTTATGTACATGGTAAATGTGGAGCACCTATGGAATAATGTGCCATTATGTGGTAACAAACAAGACACATTCTGTACTTGGTATACACGTGGTAAATATGTAGTACTTACAAACAAGTGTGTGTTAATGTTAAATTACTCTCCACAACAGTGCTTACAAAGTTTGAAGAATTGGTCATTCCTGTGTAATGTTTATGTAAAATGGTGCACTTTAATTTACAGTCCTATTTCCATATACTTACTATGTACATCTACCATCAATTACTCAATAAGTACCTTGGTCCATGTTTATACCCCCAATTTCCTATTGTACTGTAGATTTTCATAAATAAACAAAACAAAAAAACAATTACATATAAAAAAGACATACATTAGAACGGATAAATAAAACAAAAATGGTTAAAATTGTCACAGAAGGACCAGACTCCTCTCCCAGCCAATTACCTCGCTCCACCTCACCAGACTATTAATCACCAGCACCTGCACCTCATTATTACCTTCATCACCAGCCACATATAAACACCTTCACCAGTTCACTCAGTGTCCGATCTTGTACCTGCGACAAGGACCGACGCTCTACGAAGCCAAAGTGCTGAGTATACCTCTCTTACCATTACTTACCTGCTATTTACCTTCTGCCTTGTCCTTCTCCATTCCCTCTCCATCATCAGATCCTGTTTGGCTGTTGTGGCTGTCCGCTACCTCCCGTAGTCCTGGCACACCGATCTCTAGAGACCTGCCAAGACAAGAGAGACATTATAAGAATCACCGATCACCAATCACCACTATCCACACGAAGTGTGACTCACCTGGGTTGGAAAGCTACCACCGTTGATGTGTGACTGAGCACCTAAATAAAGCACCGATTATTGTACTTACCTCTGTGTTGACTGTTCCGTTACAGAAGATCGGACCACGAAGGCTTAAAGGATGAGTACGAGCGACCCATTTCAGCAATTGGTTGACACACTCAAGAGGATACTTGTCCGTCCTTCTTCACCACCACGACCGGTCTCTGCACCTACCTCAGTCACTTCCGCAACAACCTCTTCTTCGCCTATAATGTTCGCCAGTCCCATGGCCCGACCAGCGCCCTACTCAGGTGATCCGGAGGAGTGCAACGGCTTCCTGCTTCAATGTTCTTTAACTATTGATTTACACCCGCAGATGTGCTCTACTGATCAAGCCAAAATAGCCTTCATAATCACTTCCCTCACGGGCCCGGCGCCGAGATGGGCTGAGACGATCCTTAGTCAGGCTGGACCCGCTACACAGTCATATCCTCAATTCCTCGCCCACTTTAAAGAAGTCTTCAGCAACTCCCCGGGTGATTCTACGGTTGGTGAGCAATTATATAAACTTAGACAGGGAACCATGGATATTCGCCAGTATTCCCTGAAGTTTCGCACCCTCGCAGCCGCGAGCGGCTGGAATGAACCATCGCTCATCACAGCCTTTCGTCAAGGTTTGAATTCTCGCCTAAAGTATCAGCTAGCAGCTTACGACGACACTTATGGGCTAGAGAAATTCGTTCAACTAGCAATACGATGTTCCAATCGTATGAAGGCTGTCTCCATGGAATCCACATCTACCGTCGACACTCCTCCCACTCGCCAGCCAGAGGCTCGACCGGAACCTATGCAAACAGACTCCTTTCATCTGTCCCCTGCTGAACGACAACGTCGCATCAACAATGGTTTGTGCCTATACTGTGGAAGCTCCGAGCATGATATCCAGTCCTGCACCCTTCGGCCACCTAGACTTCTGGTGAGTGGCGTTCAACCGCAAATCGACAAGATGAATCCCTTATCTACCTGTGCTAATATTGTCCTCGATACTCACCTCATGCCCGTCACAGTCATCCTTGACTCCGGTTCAGCGGGGAACTTCATCTCGGGAAGGCTCTGCCGTCAGCTCAACCTCACTCCCGTTGCGACCGAGCCCTCTTACCAAATCCAAGCCATAACAGGTACGCCACTCACCCGTCGTCTAGTTAGATATAGTGTAGGCCCCCTGTCACTTCGTCTTGGACTGTTACATCACGAATCCATCCATTTGCTCCTTTTAGAAGAATCCACCGTAGATATTGTTTTAGGTCGACCCTGTCTGGTGAAACATAACCCCATTTTATCCTGGACCTCGGGAGAGGTCCTAAGATGGGGTACTAATTGCTTCCCTCGTTGCTTTCCACATCTACCCAAACCACAATCATCTACGACCCAAGATCTTCCAGTCCTGACTACCAGTATCGAGAGCCCGGTGGAGAAGCAATCGGTGGAAATTCCCCCAGATTATGAAGCATTCCGCGACGTTTTCTGCCCTAAGCGCGCATCACGTTTACCACCTCATCGGCCATGGGACTGTGCAATAGACCTAGTTCCGGGTGAACCAGTACCACGGGGTAAGATTTATCCCCTCTCTCTTCCTGAACAGAAGGCGATGGAGGAGTATATTGAGGAGGCCCTTAACCAGGGATATATTGTACCATCCACTTCCCCTGCTGCATCCAGTTTCTTCTTTGTCGCCAAGAAAGATGGAGGCTTAAGACCCTGCATTGATTACCGTAAACTAAACCTAATCACCGTCAAATACCGATATCCCCTTCCTCTTGTCCCGGCGGCTCTCGAACAACTCCGCGGTGCCACCATATTCACCAAACTGGACCTCCGCAGCGCGTACAACCTCATCCGCATAAGAGAGGGGGACGAATGGAAAACAGCCTTTATCACCCCTACTGGCCACTATGAGTATCGGGTTATGCCCTATGGGCTTGTCAACGCCCCCTCTGTCTTCCAGGGCTTTATGCATGAGGTGCTCTGGGATTTTCTACATCGATTCGACATCGTTTACATCGACAACATCCTCATTTATTCCCGGAGCCTGGCCGAACATCGCCACCACGTTGCGGAGGTCCTCCAACAACTCAGGAAATTTCAATTGTACCTCAAAGCCGAAAAATGTCTCTTCCACCAGTCTTCAATCCATTTTCTCGGTTACATCATTAATCAAGGTGGCATTCGCATGGACAAGAGGAAGGTGGAAGCCATCACCACCTGGCCATGTCCAACCACCATCAAAGAGCTGCAACGTTTTCTTGGATTCTCAAACTTCTACCGTCGCTTCATCTCTAATTACAGTACCATCACCAGTCCTCTAACAGATCTCCTGCGGGGCAGTAAGAAGACCCTATCCTGGGATATCAATGCCACCAATGCTTTTAACCGTCTCAAAGAGGCCTTCACCACGGCACCACTCCTAGTCTATCCAGACCCTAACTTACCGTTTCTCGTGGAAGTTGACGCCTCAACCACTGGGGTTGGTGCAGTATTGTCCCAGCAGCAGGGGAAACCTCCTAAATTCCATCCATGCGCCTTCTTCTCCAAGAAACTCAGCCCGGCGGAGAGGAATTATGACATCGGCAACCGCGAGCTACTAGCTATCAAGTTAGCCTTGGAGGAGTGGAGACACTGGCTAGAGGGAGCATCTCAACCATTCACTGTACTCACTGATCATAAGAACCTAGAATACCTCCGTGAGGCCAGACGTCTCAACCCCCGTCAAGCCCGCTGGGCTCTATTCTTCACCCGATTCAACTTCCAGATTTCATATCGCCCAGGTACTCGGAATATCAAAGCTGATGCTTTATCACGAATTCATTCTCCAGATGAACCTGCCGATGAGCCAGAACATATTCTACCCACCAACATAATTGTGAACCCCATTGCCTGGTCCTCTCCACCAGTCGTCTCAGACACTCCTCCAGCCAATCCGCCGGGCTGTCCTCCAGACCACCAATATGTTCCTCGGACACAGCGCACTCCACTCATTCACTCTTCTCACACATCTCTTGGTACTGGTCACCCAGGGGCCAACGCAACTCTCTCGCTGCTAAAAGATCGCTTCTGGTGGCCTAACATGGCTAGGGATGTGAGAAGGTTCGTTCAGGGCTGCCCAGAGTGCGCCAAAGCCAAAAGTTCCCGACATCTTCCTGCTGGCAAGTTAGTACCTCTACCCATTCCTAATCGCCCCTGGTCACACTTAGGTGTAGATTTCATAACCGACCTGCCACCATCCGACAACCACACATGCATCCTGGTTATTATAGATCGATTTTCCAAGTTTACTCGACTCTTATTCCTCTGCCTGGGTTACCCACTGCTATGCAAACAGCTGAACTCCTCTTCAACCACGTATTCAGATATTTTGGTCTCCCCGAAGACATTGTATCCGACAGAGGACCCCAATTCATCTCCCGTGTCTGGAAAGCCTTCTTTTCTCTCCTAAGTGTGACCATCAGTCTAACCTCCGGATACCACCCTCAGTCAAATGGGCAGACAGAACGAAAAATCCAGGAAATAGGGCGATTCCTGAGAACCTTCTGCCATAGCCGCCAGAACTCCTGGAACCAGTTCCTTGGCTGGGCCGAGTACGCCCAGAACTCTCTCCGGCAAGCCTCTACTGGACTCACTCCCTTCCAGTGCGTACTCGGTTTCCAGCCTCCCCTGTTCCCGTGGTCCGGGGAACCCTCGGATGCTCCTGCAGTGAATCACTGGTTCCAAGAGAGCGAGGGAGTCTGGGACTCCGCACACCATCACTTGCAGCAGGCTGTGCGCAGGCAAAAGATCACCGCAGATGCCCGTTGATCTCCAACTCCCACTTACCTGCCGGGTCAAAAGGTATGGCTCTCTACACGGGACATTAGAATGCGCCTGCCTAGCCGCAAGTTGAGTCCCAGATTCGTTGGCCCCTTCACCATCTTGGAACAGGTCAACCCGGTCACGTACAAATTGCAACTCCTGGCACATTACAAAATCCATCCCACATTCCATGTCTCTCTATTAAAACCCTACTATCCCTCTGTTTCTCCAGAGCCTGGTCCGGACGAGGAACCCCCTCTCCCGCTTATCATCGACGACGGGGCCATCTACAAGGTTCATGACATCTTAAACTCCCGGCGTCGTGGTGGCAGACTGGAGTACTTGGTGGACTGGGAAGGTTACGGCCCGGAGGAACGGTCTTGGATCCCCAGGGATGATGTTCTTGATCCCAGCCTACTAGGGGACTTTCATGCTGCTCATCCAGATTGTCCTGCACCTCGAGGCCGAGGCAGACCACCACGACGCCGAGGTCGGCCCTCAGGAGCGGCCCGTGGGGAGGGGGGTACTGTCACAGAAGGACCAGGCTCCTCTCCCAGCCAATTACCTCGCTCCACCTCACCAGACTATTAATCACCAGCACCTGCACCTCATTATTACCTTCATCACCAGCCACATATAAACACCTTCACCAGTTCACTCAGTGTCCGATCTTGTACCTGCGACAAGGACCGACGCTCTACGAAGCCAAAGTGCTGAGTATACCTCTCTTACCATTACTTACCTGCTATTTACCTTCTGCCTTGTCCTTCTCCGTTCCCTCTCCATCATCAGATCCTGTTTGGCTGTTGTGGCTGTCCGCTACCTCCCGTAGTCCTGGCACAGCGATCTCTAGAGACCTGCCAAGGCAAGAGAGACATTATAAGAATCACCAATCACCACTATCCACACGAAGTGTGACTCACCTGGGTTGGAAAGCTACCACCGTTGATGTGTGACTGAGCACCTAAATAAAGCACCGATTATTGTACTTACCTCTGTGTTGACTGTTCCGTTACAAAAATGTTTTGATGTATAGATCTAAAAATGTATAGATCTGTGTCACGGTATATTAATCTACTGCCTCCATCATGTCTCGTGTATCATTGTCTGTGCCTGTGTTTGTGTGCGAGTGGGCGTGTCCCTCGCTCCTTGATCAGCGCGCCAGCTGATCTCAATTCCCGCACCAGCTGCTGCCAATTCACTCAGCTATAAAGCCTCACTTAATACTTCTCTCCTTTGTCAGATCGTTGGATGTACTTGGATGTGTTGGATGTGCCCCAGTCAGTGTTTCTTCGTGTACCATCGTCTTCCTGTTCGTGTTCGAGTGTGTCAGGAGTCTTTGTCTCACCCGGATCATCACCTGCACTGGATTCACCCTCGACACTCTTCACCAGCACGCTGTTCATCTGGTCCCTGCACCACCATCCCATCCGAGAGACTGTTGTCTGTATTGTGCTTGTGTTGTCTGACCATTAATAAATATACTCACCTGCATCTTTGCTTCCGCCTCAGTGACTGTGGCAATCTGTCCACTGTAGTGGGTACCATACATCAGAAGATTAGAGATTGTTGCTACAAGTTTGCTTGAGACTAGCGAGAACTGGACTAGTTTCCAGTAGTAGATGTTTTCTGCAAAACTTGTCAATTGTGACTGTTCATTGTTGGCACAGGTTTATCATTAACAGTGTGACAAATTTACCACAAATTAACAAATTTGCCACAAAAAGAAAAAAAAAGTTTTAAAGGAGGAGAAGTGAGGAGGTATCTCAGCAGCTGTTTATGAGCACTATTTATTCATAGCACACATTTAAGATAAGTTTTTAAAACTATAGTCTCCAGGCTGGAATCACTGTCTGGAGATTTAGGTATGAAGATAAAACTTAGGATGATTTTTCTGCAGTATTATATTATAACTGTTTGTTGTTTGCTTTGGGATCTGATCAGACCCAGAAATAGTGACACAAGATGTCAAACAAGTGTAAAGCTGACAAAAAACACTGAAAAAAACCTGACAAATCAGAGCTGATTATCTGTAGAGAATAGACATCAGATTCACAGGAAAACAGAAAACGCTGAGTGAAGCCACTTACAAGAAAGCAGGTGAAGTAATAGAGAGAGACAGAGAGAGGGGGAGAAATAAAGAACAAATAGAGCGAGGGAACATGGGGGGTGCTGGAGGAAACAGCCTTGTGAAAAATGTGTCATCAGCTCATTTGGGCTAGCTTGCAAAACGAAGGGTAAAAACCCCTGATCTCAGCAAGGACCCCAACCAAGGCACCAATTATGAAGCTGTGTAGCTGAACTCAAATGACCACAGCGATCATTTCCAACCTTGAAACCCTGCCAGCATTCATAATTTAGAGGGTGTTTAGAACCTGCAAGGTCTAGAGATACATGCAATGATAAATAAATTTCAGTCCACATACATATGATAAATGCTGAGCCAACAAAAGCGCTGTGGCCTTGTGGTCCCTGTGTCATGTGTTAATGATTGCCTTCCTTTACCGAGGCCTCGGGGACTAGTACACAGATGGATGCCATTGGGCTGGGCTATGCTAAAGAAACACCAACCTTCCCCATTTACCCGTCCTCTACAGCACAATGTGACCCACCAATAAAAGAAAACAAACTAATTTCACTGCTCCTGAACTTATTACACTGATCTCTGGAATATGTGATTGTGATCGGTCAGTGTCAGTATTCTGTGGTTAAGTATTTCTTTACAATGAGTGCAGGAATTTTGTATTTTGTAAACTGGCATGAAATAAGCAAGTTACTTAGTAATTGTATTTGCAATTTTGTAGCTTTAAAAGTCTGAAATTGATTACTGATTTAAAGTTACATTTAAAAACTAAAACAAGATTTATAACAAGTACAGCAAAAAATAAAAAGTAAAAATAAAAAATAAAAAAATATAAATAATAATAATAAATAAAATTAAAGGTAACATTTCAGTTTAGGGATCAATTCTAACTATTAACTAGTTGCTTATTAGCATGCACATTACTAGCATACTGGGTGTTTATTAGTACTTATAAAGCACATATTAATGCCTTATTCTTAGATCCCTTAAGCCGACCCCACACCTAAACCAACTGTAATAACTACCTTACTAACTATTAATAAGCACCAAATTAGGAGTTTATTGAGGTAAAAGTAGTAGTTAATAGACAAAATTGGTTCCCAAACTAAAGTGTGACCAAATTAAAATGAAAATGCACAAAAATTAATTGTTTCATAGCTTCAGTTCTCATTAACAAGATGAGCCAGCCATAGTAGCACACAAAAGCAATGTATCAACTTCTAGGCTCTAAATCACAGCCACACTTGTTTCCTGCATACTAAACACCAAGGTATTGAAAAGCAAAGCATCTTATCTATGCTTGAAGGTGCAGAGTTGATTTTTCTAATAACATTGTGTGCATTCAGAAGAGTAGGATTTTGTTAGAATGTCTGATTTAAACTACAAGACATTCCTCAAGATGAATGATTCTGATGTATTTTATGCTGATGTTAACATAAAATACTCTTTATCAGAAACCCTTGTTGCCTGACCATATTCAAACCATGGCTCCAACAAATGCTGTTTACATCTAAAGATATGAACCTTTAAATTAGATACTTGCAAAGTGATACAAATGGGTTTTTATTTTAAATAATTTCTTCTATCTTAAAGTCAGCAATAAAGCAGGTCTAAAAAGAATCTACAGAATTTCTGCATTACCTGTCCCATTTTTTGAGGAAAGTCAACAGAATTAAAGGTTTTTAAAAGTTTTTGAACAGACTTAATACTTTACTGTTACTGGCAGATTAAAGCACATTCAAATGTACACATTCACATTCTAGCCAAAATTAGACTTTCTGTGATGCACGGATTCCATATGTGCCTGATAAAGCAAGGCATCATTTCAAGTCATGTTGCAGGTTATTTTAATTTGCAATTTTATATATTATCTACATGTACTAGTTCTAGGGATTTCCTTATTCCTCAAGTCATACTTCTTAAAAATGCAAAGGTATAGAACGTTCAGAAAACTGTTTTATCTTTAATATCAACAGTTTTATCTTTAATACCACATTTTTTAAAACCTATTAGTTTCTTTATTGTCTAAGTCGGAAAAGAAACAACCAGTCATTTAACACTTAGGGCATTAAAGGGATAGTTCACCCAAAATTAAAATCACTTACTCACCCTCATCATTGTTCCAAATTACATTTGGATGTGAATTACATTTACATTTAGTCATTTAGCAGACACTTTTATACAACTTGACTATTACTTGACGAATTACTTTCTTCAAGGGACACAAAATAAGAAATTTTTTGAAGAATGTTTGGTGGTGACCATTTTCACTGTTTTGGACACACACACAAACTACACTGAGACTTAGAAAGTAAGTCAGTTTTGGGATGATATAGAGTGAATATATTTCTTTATCCCATTAAGCCCCCATAAGCCCACCACTAGTTCCACTCATGACACAGAGCACATCTAGTGTAGAAGATCAATGGAATGATCAAGGAAAAAGTCTTGTATATTTTAGAGAAAGCCATCAGGTTTCAGCACACTAATGTACACTCAAGTCATTGTCCAACCTGCTGACCTCTCGAAGCCATGATGACCCTTAATTAAGACTGCCACTGGCTTAGAAACCCTATATTTCATTTCATGCATGATCAACAATTCTGTTTTTATATGCCTCATCGAATACAACCAAAAAAGAAAAAAAGAAGAGAAAACAAGTAGTGGTGTACAGAGCTAATCATCTCTCCCTTCAAAAGAGTCAAGTCAATTATCAAACAAGCTGCATGTGTCGAGCACCATTTAATTGCAAATTAAAAATCAGACTCGGCTGATGGCTGAAGTTGTGTTTCTTCAAGACGGGCATCAATTTATGCGCAGAGGGCAGGAAAGCCATAAACTAGAGGCGATTCAGAGCGTTAAAAGGAGATGCAAATTATTCTGATGCTTTCAGCAGTGAAGAAGTGATGATGCACCATTAACAGTCAATAACCCAAAAGTAGCACTGTTGATAGTGGAAACTGCAGCGATAGACGAGTGAGGATGGCCAAGAAGATCTTGAGAAGTATTCTCTCAAAGTCAACCCTGCTTACATTTCAGGAAAAAAGCCTAATCAGTCAGCTATGATAACAATGGAATCCAAATTTGGCAAATAGATTGAATTTGTGAACTCAATGAAAGGTAGATTCATTATTGACATTTGGTCAAATATTAGCTGTCAAATATTAAGGGCTAAATATCTGAGTTATCATACAAACTGAATGTACTAGAACAGCGTTAGAATAAAGAGGAGAGAAGAGCACAAGATGTTTCATATATGTGCTTGGAGAATGGGACTTCTGTGCTTGGAGAAACAGACAAGCTAAAGCAATCAAAAAAAAAAAAATCTTTAATTGAGCATGTGTACATTATACTGCATTTAATCAACAAGTTTGACTTGAAAAGAGGTCATCTATTGGGGAAAAAAATCTTACTTACTGAAGTTCAAATAATAAAAAGGCCCAAGGGTCAACCCTTTTGAGCAGGGCTGGATATCAGCAACTTTACTTAAAAAAAACTTTATGAGTTCTTGAACATCTGCATTTTTCTTTTGTGAAAGGACAATGTATGTGGGAGAAAGAAAAAGAAAACTTAAGGACCTGAAATTAAGGAATCAAAATCAGAATAGGTCAATTACATACTATTTCCATTCTTACTCCAGACTAGTCGAAATTAGAATGCACTATAATGTGATATGAATAATAAAACTATTCTGTGACATCCAGTGAGAGTTATTTATGTCTTTAGACACAGTTGTTTGTTAAATTTAAGCTCTCTGATGGCTTATTCCTAATTAATTCTACTCTATGTGAACATCTTTGAATAAAACGAAAATAAAACATTTTTGCACAGTGTTACATCTCAAAGAAAGAAAGAAAGAAAGAAAGAAAGAAAGAAAGAAAAACGCCTAGCAACAGCAGGCAAAAGACAACTGCAGTAAAAAAAAAAAAAAGACATCCTCACTTACACAGAGTTTCATCATCGACACCCCTCCCAACACCCCCCAAAACCCTATTAATCTTTTCTGGAGTCCTGTGCTGTTAGAGCTCTGCATCCAGATAACACTGTACTTAAAGACTCTTTCAGGGACTGTAATTTCTGCAGAGATGGCATAAGAAATCGAAGATACAAGGAGCACCTCCTCAACTCATTAACGACTTTCTTTAGGTTGCATCAACTCATGTCCTAGCACAGCTTCAGCCAATGAGTGGCAGCTCATGTTAAATAGAAATACCAGTCAAAGCCTGTATCACAGGTAAAAGGGACGCTGGATTTATAGAAGGCATGTGATAGACCATACATCTTTCAAAAGAAAGCCGCTATCTAAACCCCTGCTGCTCGATGAAGGTGCTCATCTGTTCTTGTTACCTGCTATGGCAGGTGCAATTACACATGAATAGATGGGGTTTATGACACAAAAGGGCGTCCTTATATATGCAAGGCAGATTTAGGTCTGCCTAAAGCTATTGTTGATTAAGTCAAAAGATCTATTACACAAACTTGTCCAAATACATAAATGTGTACCATACAAAAAAAAAAAAAAAAAAAAAAAAAGCAAAGGTTCTGTACAACACCTTATTCAAAATCCTCTTCAACTGGGAAAAATTAAATATGATGATATTTTAGCTGTTAGGCAAACAAATGAACAAGATATAACCACATTGCCATACATTCAAACAAGGTTCAACTATATAATGATTTTTTTCTCCATGCACATTTGGTCAGGGCAAGTAATTTTTTTTAATTAAAATTATGTATTAAACTTAATTACACAACTGGGCATGTTATCAATGTGTGTTTAATGAACGCTGTCTTTGTTTTTCAGTGCAGTAATGCTGGAAATTTGCAACAGTTTTTGTTTTGTAACCAGGACATAGCAATGCCATACAGTGAGTGCAATTTAAAATGTTACATGCTTCTTTCCTAAAGTACAGACAGGACATAAAGTCATAAATACACTATATTCAAAAAGCTTTAATAGTGTCACTCTAACCTTCAGCTCAATACGGATCACATATGCTCATGGCAGTCAGGACTCAGGAGTGCTATTGATGCTTAGAATTGTGGTCAACAAAAACCTGCTCCTGCTGCTCCTGTTTTATGCGTATTGTAGCATAAAAGCAAGCAAATTCAGAAAAGGAGCCTTAGATCAATCTTAAGACAGAGATCAAAGTTTATCAGGAATTTACATTTGGCAGAATCAAAACTGAGAGGTACTCAAGCATTCTAACAGGCCAATGCACATTAACAAACAGCGTTTATTAATACACACGTTTATTAATCAACATCTCGTAAATGAGATCACTCTAAAAGTCACCTGCTTCTGAATGTCATACTATATAACAGATAGTCATCACACAGACAAATACATAAATCCGGGAACTGATTCTGAGCTAGAGGCATGCATGAACCGAGCAGCATTATGATGAATCAGCATCCACGATCCGATCCGATTCAAACAAACAAAGCGATAGACTTTTTTCATGCCTACAGGAAAGACATCTGAATAGCGTTCGAACAAATGAAACCCTCCTTCACTCCGGTTTTTACCTGTCAAAGATCTGTGATGGAAAGACTGGATAACAAAAGACTCCATTCGCCCATTTAGATATCAATATATGAATACAGCATCATTTGATATTGACAAACACACGCGCCCTACCTGGTGCTGAAGCGCACAGCGCCCTTATGATGAAACAGCAGCTTTGTGCTGAGATGTGTCTGCGCACGCACATTTCTGCACATCCCCCTAGCTGTCACTATAATGCCTCTAATTCACACAGGGAATCCCCATAGGCTGTGCGTCTCCGATTCCAGCCATGCTTATTAAATGTGTTTATGATACACAGCTCGTTTGCATTTTGAATAATAAATGCACGTGTGTGTATACAGCTGCTTCAGGTAAATGATATGTTATATTATATATGTTGCCTATGTGAAGAGAGTGAGTGGAGGCGTGCATGCAAACTCAGCACCACAACACTGTCACTCAATTGATGTAACAATAATCGAGTCAACTCACCGGTTACAGGTGCCTTTCTGTATAAGCGTGTATTGGTGTATAGAGGATTAAAAGCGTGCTTGAGCGAAATCCGATGTGTAAATGTGTTATTGTTGCTCGGATTCGCTTTCTCTTGTACTGAAATCATCAGACGTCATATGATGTTTGATCACGTGGCTTCATTCATGAAGCAGCTACGACACCGCTTATTTAAAGGAGCCGTCTGGAATGCAATTTTTAGTCATTTATATTTTAATCATTTTTATGTATTTTCATATATATATATATATATATATATATATTGTGGCGGGAGGAGCCAACGACAGTGGGCGTGGCGTCAAGCCTCGGAGAGGTTTTTATTAAACAATATATTAAAATAAAGTGTCCAAAGGGGAAAAAAGTGTCCAAAATAAACAGGGATCTGGTGTCCTCGTCGTGCTGCGGGGCTGTGCAGGAGGGCAGTGTTCAGGAGGGAAGGGTCCAGGGAAGGGGCGGAGTCCGGTGGCCGCACGCGCTCCCCTCTCGGGGCCGGGAGCGAGTTGCGGCGACGTCTCTTGCGCGGCTTCGTCCATCTTCGGGAATCCCGGCGCTTCTGGGGGATTCGGCGGCCCGGCATCCTGGCCCGTCAGCCGCCTAACGGGTGCGGCAGTCCTCCTCGACGCTCCCTTCCTGGACCCACGAGGACACCAGCGTGCATGCACGGGGGAGAGACCGGTCTCCCGAGGAGAGGCGCGTTCGGCATTTAACGGTGGCGGTGATGAGGCTCTATTCACGTCAGGTGCGCCTCATCACACGCCGCCAGCCCTGGCTGTTTCAGCGCCCCTCCTCTCTCACACACCCACTCCCGTCGGGAGCCTGGTGAAGGGCGGCGAATATGGGACGGGGTGGTGATGATAGACAGGGGGGAGGCAGCCGACTCGTCACAATATATATATATATATATATATATATATATATATATATATATATATATATATAAATATATATATTAGATAATTCCTCTTGTATGCTATATGGATTATTCTAAGTTTTGTTATCAACTTACCAAAAGCCTTAATGATTATTTGATGCAGGGAGACAAATATTTTTAATTAAGAATATCAGAATCAGAATCAGAATCAGAATGAGCTTTATTGCCAGGTATGTTTGCACATACGAGGAATTTGTTTTGGTGACAGAAGCTCCACAGTGCAACAGAATGAACAGTGACAAGACACAAATAATAAAAATAATAATAATATACAAAATAGACAATGTGCAAAATAGCACAAACACAATATAAAAAATTGACAATTTAGTATGTACAGGTATGTTAGGTGCAAATTTGAAATGTAATAAGTATGTGTGTTAAATAAATAAATGTATGATAGTGTTGTGCGTTTCATGTTTATTGATAAGTGTTCAAATGTTCATGAGATGGATTGCCTGAGGGAAGAAACTGTTCCTGTGCCTGGCCGTTCTGGTGCTCAGAGTTCTGTAGCGTCAACCAGACGGCAACAGTTCAACGAGGGAGTGTGCTGGATGTGAGGGGTCCAGAGTGATTTTGCCAGCCCTTTTGCTCACTCTGGATAAGTACAGTTCTTGGAGAGTAGGGAGGGTTGTACCAATGATTCGCTCAGCAGTCCGGACTACCCTCTGTAGTCTTCTGAGGTCAGATTTGCTGAGCTGAACCAGGACAGTTATTGACGTGCAGAGGACAGATTCAGTGATTGCGCTGTAGAACTGTATATATTATATATATAATCCGCAATATAATGTATTCCCTATAAAAGTGTGTGCAATACCAGTACGTACAAGTACATAGAGGGTAACATTTAGCATTAGGTGGAAATTTACACCCTTTTAAAGATTTAGGAAAAAATAAAATGATGCTTTCACACAGATCTATGTCCAATGTCACATTTTGTTGTTACATAATTCCTCCTTTATGCTAGCTACATTATATGGATGCTTTTAAGTAACATCTCAGCATAGCAAAAATTTAATTTTATTTGATATAGGGAAACCAATCTTTTTAAATTAAGAATTAAATTATAAAGTATAATGTATAAATAAATATTGAACACCAATACGAGTTACATATAACATTTTACATTAGGTGGAAATGGGCATCCTTTTTGATTTTTATTCATTAATTGTTTCTCTTTTTTTTACTGAAAAATAAATGATGTTTCGCTGTTCAGTGTCATGTTTTGTGTGTTCTGTTCATATTTCCTTTCAGGCTATTTACATCCCATTTCATAGAGGTTTAATTTATTTTAACCTTTAATAAATTGCCATGCCACTTAAATGTGACAAAAAAGAAATAAGATCAGTATTTGTAAAAAACTGACATTTTAAATTAGCTTACTCATTGTAAAACACATTTGTTCAAATGGGTATGCAAAACAAGTATTTTATCAAAGGTGATGCTGGCATCACTCCCTTTTGTGTTCTTTAAGAATCTCAAATCCTATGCACTGTTTGTGCACCTACATAAACAAACACACACACACACACACACACACACACGGTGGTTTTTGTGGTTTATGTGGACTCTCCATAGGCGTAATGGTTTTTATACTGAACAAACTGTGTGTGCTATTGCCCTACACCAACCCTACACCTAAACTTAGCCCTCACAGGAGACTTTGTGCATTTTTAGATTTTCAAAAAAACACCATTTAGTATGTTTTTTAAGCCTTTTGAATTACGGGGACATAGGCACCGTCCTCATAAACCACCTTCATATTGTAATACCTCTGTCATACCCATGCCATGTCATTGTACAAATTTGTGTCCTCATAAACCACATAAACATGCACACACACGCACGCACGCACACAAGCTGTCTTCATATCAAGTGGGACTCTTAAATTGAAATTAACATTGTTCCTGGTAATTTGCCAGTGGCTTCACATCATCATCCAATCCAATCCACTCCTTTCTCTGAGAAAAAGGTGCTTCAAGCAAATGCTACCAGTAGAGTTGGCTCTATTTAAAAAAACAGAAAAATCACAACAGAATATACATTTTTATGCAAACTATGCCTTTAACATTTAATTCACTTTGCAGATTTAAAAAATAAAATAAAGAAATATAATAAATAAAGAATAGACAAAAAAAAAAAAAAAAAGTCTTTCAATCATCATCTATTCTACAGAGTTGCAGAGCCTTGTGTATGTATTACCAATTTTCTTATTGTTTTACTGTGTGCAGGATGTTTCTGGGCTGTGGCCTTTGGCCAGTGGGTTACACTGATTTTTGTTTCCAAAGCCTTATTTTGATTCTCAGTAATAAAAATAACTTTTTAAATGTCTACATTAAAGGTGATGCAATTTAGTAATTGTGGTGATTAAAAGCAGTTGCAAATGTTGTAATGTAAACATACTCATCTTTTTTATTTCAAGAACATGATGCATGATGGGACTTACCGCTACGAAGCAGTGTAGATTTAGTGTGCATTAAGGGTTTTTATGAATAGTGTAGAAGGCTAATGATGGCTAAGATGTAAATAAATTACAGCCAGTCATCTAACTATTAGTGTAGCCATTAATTAAATTTCATATACACAAAAATGTGATTTATAAATGATAAACACAATAATAATAAAAAAAAAAAATCAAAATACCTCATTATAGAGATGGACGCTTTCGAAACACTGCTTCATGAAGCTTTGAAACCTTTACGAATCATTTGTTTCAAACCATAGACTGTAAAAAAAAGACTTCCTTCCACAATAGAAAAGTGAAGTAAAAACTAGAGTTGTAGTCGAGACCAAGTTGAGACCAAGACCAAAACAAGACTAAGACCAAGGCATGACAAGACAGTCAAAACCAACACCACATTTACTGCATGAAAATTGCCTTATATTGAATCAATAAATACTTTAATAATAAGACCATTGTCTATATGACCATAAATTGACCAGTCTTGAAAACAAATCCAGAGTCCTCTTAGTCTGAGACTGAGTTAAGACAAAGTACAAATGTTGTTGAGACAAAAACAAGACCAAGGCCTTCAGAAAATGGTCTTAAGACCGGTCTCGAGACCAAGACCGGTTTTAAGTACTACAACACTAGCCAAAACATCTAAGTATGGCCACTGTCATCTTGCACCACTGATGATCTCGAATCTCCCTTTTCTGTCAAAGATACTAGAAAAGATAGTATCCTCACAATTATATTCCTTCTTAGAGAAAAATGGTACCTTTGAGTTTCCAGTCAGGATTTAGACCGTATCATAATACTGAGACTGCTCTCATTAGAGTTACAAACGACCTGCTCTTATCATCTGATCGTGGTTGTATCTCTCTATTAGTGCTACTGGATCTTAGTGCTGCATTCGACACTATCGAACACAACATTCTTTTGAATAGACTAGAACACTTTGTTGTCATTAGTGGAAGTGCAAATCTTACTTATCTGACCGCCATCAGTTCGTAGCAGTGAATGAAAAGGTATCATATCGATCACAAGTGCAGTATGGAGTACCTCAAGGCTCAGTACTAGGGCCGTTATTTTTCACAAAGCAAAACATTTTTTATGTTACCCTTGGGAGATATCATCAGACTGGATGACACGTAATTTCTTACTGCTAAATTCGGAAAAAACAGAGGTGTTAATTATCAGACCTAAAACCTCTGCATGTAATAACCTAGAACACTGTCTAACACTTGATGGCTGCTCTGTCAATTCTTCGGCATCAGTTAAACTTTTCGGCATTTGTAAAACTGCATTTTTCCATCTCAAAAATATATCTAAACTGCGACCTTTGCTCTCAATGTCAAATGCAGAAACGTTAACTCATGACCTCAAGATTAGATTATTGTAATGCTTTATTGGGTGGTTGTGCTGCACGCTTAATAAACAAACTCCAGCCGGTCCAAAATGCAGCAGCTAGAGTTCTTACTAGAGCCAGGAAGTATGACCATGTTAGTCCAGTTCTGTCAACACTGCACTGGCTCCCTATTAAACATTGTATAGATTTTAAAATCTTGCTATTACTTATAAAGCCCTGAAAGGTTTAGCAACTCAGTACTTGAGCGAGCTCTTATCGCATTATAGTCATCCACATCCATTGTGTTCTCAAAACTCTGGCCATTTGATAATACCTAGAATATCAAAATCAACTGCAGGCGGCAAATCCTTTTCCTATTTAACGCCCAAACTCTGGAATAATCTACCTAACACTGTTCGGGAGGCAGACACACTCTGTCAGTTTAAATCTAGATTAAAGACCCATCTCTTTAACCTGATTTACACATAACACTAATACATTTCAAATATTAAAATCTGTTAAAGAATTGTTAGGCTGCATTAATTAGGTCAACCGGAACTGGGAACACTTCCCATAACATCCGATATACTTGTTACATCGTAAGAAGAATGGCATCTACGCTAATATTAGTCTGTTTCTTTGTTATCCTGAGATCACCGTAGCCAGATGCAGTCTGTATCCAGATCAGATGGTCACTGTAGTCACCTGGTTCCAGTCCGTATCCAGTCCAGATGGTGGATCAGCACTTAGAGACTACCGCTACAGCCCTGAATGTCAGCGGAGATCAGGACAACCAGATGATCCCCAGAGACAGATCTCCAGTGAAGACCTCGTCTCCTAGATGGCCATCGAGACAAGACTACGGGAACCAGATGAGTCCTCTGCACAATCTGACTTTGCTGCAGCATGGAACAAACTGCTGGTTTCTCCCAAGGTTTTTTTTTTTCCATTCTGTCACCGATGGAGTTTTGGTTCCTTGCTGCTATCGCCTCCTGTCAGCTGTCGCTGGTTTGCTTAGCTGGGGACACTTCATTTCCAGCGATATCGTCGACTTGATGGCACAGATACTATTTAAACTGAACTGAGCGGGACGATGACATCACTGAATTCAGTGATGAACTGCCTTTAACTGAAAATTGAGTTTTTACTATTGTCCTTCTGCATCATTGACACACTATTTTCCTATTTTGATACTGTAAAGCTGCTTTGACACAATCTGTATTGTTAAAAGCGCTATATAAATAAAGGTGACTTGACTTGACTTTAGCCCAATTCTGCGCAGTAGTGATCCTGAGGTGGAGCTGCAGTATCAAAGCCCCACCTAAAACCCACAGAACCCAGTCACAAGCACACAATCATGACACCACACCCCATTTTTATAGTATCAAATAAGCAAACTTATTAGCACTTGAACATACATCAGCAGGATGAGAACTATCTAAAATGTTTATTAGATCAACCGGAACCGGGAACACTCCTCATAACACACGATGTACTCGTTACATTGTAAGAAGAATGGAATCTACGCTAATATTTGTCTGTTTCTTTCTTATTCTGTTTCTCAGTCCGTGTCCGGATCAGATGATGTCTGCGGCCCTGATCGTCGGCGGAGGCCGGACACCTGGATTAGCCCCGGGGACATATCCCCAGTGAAGTAAAAATACAATAAAAACTAAAAATAAAACAAAATAACTAAAAATATAATAAAATACCTAACTACATTATACTATTATTGTTAGAAATTGCAACAATATAAAAATAGAAATATAATACATTTAAAATTTTAATTAAATCAATAATTAAACAATAAATAAACAATAATAGCCTGGCCAGAGGAGAACTGGCCCCCCGACTGAGCCTGGTTTCTCCCAAGGTTTATTTCTCCATTCGGTCACAGAGGGAGTTTTGGTTCCTTGCCACTGTCGCCTCTGGCTTGCTCAATTGGGGACACTTGATTTCTAGCGATTATCATCAGTTTGATTTCACAGATACTATTTAAACTAAACTAAACTGAGCTAGACAATGACATCACTGAATTCAAAAATGAAATGCCTTTAACTGAAAATTGAGTGTTTAATCTTATTATTATACATTACTGACACTCTATCCTCCAATTTGATACTGTTAAGTGCTTTGACACAATTTGTATTGTTAAAAGCGCTATATAAATAAAGGTGACTTGATTTGACTTATGGCCTGTACTGCAGCCAGCCACCAGATGGAAATGTTTTTGGCTTCACTTTTCAGGACGTGTGAAGCACACTTGTTTTAAACCAGTGAGTTGGTATGGAAGGCAGACGGGGCCAAAAGTCTTTAAACTTGTGATCATGTGAAATTTGACCATGCCAACTCACACTGTTTCTCTGTGTTAATGCAGCAATTTTGAATGCCTTCCTTTTGTATGACAAGTTAAGAAGGCCGTGTTAAGATGTCAGTTTTTGCTGCATTTCTTTAAGGACACACAACCATGTTAAGACAATGAATTTAAACTTGTCTCTCAACATGTGCACATTCTGGCATGTAATACTTTTTAAAGCAGATTTACCTATATATTAATCCTTTCTTTTGTTCAATGCAGCATTGTTTTACTGATATCTACTGTGCTAGAGTAAATCAATTAATGTTACAATGTAAATTTTTATACCTGAGAAAAAATGTTGAACAACTAAAAAGGACATGACAGACAGTAATACTGACATCACACACAATGTCATGATGCATTACATCTGATGCAGGGACGGATTATGACGCAGAGGTGCCCTGGGTACGGACTGATTATAGGCCCCCCTCAGTTGAAATTGCTGTAATTTTTTAAAAAGTTCAAATAGCAATGGATTTTATCTACACTAAGTGTAAATAGACACTCCATTTACATTATCAAAGAACATTATCATTGACTTAGCCAGAATTAAAGAACTCTCAAAAACTCCCATTAATCACTGAAGTTGCTTACATTGTGAAATTAATATCTTGCTTACATCGTATGCACTTTGTTGTTTGTGATGAGAGAAATCGGCAGAGAGCAGAATTCATTCAGGGAGCGCACACACTGAACAAAACAGCTGTTTCAGCGATGACTCATCTGGACGCCTCTTATTGGCCATTGTTCTCATAAGCTCAACAGAATCATGTGTGATTGGTTATAATGCATAATGCTGCTCCGTGCCAGCCAGCGAAGTTGAGCGAACGCAGATTTTAATTTAGCAGCTGACAATGTGCCGCACTGAATGATCTAATCACACCAGTGTGATTGTTTATTAAATATAAAAAATATTCTTCGGCTATTTATTATTATTATTTTATGTCATTTGGAAGTTGCATTCAAAATCTGAGGGGGCACTGATGAAATCGCGTTCTGGGAGTAGCGTTATTTCGTCTGGGCCCCCCTCTGGTCCAGTGCCCAGTAGGCCCGTGCATTAATCCGTCCCTGATCGAATGTCTGCATATGTGCACACCAGTGTGCCATTATGACATCCTTTGTGAATAAACATGATGTCTGCTGTTTGTATAAGTATAATGTACCATTGTGTCACATATGCAAATATAGTACAAAATACAGCAATTTCATTGGCTGCTGTGCGTGTTATCACATTAATGTGGACAAACAGTGCATGGTTGAATTTTACGCTTGATCCTTTACGAAGGATTATGTGACACCGAAGTCTGTAGTAATGGCTGTTGACAATTCAGCTTTACCACCACAGAAATAAATAATATTTTGTATATTAAAATAAAAAACTATTTAAAAAAATAAATAAATAAATTTGAACAGTGGTTTACATAATTAAAATTATTATTTGTATACTTATACAAACAATAAAAACCAAAAGCCAGAGACAATAATTTTTTTTGACCTTTTAAAAAAGTTTTTTAAATGCCTATCAAACATAAATTAATAAACAAACAAGTTAAAAGCAGTCACATATTTACGTTAATAAATTACCATTTGCATTTAAAAGTTGTCTAACACAATATCATTTTTATACCAAGTTTTATAGAAGAGAGATCTATTTTTATCTTGAATACATTCATTATTCTAAATAATATATTTGTGGAATAATTGTGCATAAACACCAGAATTCAGGCCAATCAAGCTTCTTTGTGAAATTTAGATAATTTCTCAGGCAGTTTATCAACTTCAAAATCAGATCTCAACAGAAGATCTATAAAACACATCATGCTGAACATGTTTTGGAAATGTATACCACATGCAGTCCTTTTCTTTCATTAATTTAATTTACCAATTAGCCTTGAATGTGTGATTTAAAGATTCAAAATTAAGTACAGATAATCCACCTCTGCTTTTTTGTTTACATAAAATGTCCTTTCTCAAATAATGTCAAATAATGTCTATTGCTCCATAAAAAAATTAAATAACATTTTGTCTAATTCTTTGTACACATTACATGGCATATGTAAAGCTAAAGACACCTGAAGAGATTTTGATGTCCCTTCTGCTTTGGATAGTAATACCCTAACCATTAAAGCCTAATATTACGTTTTATTTTTAATTTTCTTAATAATAGGCTTGAAATTGAGCACATTGCATTCATTCTCATCTTTATGTATAATAACTCTTAAATTAAAAAATCAAAACGATCAAATTTTTTTAAAATAAAAACGGTCAAAACTGTCACGACAAGAAGGAGGAAGCAGAGATGCAGGTGAAACAAAGATGTTTATTTAGTCTGATGACATGAGCACAGCACAGTCTCTCGGATGGGATGGTGACGCAGGGACAAGATGGACAGCGTGCTGATGATGAGTGGTGACGGTGAATCCAGTGACGGTGAATATCCAGATGACGAAAACCACGAAGACTCCAGACAGACGAGGACCAGGAACATTGAAGCAGACGACACACGAAGCACGATACGGAGGACATCAAACAACGATCTGACAAAGACAGGAGAGTGCGGTGAGACTTTATAGGTGAGTGGATTGGCAGCAGCTGGTGCGGGTAATGAGATCAGCTGGCGCGCTGATGAGCACTGGGCGGTGACGCCCACTCACACATACACACACACACACAGAGAACAACAATGCACGAGACATGAAGAAACCAGTGAATTCATGAACCGTGACAGTACCCTCCCTCCTAGGAACGCCTCCTGGCGTTCCCAGACTCCCTTACCTGTCGATTGTAATCATCAATAAGGGAGTGATCCAGAATGTCTCTAGCAGGTACCCAACTTCTCTCCTCCGGACCGTAACCTTCCCAGTCCACCAAGTACTGGAATCCGCGTCCCCTCCGCCTAGAGTCCAGAATACGATTGACCGAATAAGCGGGTTCCCCTTCTACGAGTCGCGGCGGTGGGGGAACCGGGGTTGGCGGATTTATGCGTGCATAAAACACGGGTTTAATTTTGGACACATGGAAAACGGGATGAATCCTCCTGTACACTGGAGGGAGTTTGAGGCGGACTGTCACCGGACTAATGATCTTGGTGACAGCAAACGGGCCAATGAATTTAGGAGCAAGTTTATTAGACACGGAGCGGAGAGGAATGTTCTTAGTAGAAAGCCACACTTTGGAACCGACGACGTATACGGGAGGTCTAGACCGGTGGCGATCGGCCTTGGCCTTGGTGCGCGCTCCCACCTGGAGTAGAGTCTCGCGGGCTCTAGTCCAAGTGCGATGACACCTCTGGACAAAGGCGTGGGCGGAGGGAACCGCGACTTCGGATTCCAGACTAGGAAAAATTGGTGGCTGGTAACCTATACTGCATTCAAACGGAGACAGGCCCGTAGATGACACTGGTAACGAATTGTGGGCGTACTCCACCATTGACAGTTGTTGGCTCCATGAGGAAGGATTCTTGGAGACCAGACATCGCAACGTTCTCTCCAAATCCTGGTTGGCTCTCTCAGTTTGACCATTGCTCTGGGGATGAAACCCTGAGGACAGACTAACAGTAGCACCCAGCAACTTACAAAACTCTCGCCAAAATTTGGACACAAATTGGGGACCTCTGTCGGAAACCACGTCCGTCGGGAGGCCATGTAACCGAAAGACGTGGTCAACGACTGTTACCGCTGTCTCCTTGGCTGAGGGTAATTTGGGCAAGGGAATAAAGTGGGCCGCCTTCGAGAATCGGTCCACCACGGTTAAAACTACCGTGTTACCCTGAGAGGGTGGGAGGGCGGTGACAAAATCTAGAGCGATATGGGACCAGGGTCTCGAAGGGACCGGCAGCGGTTGAAGGAGCCCATCTGGGGGTCTATTGGAAGTCTTACCAGTGGCACAAACTGAGCAAGCCAAAACAAAACTGTGAACATCACGAGCCATAAGTGGCCACCAAAATCGTTGCTTGACTAAAGATGTAGTGCGACTGACTCCTGGATGACAAGCCACATTGGAACAATGACCCCACTGAATAACGTTGGACCGTAATCCCTCCGGCACAAATAACCGGTTCGGTGGGCAGCCGACCGGAGGCGTTACCCCTTGTAAGGCTGTTTTGACCTTCGATTCGACCTCCCATGTGAGTGTGGAGACAATTAGTGTCTCTGGAAAAATGCACTTGGGAGTAGACGGGCGATCGGAACGGTCAAAAATACGTGATAAGGAATCGGGTTTGATGCTCTTGGAACCCGGGCGGTACGAGAGAGTGAAATCAAAACGTCCGAAAAAAAGTGCCCACCGAGCCTGCCTGGAGTTCAATCTTTTGGCAGTTCTAATGTATTCCAAGTTCTTATGATCGGTCCATACGATAAAAGGTACCCCCGACCCTTCTAACCAGTGACGCCATTCCTCCAATGCTAACTTGACTGCCAACAACTCTCGGTTACCAATGTCATAATTACTCTCGGCAGGGGACAAACGATGGGACAAAAACGCGCATGGATGCATTCTGTCGTCCGCCGGAGAGCGCTGGGATAGCACTGCACCTACCCCCACCTCTGACGCATCGACCTCCACCACGAACTGACGTGATGGATCAGGGGTGACTAAGATGGGGGCTGAAACAAAGCGGCCCTTCAGTTTGGCAAACGCAGCCTCAGCTGCGTCTGACCACCTGAACGTAGTCCTGGGGGAGGTCAAGGCGGTCAGAGGCGCGGCTAGTTGGCTGAAATTGCGAATAAAACGCCGGTAGAAGTTGGCGAAGCCCAGAAACCTCTGTAGGGCCTTACGGGAATCTGGACTTGGCCACTCCACCACAGCCTTAACCTTGTCAGGATCCATGCGCACTCCCTCGGACGACACAATGTACCCTAGAAAAGGAACAGACTGTGCATGAAAAGCGCATTTCTCCGCCTTGACAAAAAGCCCATTCTCTAGCAGCCTCTGAAGCACTCGCCGGACGTGCTGCACATGTTCCTGGAGAGATGAAGAAAAAATCAGTATGTCATCCAGGTAAACATATATGAACTGATCTACCATATCTCGCAGCACGTCATTGACGAGTGCCTGGAAGACCGCTGGGGAGTTGGACAGCCCGAAGGGCATAACCAAGTATTCAAAGTGCCCCCTAGGGGTGTTAAAAGCAGTCTTCCACTCATCCCCCTTCCTAATGCGGACCAAATGATAAGCATTACGTAAATCCAATTTTGTGAAAATAGACGCTCCCTGCAATCTCTCGAAGGCTGAAGACATTAACGGCAAAGGATAAGTATTCTTTACCGTGATGTTGTTCAGTCTCCGGTAATCAATACAAGGTCGCAGGGACCCGTCCTTCTTCCCCACAAAAAAGAACCCCGCCCCCGCTGGAGAAGAGGAGGGACGGATGAACCCTGCTGCTAGAGAATCAGAAATATATTTCTCCATAGCCTCTCTCTCTGGAACAGAAAGTGAATATAATTTGCCCTTAGGCGGAGACGTACCTGGCAGTAACTCTATAGCACAGTCATAGGGACGATGTGGAGGGAGAGAAGCAGCCCGAGACTTACTGAACACCTCCTTCAGGTCGTGATACTCCGTGGGCACGTTTGACCAATCCACTGCCTCCTCCTGAAACGTAGAAACATAAACAGACGGACAAGCAGACATAAGACAAGACTCATAACATTTACTGCTCCACTCCGATACTGTTCTCTGCTGCCAATCGATTCTGGGGTTGTGCTTGATGAGCCAGGGGTGACCTAAAACAATGGGTGTGAGGGGGGAGTCCAGAATGTAAAAGGAGATGGTTTCAGAGTGGTTGCCAGATACAATGAGTGTGACGGGTCCGGTGGTGAAGGAAATGATGGGAAGGGCTTGGCCATTGAGGGCGTGAACTGCGATGGTCTGTGTGAGGGGTCGAAGGGGAACTTGAGTCCTATGTGCAAAAGCAGAGTCCATGAAATTACCCTCAGCCCCAGAATCCAGCAGTGCGTGACAGTCCTGAGTGTGGGCTGACCATCGTAGTCTTACCGGGAGGAGTGTAGATGTCGATGAGGTCTTCTCAGCGGAGATCCCACCCGACAGTAGCCTCAGACCTACTGTCGGGCTTGCCCCCTTTGCTGGACAGTTGTGGGCGAAATGTCCTGCCGTGCCACAGTACAGGCACAAGCCCTGGGATCTCCGCCTCTCCTTCTCCTCTCGGGAAAGCCGAGCTCGCCCGACCTGCATGGGCTCGTGATCGTAGATGGGACTGACCGCGTCCCTGCCGCTGGCTCGTGGTGTAGACGTCTCCCCAGGAAGCCGAGCGGGTAACCTCCGCCGCTCGACTCGAGAGAGCCGGGAGTCTACACGCAACGCCAGATCGACAAGCCCATTGAGTGTGGGGGGTAGGTCCAGGGCATAGATCTCCTTCTGGACGCGATCAGCCAGCCCATGCAGGAACATATCCCACTGCGCCTCCTCGTTCCACTGACACTCTGCCGCCAAGGTCCTGAACTCAATGGAGTAGTCAGAGACGGATCTCTCCCCCTGTTTGAGATCCGCCAGACTCCGCGCGGCTTCTCTCCCAGCGACCGCGCGGTCAAACACTCTCTTCATCTCGGCGGAGAGTGTCTGAAACGAGGCGCAGCATGGATCCTGGTTCTCCCACACCGCTGTTCCCCATAATGCTGCTCTCCCAGTCAGCAGCGTGAGCACGAACGCCACCTTGGTCTGCTCGCTGGCAAAGGTCTTGGGCTGCAGGGAGAAATGCATAGCACAGCGAGTCAGAAAGGCACGGCAAAAGTTCGGCTCACCGCTGTATAGTTCCGGAGTTGGTAGGCGGGGCTCTGACTGGGAGACGCTCTCCGGTGGTACGAAGGGAGCTGGCGGTTTGGGTGGCGCAGCGGGACTTTGCAGATGTTGCATTTGCTGGGTGAGCTCAGACACCTGCGCCACAAGAGCACGAATCGCCTGTCCCGACTCCTTCATGCTCCTTTCCTGGGCATCCATCCGAGAGACGCTGGATCTTAGAAAATCCTCTTGTGAAGAAGTAGTTCCACCTGCTGCTTCCATGTGGGTCAGATCGTTCTGTCACGACAAGAAGGAGGAAGCAGAGATGCAGGTGAAACAAAGATGTTTATTTAGTCTGATGACATGAGCACAGCACAGTCTCTCGGATGGGATGGTGACGCAGGGACAAGATGGACAGCGTGCTGATGATGAGTGGTGACGGTGAATCCAGTGACGGTGAATATCCAGATGACGAAAACCACGAAGACTCCAGACAGACGAGGACCAGGAACATTGAAGCAGACGACACACGAAGCACGATACGGAGGACATCAAACAACGATCTGACAAAGACAGGAGAGTGCGGTGAGACTTTATAGGTGAGTGGATTGGCAGCAGCTGGTGCGGGTAATGAGATCAGCTGGCGCGCTGATGAGCACTGGGCGGCGACGCCCACTCACACATACACACACACACACAGAGAACAACAATGCACGAGACATGAAGAAACCAGTGAATTCATGAACCGTGACAAAAACTGTGGAGATGATCGTGGACTTCAGGAGAAACCCCCCTGCTCTCCCCCCACTCACCATCATGAACATCACTGTAACAACAGTGGAGTCATTCAGATTCCTGGGCACCACCATCTCCCAGGACCTTAAGTGGGACATTCACATAGACTCCATTGTTAAAAAGGCCCAGCAGAGGTTCCTTCGCCAGCTGAGGAAGTTCAACCTGCCACAGGAGCTACTGAAACAGTTCTACTCCGCCATCATTGAATCCATCCTCTGCACTTCAATAACTGTCTGGTTCAGCTCAGCTACCAAATCTGACCTCAGAAGACTACAGAGGGTAGTCCGGACTGCTGAGCGAATCATTGGTACAACCCTCCCTACTCTCCAAGAACTGTACTTATCCAGAGTGAGCAAAAGGGCTGGCAAAATCACTCTGGACCCCTCACATCCAGCATATTCCCTCTTTGAACTGTTGCCGTCTGGTCGATGCTACAGAGCTCTGAGCACTGGAACGGGCAGGCACAGGAACAGTTTCTTCCCTCAGTCAATCCATCTCATGAACACCTGACAATAATTGTGGAGCACACACTATTTATAAACTTTTTATCTAACACACATACTTAGCCTACATCTCAGTTTGCACATAATATACCAGTACATACAACTGTCTATTGTTATATACCTGTACATTCAATTGTCAATTTATAAATTTTTATTCCTTATTTACATGTTCTATTTTTTTATTCTTCTTTTTATTATGTGTTTTTGTTCTGTCACTGTCATTCTGCTGCACTGTGGAAGCTTCTGTCACGAAAACAAATTCCTTGTATGTGTAAACATACCTGGCAATAAAAGCTCACTCAGATTCTGATTAAATATGTAACCATGTTATACAGTTATATAACTGTTATAGGAACACTGTGTAATTTCGTTAAATTACATGTTTTAAATGGAAACAGAAATTATTGATTTAAATTAAATTTAAGACCTGAGGAAAACTCTTTAATACAGTTAAACACTTATTATTTCTTAATCATTTTTAAGATTTTTTTTTATTATCAACAGCCAAATGGCATTTAAATACTCTTTCAAATACTCTTATACCTTCGAACACTGCTTAAAAAAAAAAAAAAAAAAAAAAAGTAGGGCTATAAATTTAATAGAAACAAAAATTAAGACAAAGTACTACCCCTATACCTTGATTAATCTCAAATCTACCACTTTACCATCTGTTGATAATTTGACTGAACTATTGCAAATAGTTTAAACAGCTATATGGATATATTCTCAAATATTGTATGTTTTGTGAATGTGGTTACTGATATGATAATGTCATTGACAAGGGGCGTGGCTTCTGGCAGTTCTCAACCCACCCACAAGAAGGGGCCAAGTTAAAATCTTGTTTACAAACAGTAACTGAACATTTTTTGCATAGCGCACCTTTAACTTGCCATTCCTGCTCAATGACTTTAGCAACATGTCTCCAACTCTGCATAGCCTCATGGAAAATGGCAATGACGTGTGTTGTCTGCACAAACAATGTGCACGAAGGTATGCAAATACATAAGGAGACGGGCAGGTAGGCCACACACTATCATTGCATTCAGACTGCAATGACTGGATGAACATTTTATTGTCCTGAGTCTTCCACAGAGGATGGTTAATTTTTATGTTTAAAAGAGTAGGGCTATAATTTAATAGAAACAAAAATGAAGACAAAGGACTACCCCTATACCTTGATTAATCTCAAATCTACCACTTGTACCTGTTGATAATTTGACTGAACTATTGCATCTATTGCAAATAGTTTAAACAGCTATATGGATATATTATCAAATATTGTACGTTTTGTGAATGTGGTTACTGATATGATAATGTCATTGACAAGGGGCGTGGCTTCTGGCAGTTCTGAACCCACCCACAAGAAGGGGCCAAGTTAAAATCTTGCTTACAAACAGTAACTGAACATTTTTTGCATAGTGCACCTTTAACTTGCCATTCCTGCTCAATGACTTTAGCAACATGTCTCCAACTCTGCATAGCCTCATGGAAAATGGTGATGACGTGTGATGTCTGCACAAACAATGTGCACTGTGATGGATCTGCCATATTCATTAGCAAAATCACATCAATAAAACAAATGTCCATAGCCACAACCAGGGGTTAGAGTGAAATTTTGATGGTCTTTAATGACTCTTGCTTACACAAGGGAAAATGTGACTTCAGACATCCTTTTGATGACAAAAAATATGGTGAAAATCAAATGTTCAACAAAATACAATCCCTTTCACATGGATACGGTTGTAGTAGAACGAGTCACCTTACATTGCTCTAGCCTCTCAAACTCACAGAGGACTAACTACAGCACAACTTTCCCAGAACAAGAAGTATCACCCACCTCTCCAAGACAAGACATACACTTAATTTAAAGAAGGTCACCAGCACCATTTAAGAAGAAAAAGGGGAGTAACAAAAATTACAAATACACACAGACATGAACCACAAATATCCAGGAATTAATATAATACATTTGACTAAAGTTAGAGCCATGGATAACTTTAGTTAATGTAAATAGCATTGTGCTAAAAAAAAAAAAAAAAAAAATCACCTTAAACAAGACATCACATTTTCCAATGTTCCTTCCAACTAAGCATAGTTGGTACATTCCAACTTCCTTCAGAATCCAATAAAACAGTTCAACTTCCTGTTTGAACCCATTTGTTAGGAGTCTGGCTTGGGTACACATGACACAGCAGGTACATTTAATTATCTAAATCCTATTGCTACTCTGTATCTTAATCAGAAGTTATTTGTTCAATTTTAGTCACCTTTCAAGTCAAAAGAATTTTAACATTTTATCCTTAAGCCAAATAACCAAGCCCGTGCACTGACTCAGTAAAAATGACAAATAAAGATAACATGCTAAACCAATGTAACAATGTGCTTGTTTTTATTAATCAGTGCAAAGATAGTCTATAGAAGTTATGTGTGGCCCAATACATGGCCATCACACACCCCCCAACCCAAGATCTCACGCTGGTAAGCGGGAGAGGAAGTCAAGTCAAGTCTGCTTTATTGTCAATTCTTCCACATGTACGGCGCATACATACAGAGAATTGAAATTGCATTACTCTCAGACCCTTGGTGCATACAGTTAACATTAAACACGTTCAAATACAGATAATACGGTTTAAACATAAGTGGGTGGATCAAGGGAACCTGCCAGTAGCCCTTACATAAATCGATAGTGGTAATCCATTTAGCCTTGCCTAGACGATCAACCAATTCATCAATCCGGGGTGTTGGATAGGAGTCGAATCTGGATAGAGAATTGAGATATCGAAAGTCCACACAAAACCGAAGACTGCCGTCCTTTTTAGGGACCAATACCACAGGACTACACCAATCACTTCGAGAGGGTTTGATGTTCATATTCAGCATCTGATCCAATTCCTCTTTTAGAGATGTTAAGAGACGTTCAGGGACACGATAACTCCTGCGCCGAGGGATTGCTCCTTTACAGAGTACTATGTCATGCTCTATCAAACTAGTTCTTCCCGGGGTCTCTCTAAATACTTCTGGGCTACAAAGATTTTGAACCTCAGTTTGTTGGTGCAATGAAAGATGCTGGAGGTCCAAAGTAGCCCTGGATGAAATAAGCAGGTACTGTTCATGAACTTCATCTTCGTCTTCCAATCTGCGGAGCATTAGAACCTCCACCCCTGCCTCTGACCTCTCATGCCATTCTTTTAACAAGTTTATATAGAGTATCCGTTTGGACCGGATCTGCCCTGGCAAGGAAATCTCATATGTGGTAGATCCAAGTTTCTGAATCACCTCAAAAGGCCCTTGCCATTTGGCCAATAGCTTACGGTTATCACTTGACAGCATCACCAACACTTTAGCTCCAGGCTGAAAACTTCTAACTCTCGCCTTTTTGTCATACCAAGTTTGCTGCCGAGTTGGAGAGTCAGTCAGATTCTTCTGAGCAAGTTCTGACATACCCACCAGCTTTTCCCTCATTTGTAGGACATAGGCAACCACATTCTGGGGTTCAGGGATCTTATGGCTTCCTTTCCAGGTTTCCTCCAAAAGGGATAGGGGTCCTCTGACCTCACGGCCGTACAACAATTCAAAAGAGGAAAATCCCAGGGAAGCCTGCGGTACCTCTCGATATGCAAATAACAAATAAGGGAGCCATTGGTCCCAATTAGCCCCAGTATCACTGACAAATTTCCGTAGCATTTGCTTCAAGGTCTGGTTGAATCTTTCAACCAGACCATCTGTCTGTGGATGGTAGGGTGTGGTCCTTCACCCCTTTATCCCTAACAACTGATACACTTGTTGTAACAATTTGGACATAAAATTAGATCCCTGATCAGTCACTATGGTCCGGGGCAACCCTACTACAGGCAGGGGTTCTAAGGGAGCTTTAGGAGGTCCTCTAATAGTTGTAAACTGACATTCTGGACAACTCCTACAAAAATCTCCCACATCTCTTCTCAAATTGGGCCAAAAGAAATGACGGCTAATACGAGCAGTTGTCTTTTGTCTCCCTAAATGGCCTGCCCAGGGAACTGAATGACCTAAATGAAGCACCATATCTCTAAGCTTTTGTGGCACCACTATCTTTGTCTCGGCACTCTGCTGTCTATACAATACTCCATCCTGTATACAAAACCTACTCTGGTGGTCCTCTTGACCACTCTGGCCCGAGCACTCTTGTGCCTCCCCATATAAAGGCCCAATTTCGGAATCATCTTGTTGCAATTGGCCTATATCCTTTGGAACTTCAAAGTTTGATTTAAGTTGTTCAAAAAAAAAAAAAAAAATGGTGGTAAACCACTTGCAACAAAGTTGAATTTTTTCTGTCGTCTTTGTCTCTTAGACTTACGGGTTTTACCGGGTTGACTGTCTAGGTCTGAATCAAAAAAAGGCAGTGCACTAATATAGCGGGTGTCTTCCTCTCTCTTCCTAGCATTATACCGTGTTTGAACCATATTACATTCCTGACTACCAGGCAACAAGTCAAACAACACTGGTAAATCTTGGCCTAAAATCACTGAGTGGGGAAGATCATCTACCAATCCAACATTCAGAAAATAAACTTGTTTCTGCACTTCAATATGAACATTAGCAGTAGAGTAGCATTTCTCGTCTCCATGAATTCACCGTATAGACACCTTCGCCACAGAATTTCTAAGATTTCTAAGACTAAACTGATCACATGCACGAAGGTATGCAAATACATAAGACGACGGGCAGGTAGGCCACACACTATCATTTCATTCAGACTGCAATGACTGGATGAACATTTTATTGTCCTGAGTCTTCCACAGTGGATGTTTAATTTTTATGTTTAAAATAATTTTGAAAACTTATTGCTATCAGGATGTGAAGAGATATTAAGAAAAACACTGCCTATCCTACAACTAAGGCATGCAAATAAGCACTTCCAGAATCTTCAAATATAAATGCCTTTATTTTTATACAAAGCATTATCATTCATGACTATAAACTAAAATGAAAAGATTGTTAAAATATAAAACCATTGAAAATGTGGACATGTATGTCTCCACAGAGATTAAAAAAATATAGTAAAATCAAAAGCTCTCCATTCTTATTAGGTTTTTCATTTCCCCAGAATTAGTTTTTGGTAAAATCCAGAAAAAAAAGAATTATACATATCTCCCAATATCCCAACAATATCTCCCATTTAAAGTTTTACTGACAACTGACAGGTGTAAAAATGACAGTACATAACATTTAAAAAAAGTGTTACAAACCACGCTAAACTGAGTATTTCCTCGGCCGTAAGTGCTCTTGGACGAGAATTAATTTGCACCTAATCTACCCTAAACGTACATTTGTCTATGTCTGTACTGTAATGTTGTATGCAACGGGTCCTTTCAGAGTGAAGCCCAGGTAAAAAGTGACATTCTCATTGTTGTGGGGTATTGAGGATGTCTTCAGAGCTGGGATATGAAATTTAATTTCTTTGGGACCCTCCAGAAACACCTTCTCATCCTCCGTCCAGCCTGTGACACATTTCAGCAATTTAGACATTTCTGGCATTTTCCATACTTCTCCACTAAACCATTTCAGCCGTTTTTCTGTAACAGAGAACATTTTTGTGATGGTTTCAAATTTACTCTTGTGGACAAATTTTTCAAACCCAGTCCCATTGCTCAGGAAGAAATGCGTGTAGATCCTCTTTTTCCTTGGAGGGATGTCTTTCAATTTCTTGTCATAGAGTCTCTGGAGGTGTTCAACAGCAGAGAGCACAGTCTTATATTTGTGTTCTTTCTCCACTTCTGTGTCCTGCTCTTCTGGCCAGAAAAGTAAGACGAGTAAGAAAAGAGCGCTTGGTAAACATCTCTGTTTCTCTTTAGGAAACTGGTGACTCAGCCTTTGTAGATCCTGAAATACAGTCAGCTTGGGAGACTGAGTTGAGAGGCAACTTAAAGCAAAGTGTGATGCCATGTAGTTGACAAGGTCCACTTGTGGCATCTGAGCCCTCATCGGATTGCTTGGGTAAAGTGAAATAATGAGCTCCAGAACCATGACAGGGTTACCATCTTTCTGGTTTGTTAAGAGGGAAAAAATGGATGTGATGTTTCCCCCACCGTGATAATAAATCATCATACGTTTCATGACAGGAGTTAATTTCCATTGGTTTTGATCTTTACTTTGAGAAACACCACTAAAGAATTTACCATAGATTGAAGATTTATTCACCAGCCAATGCATAGGGTGCTTTGTCCTCTCAACAGTCTCTGATGTCTTCTCCTTATCGGCATTCAGGTCGGTCTGGAAGTAACTCAAGTCTTCTGAAACCCATTCCAATGCTTCCAGCATTATTTTTTGGAGGTTTTTCAGCTTCCCATGACAATTTTCCCATGGTATTTCTACCTCAACAGGCATATAATCTGTGAGGAGGTATTTTATGCATTGGGAATGATTTCTTCTTGAGAACACATCAAGAGAGGAAATCAGCTTCAGCAATGCACATCCTACTTCTACTACTCCAAAAAAGCCAGCATGGTTAATGGTCTCATTGTCTTCAACTGCGGCTTTCTCACATGCCTGAAAACATTCAATAGCCTTTAGTGCCGTTTCCAAAGCATCTACAATATTTTCTGGTGTTTTTTCAATTTGCTCCATGGCTTTACATTTGGCCGCAAACCACTGCCTGTAAACCTGACCTTTGGTATCAAGAAAGTAGGAATTGTTTGGCCTTTTTGCTACTGCAGTTTTTGCCCAGTGTTCTGCTTCTTCAAATCTGTCATGTTTGTAATTGAGTCGGGCCAGCTGTTGAGCAAAAAATGCATCCTCATTAAAGCGCTTGTAAGCTGCCTTGAGAAGCTCAATAGCTTTATCTGGACACTCTTTCTCTCTCACATGCTCAATTAGGGGGGAGAAAAAGCTGTCAAATGCATCACCTTTGCTGATCCTGCGGCGTGTCATGAACAGATCTCGCAAGAACTTCATGTACGGATCTTTACCAAACCTGTGCTCAAACAGCACATCGTTGTTGAGAAGATCCAAAGCCAGATCACTTTGTGGTTGCTTGTCACCCAGAAGTTGGTGGATAATTTCCTTGGCAACCAGTGGATGAATGATTCTGATCGAGTTAATGTAGGTGTTTTCATCTCTCAAGTGTATTAAGACCAATCTAGCTTGATCATTTAGAGAAGTCACAAAGGTGTGTTGTCTAAATCTATCCAAATGACTGGAAAGAGCCAGGAGAGCTTCGCAATGTGACTGAGAGATGAATGAGTTCTGCACGTAAGTGTTGAGCAATGCCACATACAGAACAAGCTTAGTAACAAGAGACTGGTGATCAATACCTTGCAGTAAATGCTTGACAAACTGCTTCACATATTCAGCAATTATGTGGCTCTCAAATTCCTCACTCATCAAGACAAATGTTAGAATGAATTCTGGATCGAACTGTTCTTCAAGGCTTTGTCGTTTTTTGGAAAACTGCTTTTTTTCTGTATTCGAAAGCTTATGAGTAATGGAAACATTCTGTTGAGCTGATTCCTTGCACATTTTCTCTGGATTGTGAGATCTCCTACAACTCAGCAGGATGAAGCAGAGAGTTCCACTTGCGATTTTCTTGGTATTGATGGCCACTTCCAATTCATACTTGACATCTTCTAAATTCTCGTGATCACAGTCTTCAAACAGCAGAAGTACAGGGAGGCATTTTTGGGGATCTTTTTCTTCATATTCTCGAAGCCAAATAGCATCTTCTGAAACAACTGTTGCTGAGTATGAAGGTTTTACAACTGCACACCTTAGATCCCTTCGGTTATTCCACAGTACCTGCCTTGCCACTGTACTACCACCGCTGCCCGGATGATGGTATATGTTGATGCAGCTGATGGGTGCCCGGTCCAAACTCCTAAAAAGATCTTTCACCAGACCATTGACATCACTGTAAGCATCTCTTTGAATAACCTCTCCGACAATTTTTTTATCCGCAAGCCAGAGATTCATCCAAGTTACTTTTCCTCCATGGTAAAACTGCTGCTCAATTGTCTCCTTTTCAGATTCAATGAGTTCGGGACTGGTTTCCTCACAGTGGTTTAGACTGAGAATCTCCAAAGAACACCTCATTTCCTCCTCTCGAGTATCAAGAAAACACTCTCCTTTGACATGGATTGGTAATCGTTTGGTGGCCTGTATAGTGGTAGGCTGAACCTGTTGGAGGGTTGCATTTACTTGGCTTATTGTCATCCCAACAACACTTGAACTATTTACTGTTTCCATGTCACAGGATCCTAGAGCAAAGCGCTGCCATTTCTTGAAATTCTCCTCCGATTCTGCAAGGCAGATAATGTCTTCATGTCCTTCCATGTCGGTGATAAACTCATAGAACGTGTTTAGGAAAGGTGTGTCAACAGGCGCAGTAAGGAGGAAAATCACTTGAAAGGTTCCTTTGGGTAAGATATCTTTGCAAATCAGTGACACACAATCTTTTAGGAGGGTCCTTTTTGTTTTAACCCAGGTCTTCTCATCACATAGAGGCTCATTGCCTTTGAAATCGTTCCGGCCATTGCAAAATATCCAGCTGATTTGATCAAACAAACGCAGGTGACTCGCAAATTCTCGGATACTCAATCCGCTGGGAATTTTGTAGTTCTGCATGAAATGGCGGTTCACTGCATGGTGCTTATTGTATTCATAGCATAGCCCAGACAAGTTGGAATCTGGATCAAAGTCAAACACACAGAAGATGTTCATGTTCAGCAAAAAATCAATGCTTTGCAGATCCTTCTCCAGAAATCGGTTGGTAACCAGTATGTGCCATTTTTCCTTGTCCATTATTTTCTTTCCACCTGTTATGAGCATGATAAGCTTTTTTCCCAGGTTCTGGGACAGTCCTGGTGCTGTGAAATTAAGCCTTTTCTCTGCCTCTTCTCTCAAAACATCCCTAAAACTGATGTGTTGGTAGAAGTCACTGAGGTCTGCCACTGGTTCGGTTTTAGAACCCACTCTGCGATACGCAGTTTTCTTCTCAAACTGAACTTTGTTTGCCTTCTCATTGAAATTTGGCAAGCTAACAGAGAACACCTTATTCTTGACTATGCTCAATGTGGGCTTAATATCAACCTCCACAATGTAGAGTTCCTCTGTGCTGTTTGAACAGACTACTTGAACAAACTGAGGTTCACTAATACATAATCGTACAAGTTCGCTATCAGAGCTAGAGAAACTCCTCTCTATGTAATCTAATGTATCACAGTATACATCTTTTTCCTTAACTGGAATACCAATGATTTCGCCATGTACATAACCAGTGTCACCTCTACTGTCCATGACACCAAAATGTATTGTGCCATTTGTACGAATGTTCATACAACCTGTAGCAAATTTCAGCACTTCCTTTGCGAACTTGGCCTGTAGTTTTTGGCGGTCCAGTGTTGCAGCAATGGCAAATGATTTATACTCATGACATGGACGAATAAAATCATCAACCCCTGATTCTGGTAAGAGTACACTGTTTTTAACATATGTAAAATCAACACCTTTCATATCAAAAGGTCGTGGTTTTGAATCTCTCTTTGTTGTTGTCACAGGCACAGAATCTTCTTCATGCTCTTCCCTGATATCGGCTCTTGTGTCAACACTTTTAATTGCACTTGCTTCATGGACATTTTTTCCAGAAGTTTGTTTGTGTAAATGTTTGCTCCTGGCTTTTTGTGAATTTACCAACTCATCTCTTTTTTTGATTATCAAAAGTGCAGGCCCAGATTTCAGTCCAATCTTTTTTTCCAGATATTCTTCTGAGAGTTCACAAAGGATTTGGCCATCTACTTCCTCTTCATGAAGTTTTTTGATGTACGTTTCTTTAACTCCTATCGATGTTAACCAGCTGCTCACCATAGACTCAGTCCATGTCTCCAGTGGAGGATCCTCTGGCTTTTCTGCTAACCAAAAATAGTTTAAAGTAAGATAAGTTTAAACAACTTTAAAACAATGACTGTACTGAAAAACAACTTTATACTTGCCCATTGTTTAATGGCTTCTAATGATCATTCACAGTTCAAACACAGACACCCTAACACTGCGGACCTTGAAAAACAGAAATTACATTGTTATGGCCATTGACAATACAACATGTTTTTTGTCCAGAAAAATTGGATTAATTTCATTAAAGAAATGCATATCGAGGGGAGTAAACACACAAAGTTGCTTTCATTTATTTAACCGTTTAGTGAAGTGAAGTGACATTCAGCCAAGTATGGTGACCCATACTCGGAATTCGTGCTCTGCATTTAACCCATCCAACGTGCACACACACAGCAGTGAACACACACACACCGTGAACATACACCCGGAGCAGTGGGCAGCCATTTTATGCTGCAGCGCCCGGGGAGCAGTTGGGGGTTCGGTGCCTTGCTCAAGGGCACCTCAGTCGTGGTATTGAGGGTGGAGAGAGCGCTGGACATTCACTCCCCCCACCTACAATTCCTGCCGGCCGGAGACTCGAACCCGCAACCTTCGGATTACAAGTCCGACTCTCTAACCATTAGGCCACGACTTCCCGTTTAGTGCTAATGCATCACATCTGCAAAGCAACAGGATTCATATTCAGATATGTTTAACTGCTTCAGGTGTGTGTTCACGGTGTGTGTTTGTTCACTACTCACTGTTGTGTGTGTGCACTTGGATTGGTGCAGAGCCCAAATTCTGAGTATAGGACACCATAATTTGACACACTTCCATTCCTTTCCTTTCCCTTCCCCCTACCCCAGCGCTGTCTTTAAACTTTTAGTCACGCAATAACATGTTTGTTATCTCATGTACGTTTAAAATCAGGGATTATAAATGAATTGGTTCTGAGTAAAAACGGTAGGCTATTTTTATTTTATTTTTTTGTTACAGTTCCCAAGTTACCAGTTGGAACAAAATAAAACAGTACTGCTTCATTTATTCAGAAACAAAACTCATTTAAAAATGCTATTTGTGTATTTAAATTTTAATTATGAGTCTACAGGTTGTTAATGCTCCCAATGCTATTTAATGACCCAACACTGCATTCCGACAGCTGACGAAGAGCTGTAGAGAAATTCAAGGCACTGTAATTTCCTCATCCATTTGACAAAAAAACTATTATATATATTTAAACTATATATAAAACGTTTTATATTTATATGATTTTAAAATAAAAAAATGAATTTTGAAGAATAGCTATATAACTTTTACTGTATATAAATTGCGGGCATCACAGAGCCATTTTTAATATGCGGGGCACTGAAATTGCTTTTAAATGCGTGCTTGCTTTTTACTTTCACTTTCGAGATTTGCGATTACACATGCTATGTGTATACTACAGGGCGGTAGTATTTACTACACATTTTAAAGGGTTTGTCAGTGGTGCTCAGGATCTGCAAATCATTCACCTTCGTCCTCAGTCATCTCTCCTTATTCTGTTTATGTGGTAAGTGAAATTTTATGTACTGTGATGTAACAGGCTACCGCTAGCAAGCAGCTAACCATGTCCCTTCAGTGGCTCCGTAAAACGTGTTTTGTTTTACGTGCCTTTCTGAATACCGATCATACAGACATCGCCCGATGCCAATTTGGTAGACATCACCCAACCCTAAAAACCAGTGAACGTATCTCCACTGGTGTTGGTCACAAATATTAAAGGGACAGTTTACCCAAAAATGAAAATTACTCACCCTCATGTCGTTCCAAACCCGTATGTCCTTCATTCATCTTCGGAGCACAAATTAAGATATTTTTGATGAAATCCAAGAGCTTTCTGATCCTCCATAGACAGCAATATAACATGAGGGTGAGTAATTAATGAGAAACGGAATTGTCATTTTTGGGGGATCTATCCCTTTAAAAATGTTTTAATAATCTGGTTATTGAATGACTGCAAACAGAGACTGAGCCCAACTGGAACAGACCCGGTCCAACAGGGCACGGTCAGTTGTCAAGGCCAAATTACATTCATAATCGGCCGTGTAGTGTATTCTCGGCTTTATAGGTAACATATATGGCTATTTCACTCTTGATATAGGGTAATATATTAGCCTATATTACATTTCCATACCTTTTGCTTTTTCAGGAAAAGGAGAAATGTATAAGTTTTTACAACTATTAGGGTAGCTGTACAACCCCCCCCCACCCCCCCCCCCCCCCCCTCTCACACACACACACACATTAACCAGTGACCAAACAGCGTATTAAGACGCGAACGTTCTGAAATATACGCATACTCGTGAAATAAAAAAAACAATGTACGCGCCATAATCCCATAGTAGGCTAAAAATAATTTGCATGAATTAAACAATATTATCGAGTAATAATCTTACAAAACAGAAACAGTCCAGCAAATAAAATGTATTAAAGGGTTAGTTCACCCAAAAATGAAAATTAGCCTGTGTTTTACTGTGTTTTACCCCTTGAGGCATCCTAGGTGTGTATGACTTTCTTCTTTCAGACGAATCCAATCGGAGTTATATTCAAAATTGTCCTGGCTATTCCAAGTGTTATCATTGCAGTGGGTGGGTGTTTCTGTTCAACAGTCTCCACAAGACATCAAATAAAGCGCACGCATCCATAATAAAACGTGCCTCACACAGCTACGGGCATGAATAAAGGCCTCCTGTAGCTAATCCATGCGTTTTAGTAAGATAAATATCCATATTTCAAAAGTAATAAACACTTTTCTCTCACTTCCGCTATCTGTCATATGCGGAACTTTGCATTTTGCTAAAATGTTTTAATATCTACAATATTTATTAATTTAAATGAATTGTAAAAAAATCACTTGAAAGACTTGTTTCGTCCAGAGTTTTTGAACGAATCTCTTGAATGAATGAATCAGACAAATACATTTTTAATAGTCACTGCCTATTGGCATAATGCAACATACAGTCTCTCTTTACTTCCAAAGGTCAATTCATTTTGATCGCTGCTGGGCTGCCACAACATCATATCCGAACTATAAACTTTTATCCCAATACTTTCGTTAATATTTAATGTTTGCAGCACAGAAACGTAGCCTACTGTAAACTGTTTGTGAAGCTGTTTCAAACATAAACCTTACATGATGAGCGCTGCTCTCTCTGGATCAGCGGCAGCGCAAAAGCAGGTTTAAATATTCTGATGTGATTGTGATTTAATCATCGGTGATGAAATCATCGTCATCTAGGAATAAGATTGAGTGTGTTTGAATCTAGATTGCGATCCTTTAATGATTAATCGTGCATAATACGAGCCTATAGCCTATGTATTTTTGTATGTCATACAAGGTACCAGACCTTAAAGGTAACCCAGGGCCGGGCGGCCCCTCCGCTTCCACGATCCATAGTTACATCTATCCCCACCCTATGTTACAACTCATAATCTGTGATTGTTTAGTACATGGCCATGGGGTGGGGTGGGGTTAATAATTGTGCCATAACCGCTACAAATACAACTCATTGTATACACTAAACACTCTAAAAGAGACAGACATGTTTGTGAACAAAGTTTTCTCTGATTTAGAGGGATGAACACTGATAAATTATACCATATTTATTGCATCAAAATTAGTTAAGATTTTACAATAGGTTAGGGGTAGATAATTTTATGAGTTGTTTATTAATCATACAACAATACATATCACTGTTATAGTTTTCATTTAGAATCATTGCTATAGTATAGATGATAACCCAGCTAGCAGGGAACGTTCTCAGAACTTTGGCTAACATTCCGTACAGGTTTGGTTGATGTTTTAGAGAAAACATTTGAATGTAATGTTCAAAAAATGTTTTAAGAATGTTTCTCATTTCAGATAATGTTCCTATAATGTTAAGTGTAAACAAAGCTGGAACATTTGACCTGCAACATTGTAAGGATGTTTTGAGGATGTTGTTGAGGTAACAGATTATACAATGCTGTCAATAAAACATTGTTACAATGTTTCAAGATAACACGCGAAGAACATTCTCTCAGCCTCATTAGCAAAACATTATAAGAACATCATTGAGGCTTGAGGTGGTGGAATATTTTTATAAAACGTTCTTGTAATGTGACATAATAACAAAGCTAGAATATTTGACCTGCAACATTTTAAGAATGTTTTGAGGATGTTCTTGAGATAACAGATTATACAATGTGCTCAATAAAACATTGTAACAATGTTTCAAGATAACACGTGAAGAACATTCTCTCAGACAGATTTGGAGAACGTTATAAGGATGTCATTGAGGCCTGAGATGGTGTAATGTTTTTATAAAACGTTCTTGTAATGTGACATAATAACAAAGCTAGAATATTTGACCTGCAACATTGTAAGGATGTTTTGAGGATGTTGTTCAGGTAACAGATTATACAATGCTGTCAATAAAACATTGTAACAATGTTTCAAGATAACACGCGAAGAACATTCTCTCAGACACATTTGGAGAACGTTATAAGGATGTCATTGAGGCTTGAGATGGTGTAATGTTTTTATAAAACGTTCTTGTAATGTGACATATTAACAAAGCTAGAACATTTGACATGCAACATTGTAAGGATGTTTTAAGGATATTGTTCAGGTAACAGATTATACAATGCTGTCAAGAAAACATTGTTACAATGTTTCAAGATAACAAAGAAAGAACATTCTCTCAGCCACATTAGCAAAACATTATAAGAACATCATTGAGGCTAGAGGTGGTGGAATATTTTTTAAAAACGTTCTGGTAATGTGACGTATTCACAAAGCTAGAACATTTCACCTGCAACATTTTAAGGATGTTGTTGAGGTAACAAATTATATAATGTCATCAATAAAACATTGGCACATTGTTTCAAGATGACAAAGGAAGAACATTCTCTTAGCCACATTAGGAGAACTTTATACAGTGCATCCGGAAAGTTTTCACAGTGCTTTACTTTTTCCACATTTTGTTATGTTACAGCCTTATTCCAAAATGGATCAAATTAATTATTTTCCTCAATTCTACAGACAATACCACATAATGACAACGTGAAAGAAGTTTTTGAAATCTTTGCAAATTTAAAAAAAAAAAAAAAAGGTACATAAGTATTCACAGCCTTTGCTCAATACTTTGTTAAAGCACCTTTGGCACCAATTAAAGCCTCAAGTCTTTTTGAGCATGATGCTACAAGCTCGACACCTATTTTTGGACAGTTTCTCCCATTCTTCTTTGCAGGACCTCTCAAGCTCCATCAGGTTGGATGTGCACTGTTGGTGCACAGCCATTTTCAGATCTCTCTAGATGTTCAATCGGGTTCAAGTCTGGGCTCTGGCTGGGCCACTCAAGGAATTCACAGAGTTGTCCTGTAGCCACTCCTTTGTTATCTTGGCTGTGTGCTTAGGGTCGTTGTCCTGTTGGAAGATGAACCGTCGCCCCAGTCTTAGGTCCAGGTTTTGCTCAAGGATGTCTCTGTACATTGCTGCATTCATCTTTCCCTCGATCCTGACTAGTTTCCCAGTTCCTGCTGCTGAAAAACATCCCCACAGCATGGTGCTGCCACCACCATGCTTCACTTTAGGGATGGTATTGGGCAGGTGATGAGCGGTGCCTGGTTTCCTCCAGACATGACACTTGCCAAGGAGTTCAACATTCGTTTCATCAGACAAGAGAATTTTGTTTCTCATGGTCAGAGTCCTTCAGGTGCCTTTTGGCAAACTCCAGGCAGGCCGTCATGTGCCTTTCACTGAGGAGTGGTTTCTGTCTGGCCACTCTACCATACAGGCCTGATTGGTGGAGTGCTGCAGAGATGGTTGTTCTTCTGGAAGGTTCTCATCTCTCCACAGAGAAATGCTGGAGTTCTGTCAGAGTGACCATCAGGTTCTTGGTCACCTCCCTGACTAAAAGGCCCTTCTCCCCCGATCTTTCAGTTTGGCCAGGCAGCCCGCTCTAGCAATCCTGTCTACAGACAATTCCGTGGACTTCATTGCTTGGTTTGTGCTCTGACATGCACTGTTAACTGTGGGACCTTATATAGACAGGTGTGTGCCTTTCCAAATCATGTCCAATCAACTGAATTTACCACAGGTGGACTCCACTCAAGTTGTAGAAACATCTCAAGGAGGATCAGTGGAAACAGGAGGCACCTGAGCTCAATTTTGAGTGTCATGGCAAAGGCTGTGAATACTTATGTACATGTGATTTTTATTTTTTTATAAATTTGCAAAGATTTCAAACAAACTTCTTTCACGTTGTCATTATGGGATATGTTTGTAGAATTTTTAGGAAAATAATGAATTTAATCCATTTTGGAATAAGGCCGTAACATAACAAAATGTGGAAAAAGTGAAGCGCTGTGAATACTTTCCGGATGCATTGTAAGGATGTCATTGAGGCCGGAGGTGATGGATTTATTTTTTATAAAACGTTTCTTTAATGTGATGTATTAACAAAGCTAGAATATTTTATTTTCAAAATTCTGAGGATATTTTGAGGATGTTGTTGAGGCAACATTATACAATTTTCTCAATAAAACACTGGCACAATGTTTCAAGATAACAAAGGAATAACATTCCCTCAGCCACATTAGGAGAATGTTATAAGGATGTCATTGAGGCCGTAGGTGATGGAATGTTTTTTATAAAACATTCTTGTAATGTGATGTAATAACAAAGCTGCAACATTTCACCTTCAACATTTTGAGGATGTTTTTTTGAGGTAACAGATTGTACAGTGTTGTCAATAAAACATTGGCACAATGTTTCAAGACAACAAAGGAAGAGCATTCTCTCAGACACATTAGGAAAAGTTATAAGAACGTCATAGAGTGATGGAATGTTTTTTTTTTAAATATTCTTGTAACATGACGTAGTAATAAAGCTAGAACATTTTACCTGCACAATTTTGAGGATGTTTTGAGGATGTTGTTGAGGTAACAGTTTATACAATATTGTCAATAAAACATTAGAACAATGTTTTAAGATAACAAAGGAAGAACATTCTCTCAGCCACGTTAGATAAACGTTATAAGGAAGTAATTGAGGCCTGAGCTGGTGTAATATTTTTTTTTATAAAACGTTTGGGAATGTTCTTGTGTTTACAAAGCTACACTCTAAAAAATATGGTTCTTTAAAGGTTCTTTACAGCTAGAAACAGCTCTTTTTATAACCATACTTTAACTGCTGAGACGGTTCTTTGCTTTAAAGTTTAGGGTTCTTTTTTCCCACCATTTGTTTTTCAAATCTGTAACTATCAAAGCTGCTACGGGTTTTCTGGAGCTCAAGACAGACTTTCAACACACTCTTAAGAGGTAAATGATTAATTTCTTAAAATTTCTATACATTTTACCTTTCAAATTGTAACTAGTTTCATGCCAATCATGTCTTTTTCTCTTTTTAGTTGAACAGAAAATTTATGTGACCAGCTCTGTTCAGTTAAAGATACTTACTTTCTCTTCACTATGTAAATCGGCCTAACAGAAATGTTGAAATAATGATCCATTAATGATTTTAATTACTTTATGCAGAAACACCCAGTCATAAATAACATTTAAGTTATCCCAAGACCTTATATCAAATTTTCTTTTAACATTATAAAGGGCTCACATACTGTCCATTTTTTTCTAATTGTTTTACATAAAAAATTGGACACATTATAACTCTAAATTCAGCTGTGCATTTCAGAAGCTGTCACATCCTACCTACCATCATCATCATCATCAGCAAAGAGAAACATAAAGATGGACATAAAGACATTGTGAAGATATTTCACTTGAACTTGGTCTTCATTAATTCCATATTATGTTCAGTGTCAACTGGTATTTATTAATGTTTCAGCTAATAACAGTTGTTTGAGCACTGTCATTTTCCCCTCACTTTTCCATTAAAAAAAAATTGACATATGCTGTTTGTTTATTTATTTATTTATGTAAAACCTAAATATAAGCCACAAGATATTATAAAATCAGGTAGATATAGGGGTGAAAATTAATATTAATAAATAATATATAAAATAATGTAAATACAAATGTTAATCATTTAAATATATTTACTGATATTAATTGGAAATAAATTGTAACACCAGGTCTTATAAAACTTGTCAAAGCACAGTTCTTTACGGAACCTTATTAAAAAAAAGTTCTATTTAGAACCAAAAAGGGTTCTGCTATTGTTAAAAGTCAAAGAACCCAATTTGGTTCAGTTTAGAACATTTTACTGGCAACATTTTGAGTATGTTGTTGAGAAAACAGATTATACAATGTTCGCAATAAAATATTGGCACAATGTTCCATAATAATAGAGGAAGAATATTCTCTCAGCCACATTAAGAAAATGTTATGAGGATATCACTGAGGCCTGAGATGACAAAATATTCTTGAAAAAAACTTTCTTGTAATGTGACGTGTTAACAAAGCTAGAACATTACACATGCAACATTTTGAGCATGTTTTGAGGATGTTGTTGAGATAAAAGGTTGTACAATGATCATTTATAAAACATTGGCACAATGTTCCATAATAACAAAGGAGGAACATTATCAAAGTAACATTTGTAAAATGTTTTAAGGACATTGTGAGGACTAAGACGACAAAATGTTTTTAATACAACATACCTGTTAAGTGATGTTTTAACAAAAGTAGAACATTTTGCCTGAAACATTTTGAGGATGTTTTAGGGATGTTGAACAGAATGTAGAATGATCTTTTATAAATCATTGGCACAATTACAAAGGAGTCAAAACAACATTCATAAAATGTTTTGAGGATATTATTGCCTGAGATGACAAAATCTCATGATATGTGTTAACAAAAGCTCACAATATTTTGAGGATATTTGAAAAAAACCAATAGAAATCATCATAGAAGTTGTAATGGTTTTACTGGTTATAATGGTAATTCGACTGGTTTTAATGGAAACTGTAATGGTTCCTGTTGGTCTCTACTGGTAATTGGTCTCCTATTGGTGGCTTGTTAAAACCAATAAATCCTAATGGAACGTGTCCCAAAACACACTACAGAAAACCATTTTTGTGATCAAATTCATCAAAGATGCATTAAAATGGCTTCTGCCTTGAGTGGTCAGCAGAAGTCAGCTGATTACAAAAGGAAGAACAAGTCTGGCATTTGGCTGCAGTTCTGAACTGTTGCAAATGTGTTTAAGGGAGACCGGGGAGTGTTGTAACATGGGGTTAGTTGAAACACTGTCAGTCTGACAAGTCAGAAAGGAGCTGTGGTGATGTCATCAATATCATACACTCAATTCACATTTTTAATGTTACAGGAGAAGTGGCATGTGAATGTGAATGTGAGCAACATTATAGATATTTTTTTCTTTCCATTTTTTTTCATTAAGATTATTTTTTTCCTAGTAATCATTATGTTGTAGATACAATTATTTGACTTACAAAACTTAAAGTAGCTGTTTAGTTTAATTTGATACTTTGCATTCATGCTAACTTAAAACCCAAATGATAAAACAGTTAACTATGTTATGACTGCTTGGGGTGGGGATAGTTGTAACAGTTCATTAAAAATGTTACAACCAACTCCTTATGATTCCAATGAGCCCAGTTATCCAGTCACGTCCTCTGTTGAGGCAATGTCATGTGAGGTTTTTGTTGCACATCAAGGGATTTATATAAAATGTGTTTCCATCATAGTTTATGTGCTTATCTTCTTACTGGATAAAAATGCTATCCGCCTCAAATGAGCATATACATTTGTTTGTTTGTTTTTTTGTGCACGTTTAGAATTTATGCACATCTTGACATTTCCATCCAGCATTTTTTTTTCATATGACATTCCAAAATTCACATAAAGTAGGTAGATGGCAACACAGCTAGTGACTGCAGCACACACACACACACACACACACACAAACACACACACACACACACACACACACACACACACACACACAGTTTGTTTCTGTGCTAAATTTAAAGTCCTAAAAGGAATACACTCAATACAGTATAATGTTTTTGTCACTTTAAATGATTCACTTTATTCAGAATTGATTATTCTTTGTTCTTCAATCAAGTTTTTACATAAACTGGAAGTGTGGGTCTTATTTCAGCAAATTACTTCACATTGTTACATCTATCCCCAGCCTGTGTTACAACTCACCCCAGCAGAGGGGTAGGTTGTAACAACGGAACTCTTTGTATTTGACATTAACGCACACAATCTGGGATTATGCAGTACACATGCAAGTACGTTTTATTTGTAGTAGACAAATGGGCTACGATATATCAAAGTTTGAGAGATCTAGCACAAACAACCACTGAGTTACTGATGCTCAAACAAAAAGTGTTACTTTTACTGGATCAGAGGTAGCTGACAACACTTCAAAGGTGATAATTCTTCTTGGAAAGTTTCATATACATAAAGCAAAAATTACGTCTATTAGTCCCTCTTTTAAGTTTTTTTGTAAAGAACTTAATATATTTTATGACTCACTGACTTCAGTTACTAGAAACAAGAAATGTATAAAAACATCTCTCATATTAAAAAATGTTATTTGTAAAATGTAATGCTTTATCTTACATGATGTATACTTGTTATAGGTATTTTTAATTTTTGTGTGTGTGTGTGAGTTATGTTTGAAGTTAGTATTTCTGTATAAGTGATTTTGAAAGAGAGAGAGAGAGAAAAAAAAAGGTGTTACTTTCATCCCCTACAGGAGACGAGAAGCGCTGATTGGGCCACGGTAGATTGCCGTTTAAAACCACCAATCACTGCGTACTTTTCTCGTGACGTAAGAACATTTGAAATCGACGAGCCGCCCGAACGGTTGTTGAAGAAATTGGAGTAAAATGTTCGTGGTCGGGATGGTGTTATCTGACGGAACTAAGTGAGTAGGACTCAGAGTCTTTCACATTCAACCGCGGCGGAATCGGACACAGAGGTGCTGGAGGATGTTTTACTCGCTGGTGAGTTACAGTGTGTGGACCACACAACAAACCTGTATCAGCTGTCAGCGGAACTCTCCCTTCCACAATAATTACTGGACTGTACGTTTATTAATGCATTTTTCAGTTTACGTATTTCTTTTTTATCCTTTACGTGTTTACACAAACAAAAATCAGTTTCAATCGAGAATGACATGATTTTTTTTATCTTTATACCTTTGTTTCACATGCACATTCAGTACTATGTGACAGTTGCATTAATTTGGGGTGTAATGCTGCTTTTGAATAACAACTAACGTTAGATTTGTTTTCATCCAGAACCCAAACTGCCTGCTTGAAGATGAACACTGATGAAGCAATAAAATATCTCCTTTTACAACAAAGGTACTGTAATCCGTTTCTACTTCCTTGGTGACGTTAATATTGGTAACACTTTATTGTAGAGTTCAACTCTCACTTTTAACTAGTTGCTTATTAGCTTGCACATTACTAGTATATTATAAGCACATATTAATGCCTTATTCTGCATGACCTTATTCTACATCCCTATATCCTACCCAATACCTAAATTTAAATGCTACAAAAACTACCTTACCAACTATTAATAAGCAGTAAATTGGGAGTTAATTAAGGCAAAAATTGTAGTTAATAGAGAATATGTTCCCTATACTGTAGTGCAGTGGTTTTCAAACCTGTCCTGGAGGACCTCCAGCCCTGCATATTTTGTATGTCTCCCTTATCAGACACACCCAGTTTAGTTCTTGCAGTCTCTACTAACAAGATGATGAGTTGAATCAGGTGTGTTTGATGATGGAGACATACAAAATGTGCAGGGAAGGGGGTCCTCCAGGATAGGTTTGACAGCTCCTGTTGTAGTTTTACTGTAATATTATGTTCTATGCATATGAATACTGTACATTTGCTACTTAAGTGTTCATTTGATTGTCTTTTGAACTTAAAAGTTAATAATCGTTCAGTAATTCATAATGGGGTAATGGGATTTGTTAGTCTAGCAAATATTGAATGTACTGGTAATAGCAGTCTTAGGTAAGGCTTTAAAGTATATCATTGTATATTGAATATTGTTAACCTATTTAAACTTAATATTATTATTATTCTGTTTTCTTTAGAGACTGAAATGTTCAACTCTTAACTCCTCCTATAGAGCTTTAAAAGGATAGCTCATCCAAAAAAAAAAATTCGGTCATTAATTACTCACCCTAATGTCGTTCCAAACCCGTAAGACCTTCGTTCATCTTTGGAACACACACGGAGGAGAAGAATTGTTGAATAAAATCGTTTTTGTTTTTTTTTTGGTGGGGGGGTACAAAAAGTATTCTCGTAGTTTCGTAAAATTATGATTGAATCACTGACCATTTTAACGACGTCCTTACTATGTTTCTGTGCCTTGACTGCAGTGGTAGTACCATTGCGGTCTATGGAGAGTCAGAGAGCTCTCGGACCTCGGTGGCCGTGGGTTAAAATGATTCTTTTGATTTTATTACATTCAACGCAAACAGCTGTTGTTGAGGCTTGAAATGTGTAACGGCACTCATAAAGAAATTCACAGAAACATACAGAGGTAAAAATTTAACATGTTTAATATATTTCTAACATGATATATTTAAGTAACATACCATGACTAGGGAGCTATTTTGCTCAATATTTTCACGAGTGCAAATATTGCCTTGATTTTAGTTCAACAAACAAGTAAATTTTAAACACAATATTGACTGGTTTGTTCCGTTTCACCAGTGAAAACCGTTCCAAAGAAAGATGACAGCAGAAGTATTTCACATTCTCCAAGAAACACTCCGCATTGTTTTAGTACAGCGTTTTGAACCAACCAATCGGTTAAATTAATAAGCTAATTAACATCATCTACTGGCGGTTTAGTGTATTTAAAAGTATGCTTTTTCCTCAGCATATCTTTTTTTCTATAGGCCTATTCAAAATGTTATTGCAGTTGTAATTTTGCACTGTAAATTTTATTTGATTGGCAACAGCCCTATAGTGCATTTTGATTTTCTGATTTTTTTTTGTTTTGTTAACTAATTATTTGACATTAAAGATGATGCATACATTTATTAATGTTAAAATAAATTGGCCTTTATTAAGGTAAATAACATCCTGGGGTAAATATAAAAAAATAAGATTTAAGCATGTAAAAGCTGATAGAGCACTGATGAAAATATAGCTTCTTATGTTTATACCACCAAAAATCTTGGTGATGCAGTGCTTTTGTGAGGATATTTTGTATGGGATATTGTCTGCTGATATGAAAAGTTCATTGTATGGTAATAATGGATAGCATTTTGACAGTGATAATATCCTCCTGATAACCAGGGGAAAAATGTTTTGTGAAATTAGGCTTTTAGGGGACATTTTATGTGTTGTTCAAAAGACATGTATTGGCAAAAACTATTTTTGACGGAATCAATCAATCAATTTTTAGGTTTCAGGATTTTTGTTAACCAAACTTTGTATAAAGATGATTCTCAACTGTTATGAAAGATAAAACATAATGAATTGATATACTATTATTTTATGCATTATGTGTGTAAAATAGCCATAAATAAATGAAAAAAGAAGTGGAGATAGTAGTAATAATGGGAGTAGTAATTAGCAACATTTTCATTAGAATATCTAATATTTCATGGGAATATTGATATTTAATTTCTTTCCCTGTTTATTTGTTGTGTTTGCCTGATTTACATGCTGTAAGTCTTTGTTCATTACAGTGAACAAAATGCTATGCTTGGGGTTCAGGAGGATATTTTGTTTTCTTTTAACATTAAATATCACACATGCATGTAATATAATGTGTATTTCCATCACAGGTTTAGTCTTAAATTTCACAAAAGGTGGTATTAAAAAGGTCTGTAGACACCCTGATATAATTCTCAATTCTTTTTTTTTCTTCCTTTCCTCAGAATTGTAATGTATAAACACACAGTTGCAAGAAAATGTCAGAATTGTGAGCTGACATTTTTCCTGTCAGAATTTGACAATTGCAACTTTTTATCTCACAATTCTGAGAAAAGTTTGATTACAACTTATAATCATTGCTGTTAGTGTTCATCGTCTGTTTGATTACGTCTTTAATTGATTTTTACGGTACATCTCTGCCACATGTACAGGTGCATCTCAATAAATTAGAATGTGGTGGAAAAGTAAATTTATTTCAGTAATTCAACTAAAATTGTGAAACTCGTGTATTAAATAAATTCAATGCACACAAACTGAAGTACAAACCCGATTCCAAAAAAGTTGGGACACTGTACAAATTGTGAATAAAAAGGAATGCAATAATTTACTCAAACTTAATCTCATGAACTTATATTTTATTCATAATAGAATATAGATAACATATCAAATGTTGAAAGTGAGACATTTTGAAATGTCATGCCAAATATTGGCTCATTTTGGATTTCGTGAGAGCTACACATTCCAAAAAAGTTGGGACAGGTAGCAATAAGAGGCCGGAAAAGTTAAATGTACATATAAGGAACAGCTTATTTGCAACTTATTAGGTCAATTGGCAACATGATTGGGTATAAAAAGAGCCTCTCAGAGTGGCAGTGTCTCTCAGAAGTCAAGATGGGAAGAGGATCACCAATTCCCCCAATGCTGCGGCGAAAAATAGTGGAGCAATATCAGAAAGAGTTTCTCAGAGAAAAATTGCAAAGAGTTTGAAGTTATCATCATCTACATCATCTTTCACCCATAGAAAACATTTGGCGCATCATAAAGAGGAAGATGCGACAAAGAAGACCTAAGACAGTTGAGCAACTAGAAGCCTGTATTAAACAAGAATGGGACAACATTCCTATTCCTAAACTTGAGCAACTTGTCTCCTCAGTCCCCAGACGTTTGCAGACTGTTATAAAAAGAAGAGGGGATGCCACACAGTGGTAAACATGGCCTTGTCCCAACTTTTTTGAGATGTGTTGATGACATGAAATAATAATAATAATAATTTAAAATCAACTTATTTTTCCCTTAAAATTATACATTTTCTCAGTTTAATTAATAATCATTGCATTCTGTTTTTATTCACAATTTGTACAGTGTCCCAACTTTTTTGGAATCGGGTTTGTAGTTTAAGTCTTTGGTTCTTTTAATTGTGATGATTTAGGCTCACATTTAACAAAAACCCACCAATTCACAATTAATCTCAACAAATTAGAATACTTCATAAGGCCAATAAAAAAAACTTTTTTAGTGAATTGTTGGCCTTCTGGAAAGTATGTTCTTTTACTGTATATGCACTCAATACTTGGTAGGGGCTCCTTTTGCTTTAATTACTGCCTCAATTCAGCGTGGCAAGCCCAGGTTTCTTTGACAGTGGCCTTCAGCTCATCTGCATTGTTGGGTCTGGTGTCTCTCATCTTCCTCTTGACAATACCCCATAGATTCTCTATGGGGTTCAGGTCAGGCAAGTTTGCTGGCCAATCAAGCACAGTAACACCATGGTCATTGAACCAGCTTTTGGTACCTTTGGCAGTGCGGGCAGGTGCCAAGTCCTGCTGGAAAATGAAATCAGCATCTCCATAAAGCTTGTCAGCAGAAGGAAGCATGAAGTGCTCTAAAATCTCCTGGTAGATGGCTGCGTTGACTGTGGACTTCAGAAAACACAGTGGACCAACACGAGCAGATGACATGGCAGCCCAAATCATTACTGACTGTGGAAACTTCACACTGGACTTCAAGCAACATGGATTCTGTGCCTCTCCACTCTTCCTCCAGACTCTGGGACCTTGATTTACAAATGAAATGCAAAATTTACTTTCATCTGAAAAGAGGACTTTGGACCACTGGGCAACAGTCCAGTTCTTTTTCTCCACAGCCCAGGTAAGATGCTTCTGACGTTGTCACTGGTTCAGAAGTGGCTTGGTAGCCCTTTTCCTGAAGACGTCTGAGCGTGGAGACTCTTGATGCACTGACTCCAGCTTCAGTCCACTCCTTGTGAAGCTCTCACAAGTGTTTGAATCAGCTTTGCTTGACAGTATTCTCAAGCTTGCGGTCATCCCTGTTGCTTGTGCACCTTTTCCTACCCAATTTCTTCCTTCCAGTCATCTTTGCATTTAATGTGCTTTGATACAGCACTCCTTGAACAGCCACACCTTTCAGTAATGACCCTCTGTGACTTACACTCTTTGTGGAGGGCATCAGTGTTCGTCTTCAAAGTCAGCAGTCTTCCCCATTATTGTGGTTTCAAAGAACAAGAGATACTCGGAATTTATACTGTAGGGATGGTCATTAACTGAAACTCAAATGTAAATATTCTAATATTTTGAGAAACTGATTTTTGACTTTCATGAGCTGTAAGCTCTAATCCTCAAAATTAAAAAAAAATTTAAAAAATGTTTTACTTTACATTTAATGAATCTAAAATATATGAAAGTTTCACTTTTTGAAATGTTACAAGAAAAACATTTACTTTTTCACGACATTTTATTTTATTGAGATGCACCTGTACATCAGCTTGACATAGTCACCACTGATAAGCTACTACTAAATATAATCAAAACTTAATTTTCTGCAAAGCTGCTTTGCAGCGATTGGTATCGTGAAAAGCGCTATACAAACAAACTTGAACTGAAAAATTCACACTTCAAATACAGTGCCACTTTATATCTGAAATCTGTAAGAAATGTAATGATCCATAGACAATATAAATGATGAAAATGAGCTGTTACGTCGGAGCAATAGCCTTGTGGCCCACGTTCTGACATATGCTACAGCTGTGCACAAAGTGACCTGAGTTCAAGACTTGGCTAAAGATTCAGGCTTTTCAAGCCAATGTCAATGTTGTTCACAAATTTAGCCTGTAGTTGTGTTATTAATGTATAATGGATTACGTAGCTGTGTTTTAAATTATAGAAACAATATAGATACTCATAAGGGTTCATATCTATACTTTCAATAAATTAGTCTTTACATAGTTTCTGAATACTAATTAGGCTGGCTAATTTCTAAAGCTTTCAATGTCAGTATTGTTTGTGATCTTAAGATGTAATGTGTATTTGTATTTTTTCTGTTTACACTGTTGTATGCTCCTCTGTTATAGGCCATGAGGAAGAACTCTATCATGCACACAGAGAATAGAGCTCAGTGCTGCTAACTGGGAGAGCAGCTGGAAAACTGGAGAAGAACAGTTGAACACCTATTAATACAGACGACTGTATTATTTTTCTGCAAGAACCACTCTGAGAAAACAACAGCCAGACGCTTGATTATGCACTGCACTTTACTGAGTTCTTCAACATGTGATGCTGAGCAGTTACTGCATGTAAAACTAGTAATAATTTATGTGGATGCCATTTATAAACCTGTTATATTTTGATGTTTTATTTTTGAGATCAATAAAATTGTATGTTTTAACAATGTAATAGCTAAGCTTTTTGTGTGTGTGTGTGTGTTTAGGATTCTGGGAACAAAAATAAAACTACCTGTTAAAACCTTTAGAAGAATGTTAGGGGATAATGTTCTAATAATGTTGTGACTAAACATTTACAGAAGGTCATCACGTAACTTTTTTTTGAGTGTTTTTAGAGAATGTCATCCTACCTTTTAGAAGAATGTTCTAAGAACAAAAATAGAACTACCCACTAAAAACTTAATAAGAATGTTAGGGAATACTGTTTTAACAATGTTGTCACTAAACAATTTTAGAATGTTTTTAGAGAATGTTATCCTATCATTTGAGGGAACATTCTGGGAACAAAAATAAAACTACCTGCTAAAAACATTATAAGAATGTTAGGGAATAATGTTCTAATAATATTATCAATAAACATTTTTAGAATGTCTTTTGGAGAACGTTATACTATCTTTTGAGAGAACGTTCTGGGAACCAAAATAAAACTAACCGCTAAAAACATTTTAATGATGTTCTAACAATATTATCACTAAACAATTTCAGAATGTCTTTTGGAGAACGTTATACTATCTTTTGAGAGAACGTTCTGGGAACAAAAATAGAACTAACTGCTAAAAACATTTTAATAATGTTAGGGAATGATGTTCTAACAATATTATCACTAAACAATTTCAGAATGTCTTTTGGAGAACGTTATACTACCATTAGAGAGAACATTCTGGGAACAAAAATAAAACTACCCGCTAAAAACATTTTAATAATGTTAGGGAATGATATTCTAACAATATTATCACTAAACAATTTCAGAATGTCTTTTGGAGAACGTTATACTGTCTTTTGAGAGAACGTTCTGGGAACCAAAATAAAACTACCCGCTAAAAACATTGTAAGAATGTTAGGAAATTATGTGCTAACAATGTTATCAATAAACATATTTAGAATGTTTTTTGGAGAACGTTATACTAACTTTTGAGAGAATATTCTGGGAACAAAAATAAAACTACCCGCTAAAAACATTGTAAGAATGTTAGGGAATTATGTTCTAACAATGTTATCAATAAACATTTTTAGAATGTTTTTAGAGAATGTTATCCTATCTTTTGAGAGAACGTTCTGGGAACCAAAATAAAACTACCCGCTAAAAATATTGATAGAACAATTAATGGTAATGTTCTTAGAACATTTTTAGAACAAAAAATTTCTAGCTGGGAACTTTGTCTAACATTATGAATGTTTTTAGCATGACTTCATGAAAATCGTACTATAGCCTACTGAATGAAATAGCATAGACTTCTTCATGGCTAGTGTTTCCGTATTTAATTTACTTCTGTAACTTGTTCTTTGTGTGTGTGTTTGCCTTACCGAATGTGGTATCCTGTCAGCAACAACCTGTCCATGGGCTTTCTTGATTGTCCGTCTAGGTGCCGGTGTTGTGCCGAATTCGATGCACTGTTGCCAGATATTGCTATAAAAACAAAACCGAGAAATAAATAAATAAACCGAAAATATTTCAAATCTTTTACGAATAAGATAAGAAAAACATAGGCTATCAAACAAATTTTAGTTCAAACAAATCAGAACAAATTTTATTTTTGAACACGTAAAATTGACTGAGGTCCTCATACATGGGGCCTAAACTTTAGGAGGCTACACGTCCAGGTGAGTTTTATTTGTAGTAGACAAATGCGGCTACCGTTTATCAAAATTTGAGAGATCTAGCGCAAACAACCCCCAATGCTCAAACAAAAAACAAAAAGTTTTACTTCATCCCCGGATTGCTATCCCATCAATAAAACGAATAAAGTGACAATACTCCCGATGCTTCCCTCCCTAAGGACAAAACGTCCTCCGTTCTATAGTGACAAAATATTTAGCTTGGTTACAATAAACACTTATTCTATGATATTTTTCCAGCACTGATCGGGTTCAGTCACCGCCCTTGCGTCCATAAAAGACGAATCTTCCAAAGGGACCAACTTTTCATCAGTAAAACAATGTGTAAATACCAGTGTAAATCAAATATATCATGCAAAATCGTTAGATTATAAGCGTATCACAAGCGTCGCAGTGTGTGCATGAGCAGATACCTCTCACTATAGCAGATATCCCTCTCTGCCTCTCACTGCAGCAGATATCCGGTTTAACTTTCGATTTCCTGGACATGAAAGTTTACTATAGGCGATGTATATAAACAACGATTTAATGTAATAAAGATAATATAAATAAGGAACCTAACAGAACAATTAATAGAGTTACAACAAAGCACTTAAAGGCACATGTCGTCTTTTTTGTCGAATTTTTATCACAATCATTCAGCTTTCAAACGTGCATCATATAGAAAGATATAAAAAGATGGGATTAAAATCGAATGAACAAAATAATGCTGTAATTTATTTAATTTTAATTCATTTAATTTGTGGACTACTTTAGAGTCTTTCAAAAATTATGCCATCAAATAATCAAAAACATTGCTCAAAACCGTGTGTCGTCTATTCATTCCAAGCACAGACACGCGCACATATTGTCATGGGGAAAACCCAGTACGTTCTCAAAATTAAAAAAGGGAAACATTTAGAAAATTAAAGGTGAACTAACTCAATTGGTGACTGTGTATCTCTTCAGCAGGATTCTTTATTGAGAATGTGCTGTTTCATGCTGCAGTCATCATTTTTACTGAATAAAGCCCTATTAGGACGGGACGGGACTAACATCTCCGTGTTTATTACAGAGGTGGGCGGGGCTGTTTTGTACATCTGGGGCTGTATCCGAAATCGCCCCCTATACCCTCAAATAGTGCACTATTTGAGGGGACGGGCATTTTAAGTGGTGTTCGAAACCTTAGTGGATGTTCTCGAGTGCACTCATTCAATCCCACAATGCACCGCAAAAACGAGTGTACAAGCGATGTACACTCAACGGCTAGAGAATCCCCAGAATGCACTGCGAGAGTCGCGCGCCGAGTGAATTCCCGCGTCTCACCAGAAGATGGCGCCCGCAGCTGAATCATCCATTCATTGATTTTAGAAGCGCTCGTCCACGGCATAATACAGTGGAATGCAACAAAGGTACAAAATTAATTGTAAATTGACTATTAGGGTTTATACATAATTTCCGTGACAGAGTTCAAGATAAATCCTTCAATCTTACTATTGGAGCTGCCCGTTTCAAATGATTATTTAACAGGAAGCAAACTATGCAAAAGCGGCAGTTCTTCCGGTGCACTTAGTGTCCGAATTCACTCACTCGTTTTCATTCACTCCTTCAAGTGAACTATATGAGTGGACTAATGTAGGGAATAGTGAATGAGGGTATAGGGGGCGATTTCGGATACAGCCTGGGTGTTTCAGAGATCACGCGCTCTGTATGCGTGCATTGCGTAGTCATTCGGATTGATTACCATAATCACACAAATACCATGGTGAAGCTAAAACCATGTTAATGTGTGGTTACTTTCATTTTACTTTAGTTATTTATTTGTAGTAAACCCGTGTTTAATTTTCATAAAGGTACATGTAATTAAAACATTATGCAGACATTATTGTGATAATTGTTATTATTTTTATTGTGAATTATGATTATTGTGAAAACTTTATTGTGCAGAAATGAACGCGAATAATTTTACCTGACGCTGATTAAAATAGCCAGTCTTAACAGTGATCTGAACATGATCTGGCTCTTGATTTTATTATTGTCTTTTCTTTTCTTTTTTTAAATCATTATTTATTTCTTTGCAGGGATGCAAATATATCAAACATGATCGCGGTAAGAGCGTCCACGGTAAATCACGTTGGCCAAAACACACAAGGAATTCGGACGGGATTAGTTTTCTCAGAGGATCACTGAGTTCAACAGTAGGTTGCAGATGACGTTGTCGTGTTGGCTTCATCAAGCCAGGACCTTCAGCATGCACTGGGACGGTTTGCAGCCGAGTGTGAAGTGGCTGGGATGAGAATCAGCACCTCCAAATCCGAGGCCATGGTCCTCAGTCGGAAAAGGGTGGTTTGCCCACTTCAGGTTGGTGGAGAGTTCCTGCCTCAAGTGGAGGAGTTTAAGTATCTTGGGGTTTTGTTCACGAGTGAGGGAAGGATGGAACGGGAGATTGACAGACGGATCGGTGCAGCTTCTGCAGTAATGCTGTCGATGTACCGGTCTGTCGTGGTGAAGAAAGAGCTGAGCCGCAAGGCGAAGCTCTCGATTTACCGGTCAATCTACGTTCCTACTCTCACCTATGGTCATGAGCTTTGGGTCATGACCGAAAGGACAAGATCCCGGATACAGGCGGCTGAAATGAGCTTTCTCCGCAGGGTGGCTGGGCGATCCCTTAGAGACAGGGTGAGAAGCTCGGTCACTCGGGGGGAGCTCAGAGTAGAGCCGCTGCTCCTTCACATCGAGAGGGGTCAGCTGAGGTGGCTCGGGCATCTGTTCCGGATGCCTCCTGGACGCCTTCCCGGGAAGGTGTTCCGGGCGCGTCCCACTGGGAGGAGACCCCGGGGAAGACCTAGGACACGCTGGAGAGACTATGTCTCCTGACTGGCCTGGGAACGCCTCGGTGTCCCCCCGGAAGAGCTGGAGGAAGTGTCTAGGGAGAGGGAAGTCTGGGCATCTCTGCTTAGACTGCTGCCCCCGCGACCCGGTCCCGGATAAGCGGAAGAAGATGGATGGATGGAGTTGTATTTTCAAAGCATTCAGTTGGCTGGCTTTGGCTGATGCCCATCTGACACACCTTCAGAGGAAAGGCATCAAAGACAATACACGAAATAACCCCAAATGTGGAAAAACAGTAGGCTATGTCCAGACTCCAGCTGTAGACAGACTCTAAAACATTGGTCTCAAACTCAATTACTGGAGGGCCACAGCTCTGCACAGTTTAGCTCCAACCCTAATCAAACACACCTGATCCAGCTAATCAAGGTCTTCAGCATCACTAGAAACTTCCAAGCAGGTCTGAGTTGGAGCTGGTTGGAGCTACACTCTGCAGAGCTGTGGGCCTCCAGGAATTGAGTTTGAGACCACTGCTTTAAAAGCTGAAAATAACCAAAACAATCCAAGATTTTTATTTAGCACAGTGGCTAGATTAACAAATAATCACCCATCGCCGAAACTAAATATCCCTTCACAGTTTAGTGGTAATGATTTTTTTCACTGATAAAATAGATAGCATCAGAAATACAATAACAAATGTAGAATCTTCAGCGTCTTATAATTCAACTTCATTCATCGCACCCAAAGAAAATTTGCAGTGCTTTGCAACTATAGGACAGGAAGAGCTAAATATACTTCTAAACCAACAACATGTTTATTATATCCTGTGGCAGCGCGACTCTGCCGTCCAGCGCGTCAGGAAGCAGCAGGCAGAGTAGCAATGATCCTGTAATCACCGTGTCGGAGGATGAGGTTCGGAGGGCGCTAAAGAAAGTGAACGTCAGGAAAGCAGCCGGACCTGATGGGATAACCGGCCGTGTTCTGAGGTCCTGCGTTGATCAGCTCGCTGGTTTGTTTACTTCCATCTTTAATGAGTCCCTTGCTACCTCCGTGGTTCCCACCTCTTTTAAAAAACCTGTCATAATCCCTGTGCTAAAGAACAATAAACCCTCTTGCCTGAATGACTATCGCCCATTTGCCCTCACATCTATAGTCATGAAGGTTTTTGAGAGACTTGTAAAGATCTTTCACATCTGCTCCTCCATCCCTGTTACTTTGGACCCTCTTCAGTTTGCCTATCGCCCAAACAGATCTACTGACGATGCCATCTCTCACGTCCTCCACTCTTCCCTCACACACATGGACAGCAACAATGGGAATTATGTAAGGCTGCTATTCATTGACTATAGCTCAGCTTTCAATACTATAATCCCCATCAAGCTGGCTTCTAAATTCACAGACCTCGGCCTAAACTCCTCACTCTGTGACTGGATTCAAGACTTCCTCACCGGCAGACCTCAAGTGGTGAAAGTTGGCCAGTTCACCTCAAACTCCATCACCTTGAACATAGGAGCCCCACAGGGCTGTGTCCTGAGTCCTCTGCTCTACTCTCTCTACACGCATGACTGCGTGTCCTCTCACAGCTCCACATCTATTATCAAATTCGCTGATGATACTGTGGTTCTGGGCCTCATTTCCAACAATTTCCAACAACATTTCAGACCGCATACTTGGATGAGGTAGAGAGACTCACATCATGGTGCCAGGACAACTGTCTCTCTCTGAATGTGAGCAAAACTAAAGAGCTGATCATGGACTTTAGGAAGAGACAGCAGCAGCCCTACACTCCTCTTATGATCAGTGGAACCCCTGTGGAGAGGATGAGCAACTTCAAGTACCTCGGTGTAAACATCTCAGAGAACCTGACTTGGACTACACACATCCAAACACAGGTTTAGAAAGCCAGGCAAAGACTGTACCATCTGCGACAGCTGAGGAAATTCAGGGTCTCACCAGCAATCCTGAAAACTTTCTATTCAGGGACCATAGAACGTGTATTGACAGTGCATCTCAGTGTGGTATGGAAATCAGGTCAAGTCCTCCAATCAGGACTGCAAAGCACTACAGAGAGTTGTGCGCTTAGCTGAGCGCATCTCAGGGTCTGCTCTCCCCTCTCTGCAGGACATCTACCTCAAACGCTGCAAAAGCTGTCAAAATCATCAAGGACTCAAATCACCATGGTAACCGTCTATTCACTTTGCTTCCATCTGGTAAGTGCTTCCGTAGCCTGATGGAAAATCTGAGCAACTTAGGAGGAGCTTCTTCCCCCAGGCCATCAGGCTCCTAAACTCTAACTCTGTGTCATAACATCTCACGACTCCATGTAAATATCACTATTTCAATAAGTTATTCATATTTTTTTTTTCTAAATCGTATTGCTGCTATGAATACCCTGTACAACTTTTTGCACAACTTTTTGCACATTCCTTCTTATATAACTATTTAAGTCAACAAACATACTGACCTGCACATTTATATATATATATATATTTTTTTTTTATTCTTTTATTTTTTCTACTTTTCTTTTTCTTAATATTTATGTACATTCAGTGTTTTTGTATTCTATATAATTGCACTGTCCTTGGAGCGGACCTGACTTACATTTCACTGCTGGTTATACTCTGTATAATTGTGTATATGACAAATACAATCTTGAATCTTGAATCTTACCCTTATTGAGGGAGTTGCTACCTGTAGCAAAAGAATCACTTCTCAATATTATTAACTCGTCATTATCTCTGTCACGTCCCAAGCTGGCGGTTATGAAGCCTCTTACCACAACTAGATCCTAGTGAACTGGCAAATTACAGACAGATTTCAAATCTTCTGTATATGTCTAAAATTTTAGAAAAGGTTGTGTCTGCTCAATTGTGCTCCTTCCTGCCCAAAAATATCTATGAAGAATTTCAGTCAAGTTTTAGGCCCCATCATAGCACAGAAACTGCACTTGTTAAAATTACAAATGACTTGCTGCATCTCATGGCTAGTTTTACTTGATCTCAGTGCTGCCTTTGACACTACAGTATATCTTGACATACTCATAGATTGATTACAAAACTATACAGGTATTCAAGGGAAGGCTTTAAGATGGTTTAGATCCTAATTGATCCTAATCCTAGTCTGACCGTTATCACTTTGTTTATTTAAACAGCTTTGTTTATTTAAACAGGGAATCATCTCTATTAACATCGGTAAAGTATGGAGTGGCGGTGCAAGGATCTGTCTTAGTTCCTCTGCTATTATTGCCAACAGAATGAAAGCTTATTAACAAAAATAGCATTATTTTACAGTTAAACGGCACCGCGATTAAAAATAGCAGTTTTAATTGGTTTCAAAGGGGACATTTTTGTCCAAATGTTGCTGAGTGTTTCACTTTTTTGTACCTGGTGTAAAATAGATTTATTAAAGGAAATGAGGGTGGAATATTAAAATTCCAATATAAATGCACACCTGAGCCAAAATGTATGCAGTTAGCATTAACACAGGCAAAATTATCCAAAAAACAAAACTAAAATGGACCAAAATGTTCATAAGGGTGCATAAGGGTTAATGTGTATGAATCACTCCTCTCTACCTTCTCTGCTTATATCTCCACTGCTAAAAAGACATACTATCATAACAAAATTAACAATTTGTCTTACTCTCCCATGCTCTTTTAAACATTTTCCTCCTTCCTTAATTTCTAGTGAGGTATATTAATTAAAAAATTTAACCAAATGAATTACATAATACACACATCAACTCATTTCACATTTCATTAATTGGTAAGGAAATGCCTTATTAAAAATGGTTATTGGTATTTTTGCTTTTATTTGTTGTGATGGTGCAGAAGTGCCTGAAAGCAGATGGAGAAAGAGAAGGGAGGAACAGGACAGACATTATCTTGGCTGGACTCACGTGGCTTTCCTGTAGCTCAAATAGTAAAGCATGGCGCTAGCAACGCCAAGGTCATGGGTTCGATTCCCAGGGAAAGCAAGAGCTGATAAAATGTAAAAACTGTAACTTGAATGCAATGTAAGTCGCTTTGGATAAAAGCGTCTGCTAAATGCATAAATGTAAATGTAAATCCAGGTCTCTTCGAGCACAACAGTAATGCACTGCCCTCCATGCCACAGATCCAGTCTTATAGATTTTACACAAAGGTCAGTGCCCAAAGATGAATTTGTGTGAACCCTTCTTATAGGTGCAGCAGGTCAATGTACATGTCCAACTCGAGCAAAGGTGGTCCACCCACAAATGTCAAAATTGTGTAAATAGTGGTAGTTAGTAATTACTGTTTGCATCAAGTATGAATAAAACATGTTTACTAAGTGCAAATGATACAAAATGCAAATAGTGATAGATGTTATTCTCATGAAAAGTTAATAGAAGTAACATGTTATATATAAAATATTTGAGCAGTCGTGGGTGGAATTAGTAAAAAATAGCCCTTGTAAAAAGGTTGACTATTTGAACTCATATCCATTCTAAAGGCTGGTAAAAACTTGCACAATTGCAGCTTTTATTAACACTACATGTAAAAAGGCATCATTGCATTTTAATAATTTTTCCCTCAAAATGTACCATTTAAAAATATATATGGAACATGAAAAACATGTAACATTATAAAAGCTCCATCTGGAATATTTCAGGTCAAAACGGCATGCATGTTACAACGCTGTATATGCACTGAATATCTGACCAACATCAGGCCAAGGACAGACATTTTCCTGGTATTTCCGAACAACGCCGCATAGTTTCTGAATCAGGGATCCATTAAAACCAATAAAATAGTTGAATTATTTCCCTACATAAGAACCGTTTAAGAGAATCACCTGACAGCTACAACTAAACCACACTATCCAAAATCCAAGGGAATGAATTCATACAGTTTACCACATTTTGCTGAAATATAAGAAAATATAAAAGTGCATGAATGAATGACTGAAATTATGAGCACAATACACAGGATATTAATTTTGTCATGAAAGTATATCCAGAACATTTGAAAGCATAATACCAGTAATGTCTGTACAGTTGGTTCCATGTTAGAGACTTTGAAGGAACAGTTCACACAAAAATTTAATTCTGTCATCATTTACTTCTCAAATTATGTTGTTTCAAACCAGTAGTATATCATAGAAGTATCCCATATAGCTTGTGCACGGTTTAGCCTCCCAAAGCCATACAATAGCTTTTGTTCACAAATGTGATTTGTGCTTCCACGTATGATCTGCGATAACCAATGCTCTTTGGCTTCATTGATGTCAGATATGGTGTTATGGTGTCTTTACAGGACATATTTGAATAAAAATTAAGAAGTGCAGTGCAGAGGGAGACTATTAGTGAATAATAACTTGAATTTACAAGTGTTTCTTTAGAATATTCAGCACACAAGTTGACTACTTTTATTATGTTTTTTGGTCATTTTGGGGCTTCACAGCAGCTGGTCACTGTACAGAAGAGAACGGTGAACAATCTGCTGTTCCACGGAAATCTGTACATGTGTGGATGACTAAATGATGCCTCGCTTAATTTTTGGTTGAACTAGTCCTTTAACAGCTTTCAGCAGCAAAGACAAAAGGCAAAACCTCAAGCATTAGCTTCTCCTCGGGACCAAGTCACACTGCACAGTGTCATTTAAAAAGGCACAATGGCCACTCCAATTGGATATCAATGACCAAAATATGTACAAAAATATATATTCAATAGCACGACTCAACATTGCACAATAGAACTTCTTGCGTTCACTTCAAGTGTTCAGCAAAAATCCCTCGCCTTCCAATCACATTATACTTGACAATTGGAAGGAATGACTGCAGAGTTTTATGAGCACACCACTGATAACCCAAACCATCTTTTTCAGCATCCTCCAAATCATCTTCGCCAGGAATCTGTAAATCACTCAGACAAGAGCTGTTGTCTAAAATGAGCATTGTAAGGCACTAATGATGGGATGGCGGCCTCTGTGGTGACACAGCCCGGACACTGCAGGCCCAGACTGCATCCACACAGAGAGACGGCTCATCCCTGGAATATGTCCGAAAAGGGTCCATCCATCAAGGGTCTATCAACTTGGCACTATGGAGCTCCAGTCTCTTGTGTGGACAGTGTGGGTGGCACCGTGACTGTCTGTATGTGCTCTGTGGTGATCTCAGGTAAGACTGCTGTTTCAGACAGTGTGTCTGACAGTTCATGTGGAGCTGCTGATATCTGACTGGATGACGACAGGCCTGAGAGCACTGGTGGACTGCAATGCTGTGTGGGGGGAGCCTGTGGCACACACTGTGCTACTGAGTGGTGTGTGAGCAGTTCAGAAGCGTGGTAATAAGGCAGGAAAGGTCGCTCAACAGCACAGAAACGCATGGCCAGGTGTGTGTGCAGCAGAAGAAGAGGGAAACGGGAGGTAAAGTAGGAAACAAATTCATCTGGAATGGATCCCAGTGTTTCCTGAACTTCATTGGGTAACTCTCGGTAATGGTGTTTCTAAAAGAAACAAAGATGAAATATGAGACAATTTGTGCTTAAGAGAAACAGGAGTTTAATCATGTGAAATGTCATATTTTCAAGATGGACTAAAACTGTTATTTTAGTTGTGTATTTATATATACAAATCAAATGATTGTTGTAATTGCTTGTTTAACAGAGCTTTTTGATTTTTTATCATGACAATTCTGCTTGGTCTACTACAAGTTTGCACCCTGACATCACTTCAAAAATGTAAATCGTGACAAAAAGGAATAACAAACAAAACAACTACATTTAATTTATTCAAAAAATAATAGTGATGGGAAGTCCGGATCATTTTACTGACGCTCTCGTTCGATCTCGTTTATCAAAATGAACAAATTCAAGTCATTTCGATTATTTAAGTGGCTTTAAATGTTATAATTTTAATAGCCTGAACACACCCTGAACACATCCACTTATGCAATCTAGATCATATTCCGAATTATGAAATCATTATATTGCAGCCAAAGATAATTTACAGGGAACATAAATAATTACTTTACCTTCCGAGTGTTTTGTTCATTTGTCACGCGACAGATGCAATGAACAGATCATTCATAATCCATCATTAGTTCCTTCTACTCTGTTATGCTACTTTTCCATTAATATCATGCATATCTGCTGTACATACTAGATATTTGTGGTAAGTATCAATAAACTGATTTTCATTAGCAAACGTACCTTGTTTCTCATGGCACGTAAAAGATCTCTGACCGAGCCGCCTTTGTATGAACGAAATTTGCGAAGATCTGAAGAACAAAAATTTGCATTTGAGTGGTTTGCAGATCAAACGTTTCACAATAAAGATTCAAATAAGAATAAAACTAGATAATCATGACAGCACAGCATGTGGTTTAACTATTTAGAAACTCTTAGAATTAAAAATGGATAGAAAAAAGCCAACAGTAAACAACATTGCAGTAGTGCTGACCGGTCTGTAGAGGCACGGTGATATGTTCCCTCCAATCGGCTTTGACCACCACCCGTCCTCCTCTCTCCAGCTGTCTCACGATTGGTCCATCTAACGGCTCCTTCTCAATTCTATCACTCACATCCTGTGAGTCAGTGCAAAAAAAAATAAAAATATCTGCCATTTATTAGGCAAAAATAGCAATGAATAGAAAATGAGCTATATTAGCAGCATCAATAAAACTGTTTTGAGGACGTTTTGAGTTCTGAAACTTAAAATATGATTTCATATTACAATGACCTATAAGTTAAAAGAGCAAGGACATTTTTATTTCCCAATTCATGACCTCTTTAACTATTGTCATGTAAACAGTACTGCACTGACCTGTCTGTTCAGACAGAATTCTAAACAATTTACAGAAAAATAAAAATAAAAATCAGATTTGGTGTTTTTATGTTACTTTGTTGTTGTGCCTTTTGCAGTCTTCTTGGGCAGGATACTGTTTCCAAAAGATGCATTTAAACCTGATTAAATTAAGGATGACTGACTAACTAACCTGGAAGAACTGCAGCTGTTTTTCCAGACTCCAGAAGAAGGGATGCTTTAGCACTCTGTCTGCTGAGGGTCTCTTCTCTGGTTCCATACTCAACATCTGCTCGATCAAGTTGCGGGCAACAATATCTTCTACAACAACACAAATGATGACATACATGATCAAAAATCTGACAAACTAACCTAAAATGAGCTCTGGTGTTTTTGAATGCAAGAAGATGCCTTGCTGCCCTACCGTGTCTGTTAGGGTCTAAGTGGTCCAGCGAGTAGGCACCCAGCAGAATGTTTGCTTGCCGCTGCAAAGACTTTCCAAAGGGGTGGTAGCCTTCAGATACCACATAGTAAAACACACAGCCTGCAGAGAAGATGTCTACCATGCAGGTCTGAAACATCAGAGGTGAAAAGAGGTGGAACTTTGATTGTCTAGCCATTGACAAAACTCTTAATGCTTCTGACATGGCTTTCTGGAATACTTTGTTCTGATGGCCAACGCGGGATTCTGTAGTCATGTATTTTTATATAACAGCTAAACTGCGTAACTGTTTCATGTCTCACTTGTGACTTTGTGCCCTTCAATTTTTTTTCTCATATAAATGTCAAATCAATAATCTATTTATTAATTTGGTAAGTAGCTATTTAAAGTTCAGTCAGTTCTCTTCAATGTCATTACTGCAGGAAAAACAAAATCCTTTTAGGACAAAACAACACCCCTGCCACTTCATGTCCTGAAAGATCACCCTGTCCCGTCCTTGTTATATATTTCTCCCTCACAGTTTTAAGTTATATAAAGCTCATCAATTGTTCTCTTCAAGTTGGCTGTGCAGTAGTAGAGTGTGGCTGATCATTTGCAATGGGTACTGCTAAAGATATAGTATTATTTTGTGTCTTTTTTTATATATGACAGATACAAATGACAGATCTTCAGAAAACACATCATATTACCACAGTAAAAGTTATAACATTTCTTGCAAACAGCAATATTTATATCAACCGTATACCAAAGCACTGACTTAAATAACTCATTGTCTATAATTACAAAGCTATTTATACTATTAATTCTGAAATAGTTCCTGGTTTGCTGACATTAATGTTATATAACTTACACACATTCTTCATGTACTGTTACAAAAGTTTCAAATGAATAGACAAAGAGAGAGCAAGAAATGTTATTGCTAGCATAAGAGAGTAGTTTCATATACGAGAGCTACTTTAGGAATGCAAAATTCATGAAATAAACATATACATGTTCTATTGGGCAGTTGTGGCCTAATGGATAGAGAGTTGGACTTTTAACACGAAGGTCGTGGGTTCGAGTCTCAGGTCCGGCAGGTAATGTAGGTGGGGGAGTGAATAACCAACACTCTCTCCACCCTCAATACCATGACCCTTGAGCAAGGCACCGAACCCACAACTGCTCCCCGGGCGCTGCAGCAATGGCTGCCCACTGATCCGGGTGTATGTTCACTACTGAGTGTACACTTGGATGGGTTAAATGCAGAGAACAAATTCCGAGTATGGGTCACCATACTTGGTCTCACACCACTTCCCCTCTCCCTAACTGTGCCATTTCAAACAGAATTTAGAATGCTGAATTATTAAGAATTTGGTCAAATGAAATTATTGGTAGCACTTTACCATGATTCAATCAGTTAATGAATAATGAACAAATAAAGTTAATGAATAATGAATTTACAACACATAGTAATCTAAATTAATTTCTAAATGTACTAATATTTTTCAAGTATAAACATTGTATTTATAAATTTACATTAACTGATTAATATCAATAAAAATTTGCTCATTATTTCTGATAACTAACTAACTAAACTATCAACATTTATAATCTATATATATTATAATCACTTTTATATTTATAATATTGAAATATATTGAAAAACAACCAAGTAATGTTTTTCCATTCTCGTAGGTATGTCAAAATCAATGTAAATCGACAGCATATTTTCTGAGCTCTTACAGGGTTATGTTTTGCATCCTCACTGAGCACTTCTGGAGCAATCCAGCCCTCCGTGCCTGGGACCCCAGACTTCCTGCTGAAGCTGTGTCTGCCCACTGCCAGCTTCTTGCATAGGCCGAAGTCTGAGATCATGGCCTTCACACGCCCATGTGTGTTTGGCATCGACACCAGGATGTTGTGTGGCTTCAGATCTCTGTGAACTATCAACAAATGAGAGATTGGGTGTTACAAAAACTTGTATTAAACAGACTTCATGAATACTGATTAATTCACCAAAAATGCAGACCATTTAAAAGTGTATTACTGATATTACTAATAATGGTTACCTATATTAAGAGAATGTAAATGAGCCAGTCCAGACATGGTTTGCTCTAGCAGTGTCACTGGCTCCAAACCGTGGCGGTTAAAATCCTTTCGTTCCACATACTAAAAGTAAATACAAGACAATACAAGTAAACAAACTTTTAAAATTAAACTACATTATATTTTATATTATACAATACAGCATTGCATGACCTAAAAATACCAAACAAAAAATTTGTTTTTCATCTACACCTGAAAATAAACTGAACGTATTAGGAAAGGACATGAGGAGGACTCCTGTGAAACAGATTAATTACAGACTTAGTGTCTTTTTCGCTATCTATTGAACTACAAGATGCTCGCTTGGGAACATTCTCAAATCACCCTGGCTAACATGATCATCAGATTTTTTCCATTTCAGTTCAAATAAATTATTAGGGTTACATAAATTCCTTATACGTGTTAAACATCAAAAATGGTCAGTGATATGAGAAGTTTTTGTTCTTGTGGTTTGACATTTTAAATAAAACCTAAAATGCCCATTTAAATAAATTATTGTAATATTCAATTTGGGTTTTTAACCTGAAATAACGACATGTCATGTTGTGGTGTTTGTTATACCTCTTGTAGTGTGGAGCTACACAGCTCTATGGCAATGTACTGAAACTGACGGTCTCTCTCAGTGCAGAAGTAACGAATCACATTTGGATGCTCGTCTGACTCGCGCAGCAGCTGAACCTCACGGTCGGCAAAGCTGAAGCATTCTGGGAGAATCCTCTTCACAGCCACTGGACGGTTATCAAACTGACCCCTGAGATTATACAAAAATCAGAAAAAATGACACATTCCCTGGAAGATCAGGCCCTTTCTAACAGTTGCACAACTTCTTGTCCAGGTTGTCCCTTTTAGGCTGGACTACTGCAATTCTCTTTAGGTTGGACTTCCATCATGCACAATCAAACCTCTACAAATGAAGCACGACTTCAACAAACGAGTTCACGTGACATCTCTCTTCATCTCCCTCCACTGGTTACCGGCTGTGGCTCACATCAAATTCAAGATATTGCTTCCATACAGAACAGCCACAGACTTTGCACCCTCCTACTTTCACTCGCTCTTAAGAGTCTACATCCGCTCCAGAAGCCTGAGATTGGTAAGTGAGCAACACTTGTGGTACCATCCCAGTGAGGAACAAAATCCAAAATTGCAGAACATTTTCACTCACTGTTCCTTGCTGGTGGAATGATCTTCCCACTCCCATCTGGAATGCTGAATCCCTGACAACATTCAAGAGACATCTGAAAACTCACCTCTTCTTAGAGCACTTAAGTGCATCCTACTGGAAAAAAAAATCCTCTAATGCTTTCACTTTTTCTTAATACCTCCCTATTCTAGCTTGTACTATTCTGAACGATATATGAAACTTTGTATTATAGCTACTTGACTTTGTAAATCACCTTGGATAAAAGCATTTACTAAATGAATACTTGCCTGTACACAATAGTTCCCTCAGCACCATGTCCAAGTACATCTCTGGGGTTGAAAGTGATGTTTCCAATTCTGACAATGTTGGATTCTTCCTCTGAAATTAAAAGATAAGAAAACAGAAGTCAACCAATTGGCAAATTTGAAATGGCAATAACAATTATTGTGATTATTGTTTTGCTGACAGCCCTAACCTGCATCCTCATGCTCATTAGCTGAATGTCCCATCTCAGACTGGGACACGTTGGAATGGTTGGATGCTCGTGGGGTGATGTTGGGACTGCTGTGGGAGCTCTCAGAGCGGGTATGGGCTGCCTCTAGGAAGTCAGTGTCAGGAGGCAGATCACTGGGTGGCTGGAAAATGAGTTGCTGCCGCTGCAGGAGCTGCAGCTTTTCCTCCATCTGCTGCTGAAATTGCTGGTGTTGCAACTGCTGCTGCTTGTGGACACTCTGATCAGAACACAACACACAACACACAATAATAGAGCTTCTCTTACCAATCGCCCTGATCATTTGCAAAAAATTACTTGTACAGTAAGACACTTTTCAACCAAAGATTTATCAATTTAGCATTAGTTTTTATTAATAACTTTACTGTTATGTCTAATAAATAGGCTAAAATGTAAAGAAAGGCCATATCAGACACAGATGTAGAATGGGTTTGGGGCATTTTGCATGCACACAACCTCCCTAAGTGAAGATGTGGATCCTTCTTTCACATTTGTTCCTTCTTTTCCTTCACTCAGTTAATTTAATATAGTCACACAATGTTGTGTGTGAATACAAGTTATTTTCATTTTGGATAGCTTTGTTTTTATTCTGACTTTTACTAAGATAAATTACTCTAGCAGATTAAGTGCATGAACATGATCCATCTAAAAACTACAAACTGTTTGCATAAAATGTAAGGCATGTCAGCTGGGATTCCAAGTCTCTGATTAACTCCTTGACTTTCATTATTTTATTATATGTTTCTCTTAACTTAATCAATTAGATTGATAACGAGAGTAAAACTCACCTCAAAGAACAAATTTAGAGTGTTTACCTTGGGGTAGGTGATGATGAAGGCCACCCAGCCGGCCAGAAGGAAAGTGCAGAAGATGATGGTGGCCATGTCCTTCAGCATGGAGTCCACTGGAGTCTCCACACGTGGGACTCGGTCGGGTTTCTCCTGCAGGGACGACACAGGTGGAGGCAGAGGACTGTTGTCTTCCATTCCACTCTCATTTACTTTCTGGAATAAAGCAGAACATGCTTTGATATGGCAATAAACACCAATACAAACAAAGATTTTTAGCCATTTAAATGCATATAAAGATATTCAAACATTCAATAAAATTCAGCTTATAAAAAAGGTCAAATCTGTACAGCATGACAGTTATATAACAGATTATTTTGCTGTACTTGTGATAAAAATGGCAAAAAAAAATTCTGGGTCCATCTTTGTACATGTTTTGGGTTTCACAGTAAAGGAAGTGCTATAATTCTGAATATTTGATGGTTCTTCACATTTTTAATAAAAATCCAAGGGTCAGTTGGGTACTTTATCAATGCTGTCATGAATTCATGAATGCATTACATCACGCAGTGGTGTGCACGGTGTGATTTAACGCAAAAACTTGAAACAAAAGATGTTACCTTCTTATCATCCCCTGTGACATTTTCCCTAAAAAAAAACTCCAATGCACAAGTATTTCACCCACCCTTAACACTCTTGAGCACCTGTGGTGGATTTTGTAGAGAAACGTTGAGCAATTCTCCCCATTAAAGACCAGAACATTTAATCAGGATAGATGTGACAACTGATGTGTCATGAATTTTTACACTCACTGCCAAAAGGGGTCAGAGCAGTATTATTAAAGTTATGGAAGACGTATTAAGAAATTACATATTACATATTGATTGAATTTAATCAAGGGCATACTCATTTCTACAACCCTTAATTTTTTATTTTTTTTAAATGGCAATGTCAAAACTGTCTCTAATCTCAATTAGAGCGGGAAAGATGGCTACATTCACAATAAGGCCATTCAGCTAATTTCTTGATTGATGACACTATATGTAACATTTCAACAGCTCCACAGATCTGACAAATGAGAGGCCAGTTTTACTTACACGTGACTTGCATAAACACATTTTGGTACACTCTGAAATGCTGTGAAAGCAAACCAAACCAAGAAGAAAATGCAACTTCGTAACACTTTAAGTCCCTGTTTTCCAACAAAGCAAACAATCTACAGGTCTGAATAATGAAAATGCAATAAGTCCCTTAGAATACTTTACACTGATCAGACACAACAGTAAAACCACTGACAGGTGAATAACACTGATTATATCATTACAATGGCACATGTCAAACGGTTGAATATAGTAGGAAGCAAGTAAACAGCCAGTTCTTGAATTTCATGTGTCGAAAATCTGAGTGACTCTGACAAGGGCCAAATAGTAATTTCTATACGACTGGGTGAGAGAATCTCCAAAAAGTCTTATATGGTGTTAGTACCTAACAAAAGAGATGCAAAGAAGGATAACCAGTGAACCGGTGCCATGCACGTGGGGAGTGAAGACTAGCCTGTTTGGTCTGATCACAAAGAGGCGCTACTGTAGGTCAAATTGCTGAAAAACTTAATGCTAGTCATTAAAGAAAGGTGTAAAAATACACAGTGCATTGCAGTTTACTGTGTATGGGGCTGTGTAGGGTCAGAGTCCCATGATGACCCCTACAAAGAGCCTACAATGGGCACATGAGCATGGTACACCCCTTCTTGGCAATAGTGTTCTCTGGTGGCAGTGGCCTCCTTCAGCAGAATAACACACCCTGCAAAAATAGCTGAGGAATGGTTACGGGAACAGGACGAAGAGTTCAAGGCATTGCCTTGGCCTTCGAATTCCATAGATCTCAATCCGATTGAGCAATTGTGGCATGTGCTGGACCAACAAATCCTATCCATGGAGGCCCCACCTCACATCCGGCAGAAATGAGAGGATCTGCTGCTAAGGTCTTGGTGCTAGAAACCACAGGACACATTCCGATATCTTGTTGAGGCCATGCCCCAACGCATCCCAGCAGTTTTAACAATTCAAGGGGACATACAATATCTAGAAGGTGGATTTAATGTTGTTGTCGATCACTGTATTTCCATGAAGTGTTATGTGCTTTTTCCAAATCATGCTACCACATGCTCTTTTTAATAAAACCATAACAATAATTCTCTAATAAGGTGGTCTAAAAGGCTCCTTCCTCTTGCAATGAGAAAGTAATTGATTTGGTGATCAGACTTCAGACATGGCTATTATTTACCATCCTCTCCATGGTTTTACACATTGCAAATTGTTAAAGCTATTACATAACGAAAAGTTAACACACTCAGTAGCACTGAAGTCAGGTGTGCTGTTTGGATAATGTTTTTACCTCTTCAATGGTCTTCTCTGTAGCAGGGGGAATGACGTTGATATGTTGGCGAGGGATGCTCTCTGGAAATTTCTCCAGAATTTTAGTATGAGCATCTGGCGGTGTCTCATGGTGACCTGCAGAAGAGAAACATTACTGTTGAGCAAAATGTTTATACCTAAATAAACATGAGGCAACATAGTACAGCACATAATATGTGGGGTAAGACTTATTACAATTATGTGCAAATTAAATTTGATATTTTCAAACTTTCTACAACACCACATTTCTCTAAAACATTAAGACACATTGTGACAGTTTGTTTTGGTGTCAAAGCTGGGAATGGAGATATTTTACAACTGCTATAAAATGTCTCCACTAGTGGGCAAGAGTGGCTCATTGTTGCATGATTCCCACAGCTCTGAGTGCAGGTCTTTTTGAGTGTGTAGTAAGTGGCACCTATCAGCAGCAGCGAATTCCTCAAGAAGTTGATGCGGTTTCTCTCTTTCAGTGCTGCACTGAACTTCACTGTGGTACTGGGAGTGATCACACACTCCTGCTCATCTTCCATGCTTGAGTCCTGGTTACTGGGGCCCTCCAGCATGGGAAACGTCCTGCCACTAGGCTGAAATACACACAAGCACACACACTTGGTCATGAGCATGCATGCACTACCACAGCATTCTATCCCTTCTGAAACTGTATTGGGACCTTTTCAGGCCTAAAATTCTCAAAATCTGTATTAAAAGAAAACAAACATTCAACTACATTCTACAACTGTAAATATTTTTGCAAAGTCAAATGTGGGTTACTCCTAATTTATTTCCAACTTCCAAGGATGAAGACATTGCATTGCCAAACAAACAGAAAATTCTATTGGTTAATGATGTAGAGGAGTCTCACATTTTTGCCACTGTCAAAAGAAAAGTAAAATTTTAAATATATTCTTTTAAGGTAAAAAGCATTTTTCCCCCCACCCAAATACCGTGAGTTATTAATTTATAAATATGATTTTATAGCCTTTTTAAGAATTTCAATCTTTTAATCAGAACTTTATAGCCAAACATATACATATACATATATATATATATAAATAAAGAAGGAATTTTAATATACAAAGTGAAAACATACTTATCACAGAAGAGATGAATTCAAGTCAGTGAATGTGTGAATTGCAATTTAATACTGTTACAAAACGCATGACTACATATCTTCTTACAGGATATGATCAGGTTCTGTTGATGCCCTGTGCACGAGAGATTCTGGCATTTTTTTACTCCGTTAAGGTTATACTCCTATACAGCTATGAGTTTCGGTTTATGAAACACGCCAGCTACTTTCTAGCGCTTCATGAATCAGGTAGTGGTGGGGCTAGAAGAATGCACTGTGCATCTCGATGATGTGATTAATTATAGTGAGACTTAGAAAGGTCATTTATGTCATATATGTGCTCTTCTCACACATTTGGTAGAAGTCAGTCTTACAGTGAATCTGGCTAACAGTGAGTTTGCCAGAGCCACTGTAACTTACTTGGGAAAGGTAACTGGGCAGGGCTAGATGCGTCTGTTTTGCGCAAAAGCTGAAGCCATTAATAACTTTTTCCACCTCCGTCCACTAGACAACCATGTCTTCATCCATCTTAATTCAGTTTAAGTTTTTTTCTCAAATGACTTGACCTTGCCTGAGGTAATGGCCACTGTGATTGTTAGCCAAACCCTGAGGTTATGAGCGTGACTTCAAAACATGCCACAGTTAATCTAACCATGTAGTCCTATAAAAGTATGAGGAAACATATTTAAAGGTTTTTAACACCACTCACCACCACAGTAACTCCATCATGCACCAGGGAGGGAGAAGCGTACAGGCCAGAGGAGTGTTTCCCTACATACAATGTGGACCTGTCAGAAACCATCCAGAAATAGCAAATTATTCATATTTTGTTTTCAAAAGTCACATACTTTGGCTATAAACATCTTGCAAAGGAACTGCTAAGTTTTATACAATGGCTAATCTTTATTTATCCAGTCTTTTAGATAATGAAAACAACAATCCCAGAAAGAGATCTATAGTCATTTGTGGAGTTTGATTTTTCCACTTTTACTGCAATATATAAAGTGAGTTGCTCTAAACATTGTGCCACAAAGCTAGGGATGGCTACATACCACTTTTTTTTATCTGTTACAAATACCGATACTGCAACCTTGATATACTAAAGCTAATCCAATAGCTGTAATGTCTTGTTCTTGATCAGTTTAGAATATAAAGTTGTATGAAAGGCTTAACAAACATACAAGTTTCACATTTCTTTTAAACCCTCCAGAATGTCTTGCCCCATACAGTTTCATTTTAAGTGCAGGACTGTGCACACAATTTTTGCATCTCTACTCAAAGCATTTAAGTATTGAATCTATACTGAAAAGGCAGGCTACGCATATTTGAATTTCTAGAATCAGTTCTTCCCCACACTTCACAAACACAGACAGGATGTGGCTTAGATATTGGAGATGCAGCATGCAGGTACACTTATTAGTGCTAAATGAGAGTAAAATGTGGTTTTGACATCTAAATATGGAAGAAAATAAAGAGGTGGCATTTCAGCAAGAAACTGGCTAGCATGTAATGCTGGAAGTGACATGATGACCAACACTATTAATAAGGATAATATTATTTTTAGTGAAATAAAGCAAAATACAGTTTCACAACCTGTAAAAAATTTACAAAAAATGTAAAAAGTTGGACTTTTGGACCCTTGTTGGGAAAAAAAACAAAACAAACATTACAAGTACTTTGTCTTATTAGAAGGGCTGCTTACATCAGTTTATCTTTGGTTTTCTTCTCCCGAGGAAATGGATACTTCCACTGTGTAATGCGGCCCACCTCTCCTGACATGAAAGTGAGATAACGCAACGTTTCCACAGCAACATTGGTGTGCGGGACTTTGCGCAGGCCCTCACGCTGCCAGATGTAGATTGCCACCACAGGGGAGTTGTAATTCTGAACCCACTGCACATCTCCGGACTCACTGTCCACTGTCACCACTAGGCCATCACCGTTGGACACAAAGTGGGCCATATCTGTCAAACACAGAAAATAATGTTATGTTGTGCTACGAAAGAGGATTGAAAGAGTTTTCAAACTGATAAAGCTGCCTTACTGTGTTTGGTGTCGTCATCTGGAAGGGTGAAAGCGTAGTCAGAATAAGTAGCGTTCCAGCGCAGCTCTCTGCTCTTGGTGTCATACATAGTGATCGTGTATTCTGAGGAACAGACAAATCAACAGATCAGCAATAAATTCAAGATACACTTTTCACCCCTGTGGTTTTAAGCCTTCTCAAGCATCTAATCGAAGGTTTTGACCTGAGACCACCTCTGTAAAACAATGGAGAATATTATTATTAATCATGTATTAAATTCTGTAATGCAAATTCGTTGTAAGACACATTTTTAACCCCTCTAGTCTTAAGAATTCTCATCTTATGCATCTTATCATAGGTTTTACACTCAGTCAGCTCGGGAGTGTTAAATAGCCCATAAGCAAGGGTTACATTAGTATGTACTACATTTTGACTTCTTGGACTCATACATTCAGTGTAATACACATAGCAAGAACAACAATTAATATCTTTTGAAATTCAGATCATGTGAGAGTTGTTTTGGCTTTAAAATGTCGTTGCATTTGACATGTATCAACTCCAGCAGATCTGTGTCATTATTCTGTAATAAGCACAATATTGTTATTGTGAGCTGTTAAAAATTCTAGATAACATTAGCACAACGGTTTATATTTCTCTAAACACACAGTATAGCTAATTTCCACCACCAAGTCAAAATGTAGACTGTGCTAATGCAACCCTTGCTTATGGGCTGTTTAACACTCCCCAGCTGACTGAGTGCAAAGCTTACGATAAGAGAAGGTTTACGACTACAGGGGTGAAAAGTGTATCTTTGAATGAATGTGCATTACAGAATTTAATACATAATGAATAATAATAATCCCCATCGTTTTACAGAGGTGGTCTCAGGTTACAGGTTGTTGCCACAGAACATGTGAGTAAGGAAACAAATGCACAAGTTTGTGCCAAGGTCAAATTTTCATATTTGTTATACATAAATGTGTGTGTCAATGTTTAATAACTTTTATTTTTGTCTTTGTACCCATGCAATGGTGATGTATTATGCACATATGAACGAATTAATGTGAACATGCCTTTGCTTGTGTTATGCAAGACATAATGACAGGGTGCAGCAATTTTACAGTAACAAATACTTTTTTCAATTCAATCTTGAATAGTAGTTATTTATTTTTAATGCCATGTCAGTATCTTCGTGGCAAAAACTAAGTTAGAATAATACAAAAATATAAAATAATACCAAATAAAAACAAAAATACAGCAGATAAAATTATACAAGACTTTTTACATTAACATATGATTAAAAATTCTAAAATAGTTTCAGGTAAATTCTTACTAAAGTCCCTGAGTGAGTGTACTTCATAAAAAAGTTTTCTACTTGCATTAAAACTGGGACAGTCCTTTTACAATCTTGAAATGGGCCAGTTGCTTTTGAATAAAAAAAAAAATACAGTGTTGCCATAGCATTGAATATATCTGACTACTAAATGTTGCAATTGATCAGAATCACTCATTTTAGACAGCCATGTAAAAACTTTAAAAGTAACATTAAAAGTTATTTTAATTATCCCATGTAATTGAAAGATTATTCCCCTATTCATAAGTCTTTATTTATATTTTAACCAATAAACATTCTGTGCAATACTTTGTATATTCAGCAGTCTACAAATCATAAGCACATTAAGCACAACAATAACATTTATGATTCAATGCTTAAATACCATGATAATACAGAAAATCCTGATAAAAGTTATAATTTATCGTGATTTGTAAAAAAAAAAGAAAACATAATACGGTCACATGCCTACTCTCCAGTAACAGTATTACAGCATTCATAATTTTGATAAGAAGTACTACAACTCCTAAAGGGATATTTGATTTTCTGCTCAGACACAAACAGAGATGGTCTCACCTAAAGTCAGAACTACGGACAGATATTAGCCCTTACCTGTGCGGCCGAGGTAGAGCAGAGATGAAGATGGACATAACATCTCAGCATAGGAAGAGGTCAGTGTTTGTTGCTTCTCACCAGTCAGCAGATCCACAACATACCACACGTCTTGCTTCTTGCCTACAAACATAAAACCTTCATGTACTCAAGCATAGACCAGCATACAATTGTGAATGTGCAATTCACATTCAATTGAAAGCATCTCTTTGTGCAACATCTGCGATTCCACTACAGAAAATAATTCTGACTCATTCTTCAGTTTGCAAAAACAAAAATGTGCATAGTCCTGCATTTAAAATGGAAGTGTATGTGACAAGACATTCAGGACAGATTAAAAGAAATGTGAAGCTTTTATGTTTGTTCATAACACTTTACATAGTGTCCTTGTATCACAGTAGTCTCATGTTATACAATACCTAAAATAATGTATATGTAACTGCTTATCTTTTATAGTAATTGACAGCATGTCACAGAGGCTGTACATAAAACAAAGAAGGGAGCGGATTAACTGGAGGGGAAGGGGTCGAAAAATTAGACAGTTTGGTGACATCAGCTAGTTCAAAGTTAATTTTTCTATTTGGAAAATTTGGCACCAATGAACTGTATACAATAATGTTAAGAAAAAACAGAACACTAATAAACAAGAATAATTCCATAAGATCTAAAGATATAGCATTAACATATTCAGTGCAGGGTTTTCCCATGTGTTTCTTGTTTTTCCCATTTCAATTTCCCGCTTATCATTTTAAAGACCAAAAGACCACACAACTGATGCAGCATGAGTAAATGTTCTCTCCAGGATGTGTAAACAGGCATCAACACTTCAGTTCAAACACACCACATGTTTACGCTTGGAAACAAGTGTGGCTTCGAGTGAAACGAGGTTATTTCCTGTGGGTTACACTGTGATATTCAACATATGAGTTTCCATGCAGAGAGGAACTTAAATGCTGATGTTTAAACTTGATAAGTCTCATTTAAAGAGATTAAGAAATGGGATTTTCATTGTTTAACATTCAGGCCTGTCTGCAGTCTGATTTAATCAGTGTTTGGCCTTATTCCTTTGGGTGTCATTATAGATGTAGCTGTGCCTTGTGATTTACACCTTTAAGGGGTAAGAGGGGGTGGTACAGACAGACATCTTCTTGTGGTGTTTGCGGTGAGATCATGAAACAATCCCACAGCGCCCACCCGCCGACCCACCCTCCAAACCACAGGGAGGCCGCTAGGAACTGGCCAGTTCCTCAAACATCAACCTCTGCTGCCTGACACTCTAATCATGTTGAAAAACAATGTTCATTATTTATGGTTATGGGTTTGTTTGAATCTCTAAGCCATAGTAATAATGAAGCTTGGTTGAATGGAACTTTAGATTAATAATTACAAAAGAATGAATGAGAATGAGTCTCTCACCAGTGTATAAGATGCCATCAGAACTTCGACAGGGAGATGCCTGGACCAGCTCAGGAATGGTGAATGGCAGTTTCTGAAACATCCCCAAATGTTAGATATAATATTTGTTACTCCATCCAAAATTACAGTTTGAAACATTTTCTTTTGGTAAAAGCACCTGAAATGTTTAGCTTCAAAATGACATTTCTCATTTCTAAAGCTATCACTACTAAAAATATCATCCTTAGATTCCAGAGAATGAGGAAGTCCTTCTTGAGAAATGAAAAGAAGTTATCTCTCACCGTCAAACCCTCATTATTTTTCCCTCCGAGAGAGTACAAACTGCCATCATTGGGGTCTGGGAGGAATGCAGGCCTGTAAAAAATAATAATGAAATTTGTTCAAGATTGTCATGTTGTATGATTGATGTTGCTCCAAACCTGTATTCTGTATTTTTTCCTCACAGAAAAAAAAAAAAAAACCCAGCTAATTCTTTTGTGACAAGTGGTCACTATAAACTATTTGTATTCCAAATAAAAAAGCAAACAAAAACAGCAGTACAAAGATTATTATTATTTTTATCCTTTAATATGTAGGCTTATGTTAGGTGTTTTTTATCTGTGACTTCATTTAGATGGTATCGTGAATAGGAAGAATTGTGCTAGTTCAGCATCTTGCAAAGTTCCTGTTGTTTCACTTTTCATGCACAAACGCTCAAGTATAAATGAAAGATGGCTTACTCTGACACATGCGTTGGGACTTGCAAAACAGGATCTGCGTTGGGAATGAGAAAGGTGTCAGTTAAGAGTTATAAACTTTATCGCAGGCAAATGATGGGATGAGCAAACATGAAGACAATACAAAGCAAACAAAGTGCTGTGCATATAACTTGGATGTAAACGTAATGGCTATTAATTTATTTAGTTCTTATTGCTCCCAGTATCACTCTATTAGACCTTCATATAAACAACAATTCCATTTTATTACATATTCTAGAATATTAGTAAAGTCATCAAACCTATGAAATAACAAATGGAAGTATTAGTGTTATGCCTGATCACCTGCGTGAAAATGCCATAGTTCTGTTGCAGGAGGCATGAGGCCTGAGGCCTGCAGATGTGGACACATCAAAAAAACTAATGTCCGAAATGGAAGACGCCTATGACAGTTTGTCTTAGTTGTTGAACTTTTTGTTCATACAAATATTTGCACGTTAAGAAGTTTGCTAGAAATAAAAGCGGTTTAAAAGTTAAGCAATTTAGTTTTACTATCCATGACAATTGTGCAAGAGCCTGACCACAATGACAGCATACTTAAACACGGACTATCAGGTCAGACCAGGGTGTGTTGTGCAACGGCCTCTAACGTCCGTCGCAGTCCCGTAGCTACAGTGTGTATGACTGGCTCAGCCTGCACATCAGGTTTTTGAGAGTCACACAAGGTGAATGAAATGCAACTTGCTGTGACCGTGTGAACATTAAAAAAAAAAACATTAATGTGAAAATTAAGCCAGTGTGTGGCCAGTTTGCCAACGATGGAAGATTCCATTCAATGCATGTTAATACAGCAAAAGTGGAAGATGCATTAAAATGCATTAAATGGAACCATCCCTCATTCGTGTGTTGTTCTGGGAGAAAGCTCAAGAGGAAATGAGGTGAACAGATGTGCCTGGCCTTGATGACACACTGTTTGCGTGTAAATTGGTTACTTATTTTTAATTTGACCAACAATAGATGAGACAAATGTTATAAGTCAAAATGATAACTGTTTCAGTTGGCTAATTAAAACAAATGTATATATTTTTTTTCAGAACAGAAAAAACAAACTAAAAAAAAACTAAAATGTATTGCATCAAAAGGTACAAAAAGACACTGTTAAAGAATCAGTATCATCCATGATATCATTCCATATGAACCAATCTATATAATCCAATTCATACAATCACTTCAATTGATGAACATATTTGATTTAGGCTTTTACTCACATTTAAACACTGATCAGCATACATTCATAGAGCTCATCATATATAGTAAACGCAGAAGCTTTAGCGTGATTGCTTGATGTGTCAAAACAAACCTCATTGGTTCCCATGTGTTAAGCAAGCACGTATTGGTTGAGATGATCAATGTTTATATATGAACAAACTCCTAAATTAACTATTCAGATGAAGTTGTTTAGTCATTTTGAACCATTGTTGGCAATCTGACATGAAGTTTTACATTTACATTTATACATTAAGCAGACGCTTTTATCCAAATCGACTTACATTGCATTCAAGTTACAATTTTTACATTTTATCAGCTTTTGCTTTCCCTGGGAATCGAACCCATGACCTTGGCGTTGCTAGCTCCATGCTCTACTATTTGAGCTACAGGAAAGCCAAAGTGGGCAAAGTGTAGTTTTCATACACTACACTTTGCCCATCCACTTTGTTTTATGTAGGCCCACCCGCTTAAGCATTTTTAGACTCAGCCCTGGTTCAAGGATCTAGTAAGCAAATGGATTCAAACAATCAGTCCAAAAATATGCACTGCACTAACGCAGAGAAATCCAAGCTGATTACATCAGAGATGGCAGAGAGAATAGTGACTCATGTCCAGTTTTCAGTCAATGTATTATTCCAATGTGTGTTTAGCTTTAACACACAAATCTCTCATATTCTCTCATTGTTTCTATGCATCACAAGCCCTCTTTCATCACGCTTTCTGAACTAGAGCATGAATGACAGATCAAAACATGATACTGAATGACACAAGTCAGTGTCTTTCTAGTAAAGTTTTAAACAATGACTATTGTGTAAAAAAACTAAAGCTAGTAGAAAACGCAATTTCGGAAAAATCACTTACTTAAACCAGAATATGTATATTTATTTTATTATGCCACTCAAATCCGGGCCTTCACATATATTTTTTTTCAAACAAAACAATGCTAGACACTTTTCAGTTTGAATTTGAATGTCTCTTTTTCCTGTTCCTGTACTACAGTGAGTACTGAGTACAATGAAGAATTGTTCAAGTGTCTGCTTTAGAAAGAGACCAAAGGGTTAAAGATCCGCAACCATTACATTTTGGATGTGTCATTTTTGGCTTGTGGAAGTGAATGTTACACTACAGACCTGTACAATAACTATTGTTTTTAAGACCAAACAATTCTTGAAGCTTATGAAATCACAAAATTAATCACAGTTGATTAATTTGCTATATTGCCACACCACTTTCTGACAATGTAAAACATATGCAAACAAGCAGCTTTGCCATAATTACAGAAAAATGGCCAGAAGCAGTATCTTAGCCTGTATGGGTCTTTGCCATAATTACAGAAAAATTTCCAGAAGCATGGGTCTTCGAATCTTGTGTTGAATATAGTGCAAGTTAAAAAAAGTTGAGAACTACTGATAACAATATTAAACACCAGCAAACAATAGTGCTGGTATTCACTTTCACAGGCTCACTGGGCGACGGGCGTCCACTGTTTTCATTGCAGTTTGCACTGTGCTATGAGTCTTTTGATACACAACTGACTGGTCTTGAAAGAAACACATATACGTACCTTCTTTTAAAGTCCATTTGATTGTTCCGGATCTCTTGCTGACGGCGTGAAGGTTCCCGTCCAGTGTGGACACAAAGAGCAGACTCTCCGGTACAGACACCGTACTGCTACCGCAAAAGCCCTGCAAACACACAGCTTTACTAGGGAGATGCTCTATCTTGCTCAAGTGCGTTTATTACTAGTAACAGATATAATGGTACACTGATCTCTTGATACAATACTCTAACAATACTTTAAACCAGTGGTGTCAGTTTCAAACAGAAATACTTGTCAGCCAATGTGGATGATCAATTATTATTATTTTTTTTTTTATTGCCAAATATCATCTGGTAATTAAAAGCCCTGGCAATAAATTGGTAGACCACTACTTGTGTTTGAAACCAAAAATAAACACTATATAATTCTGCTGAATTACTGATAGAAGGAAGCACTAAAAATGCTGTCTTTTTCATGAAACGCTTTAATATATACCACCTGCAGCGAGGACACTGAAGAATACACGGAAAGAACATAAAAATCTGACTAACTGGAGCCATTAACATGCGTAGTGTCATGACCGGCACAGGGTTGAGAGGAGTGATTTTGGCCCATTCGTCAGCAGACCAACCCAGAACTGATGCAAAATTTTGAGATTAATTTTTTAATTTGAATGACTGGCTGTCAATTAATCTGTTCAGGCCAACACAAACATTTACATGCAGTTATCACAAGATTTTTTTTATTTTTAGAACAGTGTTCTAATCTCTTTTCCATCACACTATGAAGAAAATTGGTCAGCCAATCAGATTTACCCAGATTGCTGCTATTATGTGAATCTATATACATTTTATACATAAACATATGGCTACATATTGTCCTAAGAAACATTGGGAAGAATCCAGAGGAAGAATTTGTCTGTAATTGTGCATTTGGTGCGGTTTAATAAAAACCATTGTACAGACAAAAATTTAACAGGCTGTTTGAAAATATTTAACTACAACTTGACTTCCTATCTTCTCTGTACAAAGCGGGTGTCAGAAACGAAAAGTTGTGCTGCTTCTTGATTTCCATAAGCCCCACCCACTTTCAAGTCAGAGACTGATTTTGTATTTTTTCATTCTGCTCGTCCATCTTTTTTACACACTAGTGGTCTGGATAGAAATATGTAGAAAATCACCAGACCACGTCTGAAAGCTACACCTGAACTCTACAGACTGCTGTTCAGCCACATTACTACACAGCACTTTTCTCAAAGACACCCAACCCTGCTCACCTAGAGAAACTAGTCTGACTCTAGTTTGGGTGAAGGTTCATTCAACAAAGAGGCTTTAAAAAAATAAATCAATAAACAAAGACAATACATATTCTTCTGGATCACACGCTGAAGTGATAATCTGTTGTTGTTGTTTTTTTTGCAGGTTTAGCCGTTTTAATCTGACGGTTAGCGTCACATAGTCAGTGCAAACATACACACCTGTGAGATCTCACATGGCCTCACATGGACACGAAACGCAGCAGCATGCTCTTGGTTTCAGGAGAGAACAGAAAACATCAAGAACATCTGCTGGAACCACAGGCTCGGCACTCTCACCACGCTCATATCAACACACTGCAAGTGCTTAAGGGGCCCAAGATATTGATTTAGGGTATATATTGTGCTCCAAAAGAAAACACACCCCTATAAAACAGGTGAACAGAGTACAATTTGCTTTATTCTGCAGGGTCATTCACATTTGTGTGATGCCGTTAGGAACATACGGGTTAATGACATGCTCATTTTTTGTCCTACTTATTTTAAAAAAATAATAATAAAATACCAATGCATTTCAAACATGCATTGACTTGAATACAGATCTTCTATGAATAAATATTTAGGCTACTATAAAAAAATCAGGGTGATACATAGGGCTGGGCGATATATCGAACGCGATGATGCATCATGTGCATCTCGTCAGTAAAGCCGGTTCCGTGATTAGCAGTAAATCTCCATCACCTGCTTTCAAATGGAGCGGCATTTAATACACAGAGCTGTAGTTCACTGACAAGCTACACAATATCCCGTTCATTATCGAAGGCGATTCATCTGCGATAATGAACGTGATATTGCGTAGCTTGTTACAGCGTAAGTAACTAAATTTTATATGCCAATTCTGACAAGCTTTTTTTTTCCTTTTCAGAACATAAATACAATTTTAAGAATAGAAACGTTCTATATTTTGATTATTTTTTGATCCGCTAAGCTTAGCTCTTTCAAAGAGGACTCAACTGAAAATCTAACTCAGCCTAATTTAAAATTATGGCATAACAAAAGTTAACTACAGGCACTCATTTACTTAATGAATAGTAAAATGCTCAAAAACAAGCAGCTGTTATAAAGCTTAAAAAACGAGGTAGACATTGCATCACCCTGTTGCATAATACTACATACCCTAGCTAGTGTAGTGTAAAACATTTCTGGCAAAGATTGGGAGTCTTATTAGATTCAGCTCCCCTCATGCCATTTTTCCACCAATGTAAAAACTATGCCTAGCGGGTCCACCCTAACGATCTTAGACTTCCACATCCTCATTCTCCTACTGCACACCAGAAAAGGGAAATTTTGAGAAACTATTTTAAAAGACAATTGTGATATGTGCAATCATTAAAGACTACTGCCATACTGCTAAACGTAGCTTGAATGCTCTGCAATTAAAACTTTAATTAAAGGAAGGTTAGGTTGAGAACACAGTCTCTATGCTTCATTTTGAGACTACATTTACACACGAAAGCAATGTTTATTCACTGAGCCAGAGATATTAATGAGTTGTAAACTGCTTTTAAGTTACAAAACTATAACATAAATGCACATTCAAACCTTTTAGTAACACATGCCTACCAAACTAGGACACTAGGGTTGCAACAACTAAATAACTGACAACACATGTCATTACTGATTATAACATCTGCTGGCAGCAGTGACAAAAAAAAAACTATGGATAATATATGATTAAAATGTTTTATCTTCAATATTAAAAGATTGCTGGGATATGTAATGTTGAAAACTGACACTTGAGGAGTTTTAGCACTAATTGTTTAATTCTTTCCCTTAAATTAATTCCAGAACTATTTGAATAAAAGTGTCTGTGCAATTAAATAAATGTAAATTTACGTTTACATTTTTGTTGGCTTTTAATTGGCACATTTTTAAAGAACATGATTGGTAAAGATGTGGAATGATTTGCTCTTTTAGTTAAATGCTGGAAATAAGTTTTTGCTTCGATAATCAACAGATTTCTTTTTTTTTTTTTATGTGAATAGTTGCATTTCTAACAGGACAGTCTTTCACTTTAGACTTCAGGGAATCACAACAAACAAAAAATATATACATACTTAATAATGACTTTGTGTTCAGCGTCATTATGTCAATAACACAGAGCTTGGTGCCCTCCGCTATGGCCTACTATGGCTCTTTCCACACAAGTTGCTCACATACACCTGTGATAAGAGATGAACATAGACCTCTAAACCCACTGCACTGAGTCTGGCAGCGGCCATGTGCTCTCTGCCAGAGGTCTGCTGCAATCATGAGTCACTCACTTCCTGTGTGTTACAAGTCCAGACAGACATAAGAGTAATATGGAGCATTAATAAGTCAACAGACTTTATTCAAGGTACATGCCATTTTTAATTAATGTGGATTAAAACGAGGCTGCAAGAGATCCTACATCACGACATTTTCACAACTCAGCTTTCAAACCTGTTTTAATGAGGATTTAGTGTACTAAAAGTGTTTTTGGAAATATGTTTTGTCAGCTGAACAACTGACATGTTGTTAAACAACAGCACAGTCCATTAAAATGCATCTATTCCTCACAGCCTCATTTTCATTTACTGTCAAAAACATAAAATAGCACTATCTTGACTAAAATCTATAAAGAGGACAACGTGTTAAGAAATTCTTTATGGTTTCTTACTAATGGGATATGTGAGTAGTTACAACTTTGAACTGATAGAAGATGACATGTATTTATATTCTGTACTCCTGGAGTATCTTGATCAAAGGTGCAACATTAAAACTTCACGAATCAACTCTGCTAGGGACTGAACCATCCAAACTTTCATTTACCAGCCCATCTTTATCAACTACTCTACAGCATCTCGCCGATGTCTGTGGATCTTAGTAAACGTTATCAGATTGAGGTGAAGCATCACTACACCAGGTCTGTGACTACACTGCTGTAATGCTATCTAGTGTGATATTTAATAAGTTTTAAGAAGTATGTTCTGGAAAGGATTTGTCTTGAAAGGCTTACACTGGCTCATATCTAATCCTGTTCTTGACACTGACTGTAGACAAAGATACTCTGGTTAATTGACAAAAAGCTGGCACTACAGTAGAGTACAGAAAAGTACAGCAAATGATAGGATAGAACTACACCATAGTCCAACATAGGATAGGTCAAACCCACATCTAACAGTGCAATCGAGACATTACTTTAAGACAACTGTGACACTATTGATCATACACAGATCAGAGCTATATAACAGCACTCTTTACACTCAGATAGCAGGCCAAAACATACCCATTTATGGCACTCAAACTAAACTAATAACAAAAAGATGATACAGGGCCACAGCACAGCAATGATTAACGTTAGAGATCAGGAGGAGAGTAACGTTAACAGATCAGCTGTGTTTGGACTCAGCATAAGACTCCAGGATAACTGTAGTAACCTGCGTTATAATGATCAGAGATCAGAAGCAGGGTAATCGATCAGTAACTCACCATCAAGCTGCTGTGACTCCAGCATATGAAAGCAGTTATAATCCACACCAGCGCCCTGCTGCACACTCCCCACGCCATCATACACACATATAATCACGCGGACCTGTGAATACACGGCAGATATGTTCGTTCAACAGTGGTTTACTGTCTCATTGTACTGTGTACTACTAAACAGACGGGCTCAATGCGTTTATCAGCTCTCTTCCTCTACTGCTCCTGCACATGCGCACAACACGCTGGAGGCGGGGCTGTGAAAGACGTCACTTCATCTTGGAACGGAAACTGTAATTTATTTGTTTATTTATTTATTTAACTTTCAAAGAAACCACAATTTACAGGCAAATTACAGGCCCATTTCAAATTTTCTGTATGCGTCTAAAATTTTTAAAAAAGTTGTGTCTGCTCAATTGTGCTCCTTCTTGCAAAAAATTATATCTGTGAAGAATTTCAGTCGGGTTTCAGACCCCATCATAGCACAGAAACGGCACTTGTTAAAATTACAAATGACTTGCTTCTTGCATCAGACCAAGGCTTCATCTCATTGCTAGTTTTACTTGATCATAGTGAACGACACTACAAATCATGACATACTCATAGATCGATTACAAAACTATACAGGTATTCAAGGGCAGGCTTTTCCGATCGCTATCACTTTGTCTATTTAAATAGGGAATAATCTCAATTAAACCCAATAAGTATGGAGTGCCACAAGGATTTGTCCTAAGCCCTCTGCTATTTTCAATATACATGTTGCCCCTTGGTAATATTATTAGAAAATATGGGATTAGTTCCCATTGTTATGCTGATGATACTCAAAACCGAGATATTACTTATTGGACCAAAAAACAGTACATAGAATCTCGTAGATTACAATTTGCATCTAGACAGATGTACTGTTACTTCCTCTACTGTCAAACATTTGGGTGTTATATTAGACAGCAACTTGTCTTTTGAAAATCATATTTCCCATGTTACAAAAACAGCAATCTTCCATCTTAGAAACACTGCCAAGTTACAGAACATGTTACCTGTTTCTGTTGCAGAAAAGCTAGTTCATGCATTTATGACCTCCAGACTGGACTCTTGTAATTCACTGCTAGTTGGTTGTCCTGCATCTTCAATAAATAAGCTACAGGCAGGCAGTCCAAAATGCAGCGGCTAGAGTTCTTACCAGCTCAAGAAAATATTATCATATTACTCCAATTTTACATTCTCTGCACTGGCTACCTCTTAAGATTTGTATCAGTTACAAAATATTACTACTTACTTTTAAGGCCCTAAATGGTTTAGCTCCTGTGTATCTAACTAGTCTTCTATCACACTACAATCCATCACGCTCCCTAAGGCGGCAAAACTCTGGACTCTTGGTAGTATCTAAGACAGCAAAGTCCACTAAAGGAGGTAGAGCTTTTTCACATTTGGTTCCCAAACTCTGGAATAGCCTTCCTGATAACGTTCGGGGTTCAGACACATTCTCTCTGTTTAAATCTAGATTAAAGACGCATCTCTTTAGTCAAACATTCACTTAATGGATCTCATAACCTTGTACTTCAGTTACATCTGATCAAATGCACATTTTCATTCTTTTGCTTGGTTTGAACATATAATTTTTTGCTTAGTTGGAACAGAAGCTATGCTAATTTTTCTCTATTACCTTCTCTGTTTCTGTTACGGTATTGACGTCCTGTGGTAACTAGGAATTACACAAGATTCAGTCTGGATCCAGCCCTTACAAAGATCTGAGAAGAGATGATGCCAACCCCTCAGAAGACCTCAGATGATGCCAACCCTCAGACAACAACTACCAAATTTTGCTATAAGTTTGATCGCAACATATAATCTTTGCTGTTAATAGTGCTTTTCGTCTGTTTGATTACATGACATTAACTAACTGCTTGACTTTTTACTGTACATTTCTGCCATATGGACATAAACTTGAGATAGTCACCACTGATAAGCTATTAATAAATATAATGTAGAATCTTTTTTGTACAAAAAGTTTCTGTAAAGGTGCTTTGCAACGATTTGCATCGTAAAAAGTGCTATACAAATAGACTTGAATTGATTTAGTCAGTCATTTCATGCTTTAAAATAAGGATAATTCATCAAGGAATCATTTGTTAGACCAGTATGGGGTGGGATGGGGACAATCAGACAACCCTGTGAGCGGCCCCAACTAGGTCCTTTGTGGTGAAGCAGCACATCCTACTGTACACAGCTTACTACTGCACACTGTGAAAACCTGTTACACACAACGTTTTATGTCTTCCCCATGGCACAACGACATGCTTTGTAGGTATATGTATTTGTGTTGTATAAACATATATTTTTAATTGTTTTCTCTTATTACTGTAGGATTTGATACCACTTTTTTTCTCTCCATTGACCGCACTGTGTTAAGTGACTGATTGTCTTCCAGCCAATGCAGCTCTGACAGTAATTCAATGACGTCAGGGCTATGCTATGCTGTGATTGGTTACCAAGGCACACGTGAGCCAAGCGGAGCCCGGAAGATGGTGTCTCCCCATATAAAGAACATCAACAGCTTAGTCCAGTACTACTCCAGTTCATTTTGTACACCGGAGGGAGCGAAGCTGTTATTCAGAGCAGCAGTTAAGGTCAAATTGCTTGTTTTTCCGTCTCACTTCTTCAAAAGCAGTTTAGAATGATAAGACGGAGAGTGATAAAATTAAGGAAAAACTCGTTCATTATTAAATCTGACGGACAAGTGAGCTCTTGTCGACTAATTCAGGTAACGTAAGTGTATCTGCTGATAAGTGTATTTAATATTAATTTTGACATGAGATTGTATTTCAAATAACTGGAACGTTATTGTAAGTTTACGTTTTGTATGTTTCGTATGAATGTGTTTTAGTCTGGAAATGCGAGCACGTGGTGTGCTCCTGAGCACGTTTGCAACGTGGCTTACCCCATTCAACGTGAAATTACATTCAAGAGTGGTTCATAAAGCTTATGTTTGCGGAATTATAATACATCAGTGACTTATTTGTTTTTGTCCCTCTTTTAGGCTTATTTGCTGTTGTAGTGGACTTTGTGGCCAGTGACTCTAGGTAAGACCAGGCCTGACTTCACTGCATCAAACATTTTCTGTTTGTGTGGTCTTGAATGATGTTTACAGCGTTAGACTACTGAAAATCAGTGATGTAAAGTCAAAATAACTGACAAGACTGGTGAATTTCAACATGATGTCTGTTTGATTTTTCAAGCTGGAATTAATGTTTAAGATGGTATTTTCTTTTGCCACAGAATTGGAATCGAAGTCCAAGCGGTGAACTGGAAGCGGCCGACGTTTGTAGGTTCCTCGCTATGTTAATTTGTTATGGCTGTTTATTGCAGATGTATTATGCTGTATTGTAATATTTTATGCGAATGTAACCAAATGGAGCAATCCTGCTTGAGTCTGTAAACAAACAAAATAAACATTTTTGCTTGTCACTTTTTGCAGTGTTTTATGTAAAAATATGTAAGCACTGTATTTGAACCTGTGGAGCCCCTTCATGGCTCAATGGGTCAAGCAACAGTGCAACAGTAAAAGCTTGTTATAACTGGAGCCTCTTGGATTTCCCCCCAAGTTGCTCTTTTAAAAGCAGTCGACATCTTTTTGTATGCATATACATTATTTTCCCACCATTGTTCTACTCTATAAGGGACATTGAACAGGGGTGTAATAATGGATCTGAGTAAGGTCAATGTAAGTTGCCTATAAGCACTGTCTTTGAACCTGTGAAGCCCCTTCATGGCTCAATGGGTCAAGCAAGGGCTTGTTCTAACTGGAGCCTCGTGGGAGTTGCTCTTCTAAAGAGACGGGTGTAGCTGGAGCAATGGGCGTGCTGAAATGAGGCGTTCCGAAAGGTGAATCAGTACAACAAAATCTACCCCCAACCCTACCCCCACACCCTGACAGACAGCTTTGTCGACCAATCATTAAGACCTTTCTCCACGCCCCTACCTTTCGCCACGCCCATTGCTCAAGCCTGCAGTTATCCCTACTTGCTTTTAAAACCATTCCAAAAAAAAAAGCCTCCGGAATTATTTTTGCAAAAGCAGTTTATCAATTTTCACACACAATCATGTTGTCAATATGGCAGAACACAATATTCAAATGAAATATTGCGCAAAGGAAACAGCAATTGGCAGAGCACACAAAAGATTAATTGTGAATGGCAATATTGAAGCATAAACAGTGTTACTAAATAAACACATTGATATCAAAGTACATGTAGTATTGATACTTCGACTTAAACGCAAAATGGAGGTGGAAAATCCATAATTCACGTTCTCTGAAACTTCAGCGGCAACTAAGATACAGAACTTGTTGGATATAAAACACTTTTTCAGACCGGTTAAGTATCTGATAATGGATGAATGTCTAAACTCATATTTTAAATGGCAAAGTTCACTTGCCACTGTTATTCAACAAACTACTTACATGATTTAATACACCATTGGCCTGCAAGCACAGTAAATTAAAAAGTCTGCAACAAAAATGGCAACACCTGACAAACTTTGAGAAACAAGGTAGACAAAAAAAATTACGTTTTTTTTTTGTACATTCAACAATCTTCTTCACATGTACACAAGACATGAGTTAATCGGCGTTGGAAATAGAATAGCACTTGTTTTGAGCCTTGATCTGAAATGCAATGTGAGGTGTAGCCCCAGTGGTTCTCAACTGGTTTTGCTTCAGTACCCAGATTTGAGATATGACATCCCAACAGAGTCAAAAATTTATTCTCATTCAAAAGTAAACAAAAACACCCTTCAAATCAAACACTGAAATATATTAATATTACCATGAACCACCCAACAATATACAAAGTTATTTACAAGACAGGTTGAATAAAAACATTGTGGTCAGCGCAAATACATTGATCATATGTAGTTGGGCTGTATTTTATACACCTTGAAGAGACCCAAAAACCCAGAAGAGAATGTTTTTTTTTTTTTTTAAATTTAGGTTATGGATAAATTTATGAAAAACACAATGGCTTAAATTCACATTTGAGTGTAATTTAAGTCAAAATGTGAAAGCCTCTTAAGTAATGTTAATTACAGATCTAATTTTACTTGTACAATCATAAAACACCTTTCTAAAAACCAGTAGGAATTACAACCCACGGTGAATTTGACCTTTCAGGTTGTTCTATAAACAGATAGATCTGTTTGAGTTCTGTGACATGAATTTGTACCCAAAACACGGCAGGGTTGATCAGATGACAAACTACACAAAGAAATGAAAAGTCTTTCCCCTCTCTTTTAAAAGATTGGCTTTTTTATCTTGCTGTCTTAACTTTGCACCTTAATTCCTGCTTTTCTCTGAGAATAGACCTGCGACTCACCATTTGAGAACCACTGATCTACGGCCATTGCAGAGGGGCGATGATTGGAGAGATCTTACATAGAAAGCTCTTGAACCCTATCCTCTAGAATAGTCCGCTTGAGTAGGGATGGCTTAGAGGTTATTGGCTGGTGTCCCTCTTGAGCACAGTGAAGTTGATCTAATTGCATAATCAGACGCCACACAGAGGGCTCAGGCAGCGGTGAATGGAAGAGGATAATGGTGGTACTAGTAGGTCTGTTGTGTTTAATAAATTATTTGCTGCTAGAAGCATATGACAATCGTGAGAAAATCATAAATGGGTGCAAATCTCAGAAATGCACCCTTTTGGCTTAGCGTTTCTGTTAAAATGACCAGTTATCCGTTACTGGTGTTTGTAGCACATTCTATACATCCCAAGGATGCACGGCCCCAAATATCGAACCCTCCAGGTGGTTTGCAGGCACCCCATCATACCAAAAGTCCAGTGAAAGCCCTCGGGTTGTAATACATATCTGCTGACCAGACGTTAGGCTTTTGAAGGAAACTAGGACATTTGGTAAGTCAGCGTGCATCAAACAGAGGTAGTGTATACACTTTACCTAGTCTTCTGTGTCCTATACTGCTTCTTCATCACCTGTATGCATTTTAGTAGGTCACCAAAACCTCTTTATCCTGTTTGAGGGACAGCAGCATGTGCATTCGTACTGTCCCAAACAAATCAAAAGCAAGCAAGCAAGCAATATTGTCCTTTCTTTTAGTTATTGATGAGTTCAGATTTTTCACAGCTCTGTTCAATGGGCAATATGGCACCTGTAATTATCAACTCAGGTATAGTCCTGCCCTCATGGGACTGAATTTTTATCTTGTGTTTGATACAGTAACTAATCTTCACATGTCCTCAAGGGACTCCTCAGGGTCCAAGGTTTCTTCATTCTTCAAGGCATTAGCATTGGAACGCGTGTCCATGGCAGAGTGCATGATAGGCAGCCAGACGTCATCCATGTTTGGCATTACAAATATTTTCTGCGTAAGGTAAATGGAAGCGTAAGAAGGTCAAGAAGAGGAAGCAGGAAAAAATAAACAAAAATAAAAGCCTTGTCTTCTACAGCAAACAAATATGTACCCGAATATGCTTGCATGATTGTAATTCAAATAATACATTCAGAGATCTTATCTGTGAGCTCCTTATGTACCTATACACACAATTCTGACTTTAAGCTGGGAACGATGAGTTTGCAGCTCTTAATTATTGAGAGAAAACCACTACAGTAGGGAAACTCAGTTTTGGCCCTCAAGGTCCACTTTTATGTACAGTTTAGCACTAACCTTGATCAAACTCAAACTAAATTTTAAAGACCTTGATTAGTTTTTTAGGGGTGTTTGATTAGGTGGAGCTAAACTCAGCAGGAAAGTGAACCTCGAGGGCCAGATTTGAGAACCCCTGCTGCACTATTGAATGGCAATCCTTCCTATCCTACACCTTTGAGAAGGCTTATTAATGTAGTCTGAAATTAAGATGAAGTTTATAATTTGTAATATAGGGTCACAACTAAATTATTTAAAATCCTCCTGAAATTGCAACAACTAAAGAGATTTATAAAAATAAATGCACATTAAAACTAAATAAAAAATGCAGTAAGTGCATTATAAGGACATGAATGCGTTAATTTTCTTAATTTTCTTACTGAAATAATTTTTGCATTCATCATGAAATACATGGAAAACTATATTAGTGTTCACGTTAAGTTCACATATGCTTACCTGAAACTCCTGATTGAGTTTATTTTCTATCCAGTCAGTCACATGAGCAAAAGTAACCTTTCTCTCACCCAGTTTAGGCCGAGCTTTCAGTTCCAGATGAGGAGGACTTCTGAAACCATACCTGAAATAAACAGAAACATCCACATATGTCCACATTCATGTCTTTACTTTGAACACTTTATTTCAGGAACATGTTTTACTTTTGAGTTCTAAAAATGTATATACTTTGCAGGTTACCTAATTGTCAGAACAATTGCAAAAGACACAAAAATCGGATTTCACGTGCTTCAACCATGCAATAAAATTTAAAATGCATTTTAAAATCCAATCTCAGTTGTACAAGGGCATGAAATATCTAGATGTGTACTGAATAATGACCAGCAGATGGCATGCTAGCAACTTGTAGGATGCCCAGAGATACTATCAGATTTTACTTCTGTGCAGTGGTAATGTGAAGAGGATATTGAAGGAAGCTACCATATCCTGTCTGTTGGAGGTGGTGGAATGTTGACAGCTAGTGTTCCTCGACACTCCTGAACCTCCACCGTCAGGAGCAGTGGTGTATTGGACACCTCTTCTATCTTTTTCTTAATGAACTCAGTTTCCGTGGCTTTCTGGAAATACTTAGACTTGGCAATCTTGTCTACAAAGCGCATGATTTTGCTGGGTCGGTGTCCCCCAACATAACTGTGAAGAAAAGAGGCCACGAGCCAGTTATACATGCAGTATGTTTTGCCAGAGTACCTTTACCTCCAGGTGTGCGGCCATGTTTAACCCACAGAGAGATTGTGTGTCCAACCTGTTAAACTGGTAACAATATCCAGAACTAAACACAGAAGGAAGTGGCAAGTTTTTCAATCTCACCCTTCCACTCCAGGAATTTCAGGCACTTCCACAGCATCTTCCTCATCAGAAGATCCTGCACTCGATGACTCTTCATCACTGTCGGCCAGGAAGTAAGTGCGTGGTCTGGTTCTGGTCCATGCACACAGACAAACAAAGGCTTAGGCAGCATATTTCTATGATAACTGGCTTTCTGAAAGCAAGGGGAATTTGCAAAGCTGCAACACACCTATACTAAAGTCGACAAACTCCACAGCGGATACACAGTAAAAAAAAAAAAAAAAAAAAAGCACTTCTTCAAAACAAAGATGAAAGGTCTGTTCTGAAGCCCAGTGAGCTGTAACACTTTTAGGTATCATTTGCATGTTTCACACACAAAGGCAGAATCGCATGTATAAACTGTTGCAATCCCAGAATGCAATGTGACGCTCATTCAAGGGCTTGGAACAGAACTTCTGCAAGCACATGCGGGGATGTGGTGGTGTTTCAGTGGTGAAGTGTCTGTCATTTTAATGCATGGATCAAAATTCTAAGCAGCTGCAAATGTACAATACATCGAGAGATTCCAGAAAAGCCCTGATTCAACTCACCATTAAGAGTTCACATCCAAAAAGAAATCAGTCCAGAGGAAATAGTAAAAGAAAAAAAAGTGATAATTACATCCAACAGAAAAAAATAACCCATCGAATAAACACAAAAAGGCAGAAGCCCAGATATTTAGAACAAGTGATGAGGAACTTCTATCTTCTGAAATGTCACTCTTACCCTTCTTTTCCCTGTTCTCCAAGTCCTTCCCCCTCCTTTCCCAGTCTGGTCAGGTTCATCTTGGTTTCAAGAGTCATAAGAAAGGAACCATTGTATGAGATCTCCAAGTCAAACCAAAGGCCTACAAATGGAAATTCAAACAACAGTTTATACAGTGGTCCCAAAAATGTATTTGGTCACACCTCCAAATGGATGTCTCAATGTCAGTGCATTTGCATAACACCAAAAATGTGTCATTTGCGGTGTCCCACTAATAAAACAAAACACTTCCTGGAGAATAATCATTTCCTGGAAAGCTCATTGCGATTCTCTAACTTTAACATTTGAAAAATATATCTAAATTATATTATTGATACTTTTTCATCATTTCACCAAGCTTCACTAGCCCAAAGACATGATTGCTTTGATTCTCTACTATTCTGACACAACATGCCACCAGTTGCTTGTCCCCTGAAAACAAGCAACGCACTTCTTTCCTTCATATTTTCCTGATTTGAAAACTCTGCATCAAATCCAGCGGTCTGGAATTCTGCACCCAGCATGTGTTTACACTGATTAAAGTCATTCAGGAGTCGCTAGTGAACCCCTGGAAATCTTAAAAGCCATGCTGTCATGACGCACACTTCCTGAGTGAGTGAAAGGTCAGTACTTGAGTTCGCTCCACTCTGATTGGCTCAGAGACACACTGATCCTCTGAGCTCAGCGGGCTGCTTCCTCGATGACGAACGAGAAGTTTAACTAGCTGGCAGGAGTCGGGTCATTTACCAAATCATACAGACTCACTGTAGGGGTGCTGCTGCATCAGTACAGTGCAGATATAGCTTGACTGTGGCCGAGCTACATCTAATGGTTTTGCAGCATTCAAAGTAACAGAGTTCACAGTAAATTATTTGAGTATGTACAGACTATTTTTAAATAAAATAAAAAAAATCAGCAGTAAAATAAAGAGACGGACAAAATCTCATAACACTGCTGAAAGAACCACATTTAAAGTAAATTTTTGTTAGGCACCATGTGTGTTTGTTGGTTTATTAATTTAACACCATGCTAGGCACCTTGTGTGAATATGTAACCTTAAGGCCTTTCCACACTGAGTGCGATGCAAATAAGCGAGGCGAATGTTTGCCTTCTGCTAATTCACGCCTGCACGCGCCGACCAACAATGTTTTTTTCCTCAGATATGTATCCGTGTATTTAACATCTAAATTATGATAAACAAAGTTTGGTTCTACACCAGAAACACAAGCTATCTATAATGCTTACAAGAATAGGTTACATCCGAAAATATAATTAGAAGTACAATTAGCATCAAGCTACACTTGAAAATGTATTTAATTTATTAATGTATTTGCTTACCCACTTTAAACCATCATCGAGTGCTTGTAATGGCTTCCGATTGTGATTTATAGTTGTTTTGATTCTATAATAAGCAGACATATGCACTCTTTGTATGTTTAATAACGCTACACTGCTAATATTAGTCATAAACATCCTTTATTGCTATAAAAAAAAAAATACCATGAGCTGCATACAAAAAAAAAAACATTGTCATAATCATGTCTATTTGCATTCATATTTAATGTGTAGAAAAAAATTCTCACTTTTTTTTTTTTAATACGGAAGATCTAGAGTGTGAACGCGCTCTCATATAACACTCGCATTTCAAGTTATAATGTATTTTATACCCAGAGTTAAAAAAAGGAAATATATTTTATCATACTTAAATTGCATGTACAAAAGGTATAAATCAGGGATAAAACAAATCTTCAGAGAAAAAGATAAGGAACAAGGACTCATGTATTCAATCCTGTTCAAATGAATAAAAAGATAATTTGCATCCTTTTTCTTAAAGCTTGAAGGTGACCCCAACACCAGGGTGAGTAATATGACTGAATTTTCATTTTGGGATGAACTATGGAGTGTACTTAGAAAGGCTTATATGTTCAACTGTGCCCGAGATGAAGCACAGACTCGGGTAATTCACACAGCTACAATGAATCTGTCTCTCTCTAATAACCACATTAGACTGCATTGATCACTGCATTGAATTATCAATGGCTCAAGCCACCGTTATTAGCTCTAAAATTACAATTTGGAATTAGCAATGGAGATGAGATGAAAGAAATTAGTCCTAAACACAAGAACATTTTTAGAACAAAAAAGAAAAAGATAAATGGTTTGAAAACAATAAATAATCTGAACAACGTCTTGATATGCAGTATCATGCTTTATTTTCTAACAATTTAATGGCCCGTCGTCAATTATTCCTTACGTAATCCACAATATCCCACACCCAACAAGCAAACTACTGAAGGTGCCAGAGTGTCTGTGGAACTACCTAAACTGAAATTAGCAGCAAAGACACACCAGAAAGATAAGACCGTTTAAGACCCAAAATAATTTGAGAACTTTGAAACACCCATTTAATCCTAATATAGTGTGCAATTTTCTCATAATTATTATCATCCTTTTTTAATTTGTATTAATCTAAACTCTGTAACCTGTACTTTAGTACACTGTAGGTTAAGCGTTTGGTTTAGTTAAAGTCTTGTTTGTATGCACATGTTATTTGTAGTTCATGCTCATATAAATTGGAGCCCTAATCATGAAGATTACTTCTGCATGCTTATGACATTCTGATGTCTGAGATGAGCTAACCATTTTTCCTTTACAACAGTACTAGGCAATAGTAAGCATAAATCATAAATTACAGACCAGGCCTTACCTCTGTGATCCACAGATGGTTTGGATGAGCTGAGGATCTTTGGAATAGATATTCCCATGTCCAGCTCGGTGAGGGTCAGTTCATTCATGAAGTATGGCAGCTGTAATAATCAAGACATTAAGTTAATGTTTTAATCAGATATGCAGTCAGACATTCTTTTGTGAGATGTAAACCTATCTGTACTCACCCTGATCTTACTCAGCTTTTTCTGGATCTTTTTGGACACCACATCTGCCCAGTATTTCTCTCCAAGAAAGTCCCAGAAAATGCGACCTAAAAGTGCATTGACCCAGGCTTCAGACTCGGACTCCTGCTCACGACTGGCTGGGAACTGTCAGACAAAAATATATTTAACTTAATTAAAATATTGAATAAAACATTTGCAAATAAGCACCGTTTCCATCCCATGCACTCAGGAGAACAAAATCGTAACTAGTGTTGCAAAACAAAGTTGCTGCAACAGGGGAATCCCCTGACTCTTTTAGTTTTCTACACGAGGAACGACTTGCACCTCAGAGCAACACAAATGAAACAATAACAAAGGCTGTCATGTTATCGTGTGTTCGTATGCTTGATGTTTAGGAACTTGATCATTTGAGACAGTTGTGGGAGGTAATTAGACCAAATAATTTTGATGACAGACTTTGGCATTTCAGAATGATTAAAATAACATGCGAGAAGGTGTGCAATGAGACTGGTGCATTGGTTAGTACATTTATCCAGTCACATTGTCTGTTGAGGCAAAGTCACGCAAGTCTTTTGTTGCACCAAAATTCAGTAAACGTTTCCATTGTTGTTTACACGTTGTCTTATTGGAGTAAAAATCTATCTGGCTTAACTGAGTGTACAAGATTTTATGCACATTTTAAGAATTTATGCAAATATTGCCATTTCCATCCAGCATTTTTATTGCAATATCACAAAATTCACACAAAAGTATGTGGATGGAAACGTAGCTATTGTCAAAGTCTGGATGTACAAGTCTCAGTATTGCAGAGTTGGTTTTAAATGAAACATTACTGCTTTTAGGAAAATTGACACAGTGAAACATGTACCTTTTTAACGATTCCCGGGCTGCTTCCAGCACTCTGAACAGGGCTTGTGGTTGGGCTGTCTGCAGACTGGCTGACATATTTGGCCATGTAGACATTGTATTCCAGAACTTTCTGTTTGACACTAGCATCAAGGTCTTTTTGTCTTGGATGAGACTGGAGCACTTCATCCAGACTACCACGACTGCTGCGGCGGCTATGAGACAGACAGCCTGCCGAGAGAGATAATACTATTGATTGCATGATTAATTTGAAGAAAAAAACAAAACAAACTATGGATAAAAGTAAAGTCTGTTCAATGGTCCTCGTTCATGAAAAAAGGTTTTCCATAGACCACCCTTTTCACAGACTGTGATGATGCGTTTCCAGTTATTTACTATTTCTAGTTTTTTTTATTATATATATATATATATATATATATATATATATATATATATATATATATATATATATATATATATATATATATATATATATATATATATATATATATATATACACACACACACATATACACATATACATATACACATATACATATACACACACACATACCCAACTATGACTCCCACTTCTGAGAACCCCAGAATTGTGCTATCATTGCAAAAATACTTTTTCTTAATGAAAGTACTAATGATTTGAATAAAGAACCATTTGTAAATTGTTTTACTTGTAGGCAGGCCAGAGGGCTTCTTGGCTTCGGATTTCAGCTTGGACGCAAGTAGCATCCTTCTGAACCATTCCTCTTTGTCTCTTCCTGTTCTCCCAAACAGGTACAGCACAGGTTGTGTGTGTGCTCTCTTAGGTTCCTCACTAGTGCCTACAGCCTCAGACCTGTCTCCTGCTGCAGGGGTCTTCTCCTCCACCACCACGTCAGACTTATCTCCCTGCACTTTGGCCAGGAAGTCATCCTGCTTGGCCAGCTCAATGCAGATGGGATACTTCTTATTCCACACCCTTTTCCTGGCCAGACTATGAGGCACCAGGAAGATCTGTAATAAAAGAACTCAAATATTCATATAGAATGTATTTAAAGGGTTTAATACATTTTGTTCTTAAAAAGCGTAGCAGAACAATGTTTCAAAAACATTCAGATTTCACACTTTCTGTGGAAATGCGATGCTGAATCACAGACACTTACAGTAAATGGCAAAAAAAAGTGTCAATGTATGATTAATCATGAAAATATTACTATGGTGCCCTGTTTGTCAGTAACATTTTAAATACTAAAATGCTGTCACATACTATAATTCAATTAAAGAAACAATCTGTAATTCGAGTCAAAGAGACATTTTCAAACCTTAATTTACATTAACAAAAAAAAATTCTCTACAAAAAGTTTGAATAGGGCCTGTACATTAAGTGCTCTGGGGTAAATTAATTGCAGATATCCAAAGCAACAAAACAGGCTGTGCACTGAGAGATCGTGTCTACCACCCACCTTACTGTTGGTGAGATCATAGATTTTCTGGCTAACATAGCTGACGTCAGGTTTGAGCTCGTTGAAGGTTGCCCGGCGGGGAATATTGCGGTTAGGTTTGGACAGTCGCAGGACAGAGCCCTCCAGACGCACATACACAGAGTGAGTGAGTGTGGCATGATATGTCTCAGGGTCATAGCTGTAGATCTCATTCATCCAACCCTGAGAACATAAGCAAAATAAATTTTACAACAAGAAATGAGCCACAAAAAAGAAAAACAAGTAAATAAGGGACCAAACACAAGCCACACTGTTGGTTTACAACTAGCCAGACATTTAACCAATGTAACATCATATACAGCTTCCATCTTCTGAGGAACACTGAAAGTTGAGTATGCAGTTTTTCCACAAATGTGTTCAATGTTATGAATGATTCTGAATACACCCCCCCCCCCCCCCCAAATCTATGCTAAATGTTTTTGCTGTTTGTTGTTTCCAATATAAAAGGCAAATGGTGAGTGATTTTTCATTCTCAGACTAATAGTACCATTGTGGTCCGTTTTGTAAGTTTGTATAAAACACTTCAATTGAAAAAATCTAAATAATTAGTTTAAACCATTTGATAACTTATGTAGACCACTTGACCACAATTTAGTGAAAACTGGACAAACATTCAGTACTTGGCCCCTAAAAGCAAAATGGAGAACAATACCCCAGAAAAGCTTTGCTTGACCAGGACATGTAATTAAAAACCCTACAAAAACACTACCTGTCAACCAACTGTCCTATCAAAATAAAGGCATTTTTTTTTTTAAATAAAACAATTCCAAAATTAACAAATTAATTACAACACTTAAGTAAACAAGTACTGTGAGGAAGGACTGTACTGCCTTTGTTGACTGAAGTATGGGCAGTCAGACGAACAAAGCTCAGGCAGAATGACGACATAGCCTAACACACATTACTCTTGTCCACTCAATCAGTCAGGTTAAATGGAGATAAGAGTAATACCACTAGTGGTGCAAATGAAAAGAATTGAATTTTCACTTGTTTGTTTGTGATAAGATTCTTTAAGTCCATTCACACCAAGAACACAAACTATAACAATAAATACATGGAAATATTTTAACTGAGGTAACCATTATATATTATGAGGTTTTACTATTATAACTGTTCCAGCATCCACAAAAGACAACAACTTTGTTTATTCTAAGTATGCACTGCAGTTGTGCGCGGTGTTAACATGACTGCAGCATTTGCTTTTTTAAATTTTGATTATCGTTCTTGAGCTGGAAAAAAAAAAATCCCAGTATAATTCAATTATGGTACTTTTATTAAAAACACCCCTGAATGTTCTAAGCCTCTTCATTTCTAAGATTTTACTCAAGGACCTAGCCAACTATAAGGATAATAGCTTTATCAAAAAACACGATCTGGTGCCTCTTTGCTTCAGTTCAGTTTAGATAAATGGCTGTCAGCAGAGACCAATAGACTAAGTATTCCTGGCTGCTATCAAGTAGTTCATTCTGATAGAACATCACTGGGTCCAAACAAGCAAACTACAAACGATACACTCACAAATATACCCTCAGTGTGTACTGTAGTACTACCAAAAAATCATGGTCCTACCCTTTCATATCCAATATGAAATCTCAGTTGGCCAGACAAGGATTCATCTTCACTAAATCATGAAAATATTGGTGTCTGGGAGAATGTGAGCCTGAAGGCAGTAGTGTTCACAGTGAGTTTTAAAAAGCTTAGCTTAAAGATGTGCTCATAAATGGCTGTTGAGACGATATTCTTGCTTGAAATGGAGTGGGAGCTCAGACCCAGAAACAGTATTATCTGAATGTTGATACGTCACAACTATCTCTGGAGACACACTAGTTTATATTGTTAATTTCTCATAAACGCTCTTTGACAGGAGTTGTCCTGCATTAGAGCATGACATCAGCAACATCCACCATGACCCAGTATCAAAGTGTGACTATCATGTGACCATCTTCCGTTTCAAGCAAGCAATGCAGAACTGACCAGATCAATATATTACCAGGAGAAGCCACAAAAGGCCACACTACATAAGCTGGTCTTTAGCTTTTTTGTGAAGGCCTTCAGCCATTCTCAGCAGTTGAACAGCCTTCTTTCAAGACTCTGGTTAACACTCTTCACCCTAGAATGACTTTAATCAACTGTCAATTCAGGAAGCAGTCTACCCACACCATAATAGCTAGGCTTAGCAAAATTAAGTAAGTGTCAACAACAACAGATTTACTCTCAGTGTACTAGTCAGTAGACTAGAGATCAGCTGCTTTAGATTGCTAACCTCTAACAATACTTCAATGTACTTGCATTACCCTTGATGATATATCCACAACTATCATCACATCCATGACAAGATTGTAAGAATAGATACAGACAGTTGGCAAAATATGGATTAGTCCCAAATTCAGACAGATTGCTGAACATGTCAACGCAATTTTTGTTTTTAATATTTCAACAGAAATGGCAAACAGTGGCTCAAGCATACGATTGTTTATCTATTCCCCCAAAGGAACAACAATAAACATTTTATTAGCCAGACTTTTTGGTTGTTATCATCAAAAAGCAGTCTTCATAAGAGCCTACTGAATGTCCCTACTGCTAAAACATGATGTCATAAAACCTGTCAAATCTGGAATAGGGTGTAATTTTTGTGTCAATTTAAAAAGCAAGCATATGCACTTTCTGAAAAAGACAATTTGGAGTATTGGGCATACTATGAAAGCAGACTTAATACTCTTTTACTTTTCGTTGCTATTAAGCATTTGTTGTCATTGTTTAGTTAATGTAGCATTTGTAGAACTGAGGCAATGAGGACATTTTCCAAGCAAGGCATCTATATAACAGGTATGATCAATTATCTCCATAAAAGCATCTCGAATAAACAAAACTATTTTTGTAGGCCTATAACGTTTAGTTCTTCAAAACTACACCCTTAACCACTGCACAAGAATCACCTTTGACAGCAGGGTGGAACCCACCTTGTAGATGGTTGGTTCTTTGATATCCAGAGGAACCCTGTTCCATGTTTCTCTTCTGCTCCAGCTGCCACGATGGCCACATGAAGGTCTGCCTCTTGCGGACAACCACACCACCAGAATTGCTAGCATGAATCCTGCCACCACTCCCATCAATACCCAACACACATATGTAGGAAGTGGCAACACAAAGCAACCGTAAACTATAGATATAAGAAGAATCAGTGCGTTGTGGGGTACTCCTGGAGGCTCATCTTCTTCCTCCTCCTCTTCCCCTCCTTCAGTTGGTTCCTCACTGTATCCCCCTGTGCTCCCTCGTCGGACTTGAGATGAACGAGGCTCTGCTCCATCTAACTCTGTGTCAGTACAGAGCTCAAAGTCTTCTGTGTAGAGCTCGCAAAACTCTTCGTCTTCTTGACGAGCAAGCGTTGACATAAAACACCTGTCCAAGCCCAGAGAAGGTGACCTGTGCAAAGGCAGCTCAACAGTTGGCCCCTCAAGAGGACTTTCGCCCTCCAGGTCTTCCTCTTCCTTGATGCAGTAGTTATTGTTGCTCTCTGAGTGGCCATTGAGGGCAGACAGGTTGGAGAGTTCAGAGGCGCTAGAGGAAAGGTTTCTGAGTCTCTGGAAAGAGACTCCTGCAGTTGTGGACGTGGAAGTGTTTGCGCTGACGCCACCAGATTCCTCGCCAATGATTTTGCTGAGCAGCTGAAGGGGCTCACACATGACCTCCGACAGACGGCGCTTTGTGTCTTCAATACGTGCCTCCACCTCCTGAACTTTGAAGAAGGAGCGGCTATCAGGTGAGGTGAGGGGGGATGAGGGCGCGGTTTTGGAGTCTCCACTGGCGGCAGAAGCGCGAGACTGGGTGAAAGGTTTGAAGAGGTGCAGATTGAGCCGGGAATCTGTGGGCCGATGAGTCGAAGCCTCATGCTCGGATCGAGCAGTGTCTGTAGACAGAGACTTAACCAGTGTCTTCATCAAATGCCGGTGCCTTATCGGCTGGGGAGCGACCTCACGCGATTCCACCTCAGTGGAAAGGGACTTGACTAGGCTGAAGAAGGGCTTTGAGGGAAGGCCAGAGGCCTTGGCTGGGGATGAGCTGGATGAAGCTGAATGGGTGGAGGGTACCGGGGCAGTCGACCTCTGTTCAGAGGGCCATGAGAAGCTAGCAAGACTAGAAGTAGATGTGCAACCCAAACTGATGGAGGGGTGCTGTATAGCCAGGGCAGAACTGTGGGTCTGGGATGAAAGTCCTGTGACCATGTCTGCTTCTAGTCCTTCAGAGAGAAGCTCCTCGCTGGCCTCCTGAGCTGTGACTACAGTCTGATCTTCAGGTTCAAGGCCAGAAGGGGAACGAGCTAGCCTGTAGAGCTCTTCCTCCTCCTCCTCCTCCTCCTCTTCCTCATTTCCCTTGGCAGAAAAGTGTATGGTGATGGTATCTCGGGACAGCGAGCGCTGCACCTGCAGCTTACGGGCTGGTGAGGACCGAGAAGAGGAGGAGGAGGAGGATGAAGAAGGGGGCCTTAGTGTGTCTGCATGGCCACCACCCTGACTGGTCATGGCACCACTCAGAAGAGCTCAGAGCCTGTGGGTGCAGAGAAGAGAAAGGTTATATAATATAACCACACTCGTCAAATCAGTTTAACATCCCTATACTGAAAAGAAAAAAAAAAACAAAAAAACAAAACAAGCGAATTCAGGTCAGTGTTTCCCATTAGTTTCCTAGACTGTGGTGGCCCACCTGAGTTTCACAATGAACTGAAAACAATGCTCATAATAACATAAAAGATCTCTAACATTGTGTTTGGTGCCATTGCTTTGGCAAGCTTCTGTCAATGGAATTAAAATTGTGAAATGTCTTTCACAATTATCAAAACAAAAGGCTGTGATTTAATTTTAGAAGTATACAGTTTGTTGCGCTGAAACACGTTTCTGAGTGAAGCTAAGCAACGTTTTTATTTACACACGTGCAGCTCATGAGGCAGTGTTCTTAGTGCGTCAGTTAATACTTTAAACTTTCATCTCTACATGTGCTGTGAGTTCAGCCTGCATCTGGAAATGCAACGTGTACCATTCACTTTACTTTCATATTTGCATAGTTTCTAACATTTTTGTGGACAGGTTTACAGCATTTCACAATGAGAAAAGATTGTGGACCTGTTGCCACAGAAACTTACAGGTCTAGAGGATTTAACTTACAGGGTGACTCTTTTACATTGTCAAGGGTCTACAGATGAAAATTTGTCTTTTGGCTAATTCTGGCACATTTACAGCAATGTTAATGTGCATTGCCCCATATCCAAATAAACTGAACATTTCCGTCTTGATTTTCTTCCTGAAAATAACAGTGTGAATGTAATGTGGACTAAGACACTATCAGGTAAAGAGAGGTTTGAGTCCACGAGTTTAAAGACCACGTACAATGCAAAGATTTGTTTAAACCCTGTTCAAAACGGTTACTGAAAAGGGGATGGAGCTCTTGATTTCTTAAAGTGAACCAGATTGATGAATTTAAAGTGTACAAAATTCCCCCCAAGAAGGGTCTGAGGGCTGACAAAATACTGTGGGAAACAAAAAATACAAATTCATTGACTGCCATTATATGGTTTACATCACAAACAATGTGTGTGCTTTTTGGAGCATCAGTATTTGGGAAGCCATTCATTAGAACTAAAACATATTTTTACTCTTCTGAAGAAGGAAAGTCATATTCATCTGGGATGCAAGTAAATGACAATGTATTTTTAGGTGGACTACCCATTTAAAAGACCACTTAAAACTATTACTGGTAAGCAATACAAGGAAAATTTTTACACATTTGTGCTGGCTTTAGCTGGTCACCCATCATTCCTACACAATTCAAGCTAGTTTACCTACAACAATACCAGTTTAACCAGTTTGTGCACAATCCACTTTGTGGTGAGTCAAAGTTGAGAATTCAAGTGATTTATTTTATTTTATTTTTAAAAGATATACCAATACAAAAACCAATATACCAAAGTGTAGACATGAACTAAACTTAACTAACTTGACAAATCCAAAAAACAAAACACTCACCAAAGAAGAAGGTTACATAAAAGCCAAATCTAGACACCAGACAAAAGCAGACATGTAGGCTATGCGCACAAACAATAGAACTAATGACACATACAAGGAACACCTGAGCATCAAGAAAGGAAAGGGAAACTTGAGGGACAGGAAACCATGAACAAGACTGGACTATGAACATGAATGAGCTTCAAACTAAAAGACATGACATAATAAAAGACATGAATCAAAAAAAGGACAAAACCAAACGTGACAGCACACATCTGAAACCACTCTTGACACACAAGAGTTATTGTGCAATAATACGGTTTCAGAACTCCACACTTCCTTGTTAGACCAAAAACAGTTCTTAGTTGTGAAATATGGACACTACCATAATGTCGCAACATGTAAGTAACTAAAATTACTAGTAATTCCAAAGCCTGATCAAAATAAATTATTGTTGTGACATGTAAGGACTCAGCTGTTGTTTCAAAATTGTTTATTTCTATTTATTAAGAAATTCAAACCATCAACTAAACAGTCATATGTACATTGTTCCTTTTAGTAGCACAAATGAACAACTTATATTCAATTTATGTTTAAAATATATACAGAAAATATTACTTTTTTGAGTGGAATGGTAAATAATTGGTTTATTATGTTAAAATTTTAGGTCTAATGTTCATAATTGGCAGGTTAACTGTTTTGTAGCATTGCTCATCTATAGTCGCTGCCACCACTCTTTCATGAATCCGAAAGACATTTTCTTATTATTTTGTGTTACAGATAGGCCCAAGAATATTACTATTCCACCAGAAGTATAGTGCTTTGGCAAACCGTTGTGAGATATTGGAAAACTTCAATCCAATTCTTGTTTTTATGTCAAACATGTTTTGGAAAGATTTAAAGATTGCGTTGGAAGGATGTGGAAACAATGATGATGATGAAAAATAAATTATAAAAAATGTGAGTATTTCATGTATTTTTGTTAGTTTAAAGATAAAGGAATTTAACAAAATAAAGATACTATACAGATAAATAATAAAGATATCAAGAATAAAGACAAAACTTATTACATAAAGAAAATAAAGTATTTAGGTATTTTAGTATAGTTAATACATTTAGCGTTTATATTTATGTTTGAATGCCTGACCATATGTATACATTTAAGGGGGAAAAAATACTCTAAACATGTTGATAGTTAGATCTGGAATTTTTGCAAGTTTATTTATGAAAATGGACAGTTCTGGCTCTTAAAGCTGATTTTAAGAATTGAATTGTCCCTTTAATAAAGTGCCCTGCTGGCGTTATGTCTACATATCATTCTTTAATTTTGAGTTCACGCCCTCCCAATTGACAAAAAAGTGTGTGTTTGTGTGTAGTCTGAAGTGCAGAGGGAATATTATTTTAAAAATTTTCCGTTTCAGGTACTGTGTATGGTATGTTCATCCATTTATACTGGTAATGACAGTTTCTAGTCTTTGTTCACCACTTTTAGTTTTTTTTTCCCACAGCGTACTGCATATCAACTCTTTTTAGCATTGTGCACATCCCACTCTTTATTTTTTAATTCATTTCATATGATTCATGCATCAGAAAAACTCTATTTTTCTACTCTTTACACAAGGGGAAGAAGATTATTGTTAAGTCAACAGTGGCAGGCAAATTGCTGTTAACAGTTTTCCCAAAGGACAGCTGGTCTCCGGTCCACAGGGAGGAGAGCTTAATGATTATTAAAGAAAACTAAGGCAGCTCCTAAACCAAAACATGTCCTGCTGTCATGGCTGGCCACACACAAAAAATGCTTCAGAATTATTTAGTCTATCTCCCAACATCTAAGAACCTCAGTAATTAATCATCCCATATTTCCACAGATTACATTTGGCAATTTGACCTGTATAGCAATGATCTCTTTGAGCTGACTAAAACTGCCTTAAGAATATATAATAAAGGCAGTCTTTGAAGGGAGTGACTACTGGGACGAGAGCTGTTTGAAGTTTCTCACAACAAGGAAAAGAAAGGGAGCAAAAGAGAATGCTGAATTTAAAGCTGATCAAAGCAGTCAAGGGTAAAGCACTAAAACAACGACAGCAAAGAGATGAGACATCACATCAAATGTATTTCCTCAACAGAGACAGAGTGCTCAACTAGGGCACACAGCCAAAAGCAGCGTTATCATTTTTATCATTTCAAATGAACTCCATGTAGGCTCTTTACATGTCCTTCCAACAATTTGGTGCCTTTTGGCCTCGCTTTGAATGAATCAAGAGACATCCCTATTTAATAAAATATTAGTGATATATAATCAAAAATATGGTATATAACAAAATTGCCTGTTTATTTAAAATCACATTTCACTGTTAGAAGTACACAGAATGTTTTTGAAAGACACTCAACACTCATTCATTCATTAATTTACAACAAAAGCATCCTTAGAAATAATTATGCCAGTTGTTGATATCAAATTATACATACCTCAGTTTATAAATTGGGTCTAAAGAGTAGGGTTTGACTTAAGTTTAGTGGGTTGTGCTGCAAGGATCTTTTTTGATTACTAGTAATAGTATATACTCACAACTCTTGTCTAGAAATGGTAGTCTGGCTTTGGCCCTTTTACAATCTCTCTATTGCTTTTATTATATTTTCTTAGACATTTCTAAAGTCAACTGACTGCAAAATATCTATGTGAAAGTACAATAAAAGCAATGGAGAGTTTGTAAAAGGGAAAGCAAAGCCAAAGTGGATGAGTGTTGAGTGTGTCTTTCAAAACCATTCTACTCGTGTAACCATTCTACATACTTCCAACAGTATATATATATATATATAACTGTCATGTTTGTGTCATGTTACACCCCTATATATATATATATAGGGGTGTAACATGACACAAACATGACAGTTCGGTACGTACCTCAGTTTTGACGTCACGGTTCATTATGGTTTCAGTACAGCAGGAGAAAAAAACAAAATTGCTTTTTTTTTTATTAATTAATTGTTTTTTTTAAACAGTGGTTTACTGAACAAATGGCTCTTTCTTTAAATAAATTAAAAAATATACCTCAGCTTATGCTCTAAACTATAGGGAGCCCTTTTACATTACTACAAGGTTACAATTAACAACAGAGCCCAAACTTAAATTTAATTACTATTTATTTTTAAATATAATAATCAACACTTAAATTGCACATAATGTAGTTTTATTAACTTCTAAATGATAAAATTTCTATTTGTTGTTGAAATATATTAATTTACACATGTGGCTGTCATAACTTGTTTTAAAACAGATTTATTTAAACATACATTAAATAATTAAGACATCACTAACAGGTAAAGTAAAATATAATGAGTATATAGTCTAATTTTTCAACGAAATGCTCATCTAGACTTAATTCCTCTAGTGAACTATCGAGCCGTGGACACTGATGACTTGCCTGAGGTAAATTAAATCCTACGTGACATTTTGTTTTGACGTCTTTCTGCCTTTCCGTAGTCGAAACAGATTGAGTGATTACATGAGGCCTCAGATGTTTATTCTTGTTTATTTCGTGTTAAAGGATTAGTTCACTTTTAAAAAAACTTTTGCTGATAATTTACTCACCCCCATGTCATCCAAGATGTCCATGTCTTTCTTTCTTCAGTTGAAAAGAAATTAAGGTTTTTGATGAAAACATTTCTCCATAAAATGGACTTCATTGGGACCCAAACGGTTCAAGGTCCAAATGACAGTTTCAGTGCAGCTTTAAAGGGCTTTAAACGATACCAGACGATAAATAAGGGTCTTATCTAGTGAAACGATCGGTCATTTCAAAAATAAATAAAAAAGTTTAAGTTTTATAAGCACAAATGCTCGCCTTGCTCTGTTCTGTGATGCGCGTTCATGACGTCACGTAATACGCAATGACGTTGAAAAGGTCACGGTTGACTTAGGCGGAAGTACCGAGTCAGTGTTTACAAATGTGCGGAAGGAGGACCATATACACATATTCAAATGTCTTTGTGTCAGTTTATCATTTAAAATGCCCATTTCGTGTGCGTATCCTGGGTGTTTTAATATTAAAAAGCCTACTGACTCGGTACTTCCGCCTACCTCAACCGTGACCTTTTCCACGTAATTGCGTATTACGTGACGTCACGAACGCGCATCACAGAACAGAGCAAGGCGAGCATTTGTGCTTATAAAACTTAAACTTTTTTATTTATTTTTGAAATGACCGATCGTTTCGCTAGATAAGACCCTTATTCATCGTCTGGTATCGTTTAAAGCCATTTGAAGCTGCACTGAAACTGTCATTTGGACCTTGAACCGTTTGGGTCCCAATGAAGTCCATTATATTGAGAAATGTTTTCATCAAAAACCTTAATTTCTTTTCGACTGAAGAAAGAAAGACATGGTCATCTTGGATGACATGGGGGTGAGTAAATTATCAGCAAAAGTTTTTTTAAAAGTGAACTAATCCTTTAAAACTAGTAGTAAAGAGGAAGGGACGATCACGCTCTGTCGCGCTCCGCGGTGGCGTTTAAATGGAAGTGTTTATATGGCGATTTGTCGCACCACATCAAAGAGCGCCAAAACGGCATTTATTGTTTGAATTTCCTTAAAATAACGGACATAATTTGAAAGATGAGACTGTTTCTTATCAAAAGTAACAATATATAAAACTGGAAAGTTCCACTCATGCAGTGGTTAAAACAATGCTGTACCGAAAGACCGTACCAATTACACCCCTAATAAAAACACAAAACACTGCTTTTAACAACTGACAACTAATTCCAACAATTTACAAAGTAAAATTTTTTTAACCAAAATTGCAACCAATTAGGATCACTGAGGCGATGGAATAGACAGTAACAGGGTGAACATTTAGTGGGTCAAAATATTCCCTACATAGTTCATGAATAATATCTTATTAACATACTGTATTTGTAAAGGCATTCTGATTATTTTAACATATACAAATAGGGTGGGTAATAAAATAACAAAATGTCATTACTACAGAATACATTTTACTAGATATTTTAGTAGTACAATTCATTGAATTGGGGAAAAAAAAGAAATCACATGATTTGCACTTAGTTTGTCAAAGCTGTTGTGTAGTTAATGTGTAGCTGTGAGTACATGAGGAAATGACACTAGTGCGATTAATGAAACTTACTTAAAATTGAGCATTTAAGGCCTGGTTATACTTCATTCTCACTCCGCTCCGTCTAGCGCACAGTTGAGTGTGCAAGCCGTTCAAAGTACTGTATACTCCATTGACTGTGAGCTTCAATGGATGTGTTCGTTTTGCACACTACCTAGAATACCTTCTGAGCACTCAATACACTCAAAGTCCAAAGTCCAAGCTGACTGTGCTTATGACAAAAAGTACGTCACATGCACTGTTCACAAGAGGGTGCGCAACAAGTACAAACATGTACTTTGGCCTTTAAGCCCAAGTCGTGTGTATAAGGGTATAAAGGGTCTTTATTCGTTTTAATCATGTTGTATGTAATATTATGAATAACAATTTATACTGTGCACTACAATGTGTATGGCTTTAGGTATGTGCTATATATACACAGAGCAAAACACATTTACATTAGGTTTCCTATAGGTTAGTTTCTTGCCAAGCTGCCATAATACTTATAATAATGAGGTGAAAGATCTTTGCAACGGCTTTGAACTTCGCTCAGCCAATGAAAATCAAAGCGGGATCCATTTTAGTATTACATTTTTAAAACGTTTTCCATATTTAAACTACAATTTACATTTTAGTATTACATTTTTAAAACGTTTTCCATATTTAAACTACAATTTACTAACAGATGGCAAAGCACATTTGAAAAGAACAGTGTTTAGTGAAAGATTCTTTCATTTGCTTGACATGAATGAATGATGTGAAAAAGGATCTTGTCTTGTGGACAATTCCCTTAGAGAGAGTGACACACACACACGCACAGAGAGAGAGAGAGAGGACTCTATCTCAGCATTACAGTGCTGATTTGCAGTACTGGCATAGATTCAGCACTCGCATTCAATTAATGTGAACGTTCAGTGCCAATCTCAGGAAGCATCAGAACAGTGCAGCCAGACACAAGAAAGACTCACCATTATAAACACTGAAATGATGGAGCAGAACATCTGACTGAAAATACCGGGTAGGTTTTTGTGTGTGTGTGTGTGTGTGTGTTTGTGTGTTCTTACATGTACCAGAGCAGAAGAACACACACAGGCTGGAATGTGCAGGATCAAAGGCTTGAAGACTTAGTGTAAGGCTTATGATTTGGTGTAGAAGTGCTTTAGACTGGCTCAGAAGAGTCCCACTTGTCCTCTAACAGAAATACTGCCTTCCAGCTCACACTTATGAAGACTGATACTAATATGGTAAACAGTAAATCAATCAATCAATCAATGAAATCTATCTAGGGTGGTGGAAAATATATTTGATACCCTGCTGATTTTGTACGTTTGCCCACTGACAAAGAAATTATCAGTCTATAATTTTAATGGTAGGTTTATTTGAACATTGAGAGACAGAATAACAACAACAAAAAATCCAGAAAAACGCATTAAAAAAAAGTATAAATTGATTTGCATTTTAACGAGTTAAATAAGTATTTGACCCCTTCGCAATACATAACTTAGTACTTGGTGGCAAACCCTTGTTGGCAATCACAGAGGTCAGACATTTCTTGTAGTTGGCCACTAGGCTTGCACACATCTCAGGAGGGATTTTGTCCCACTCCTCTTTGCAGATCCTCTCCAAGTCATTAAGGTTTTCAGGCTGATGTTTGGCAACTCGAACCTTCAGCTCCCTCCACAGATTTTCTATGGGATTAAGGTCTGGAGACTAGCTAGGCCACTCCAGGACCTTAATGTGCTTCTTCTTGAGCCACTCCTTTGTTGTCTTGGCTGTGTGTTTTGGGTCAATGTCATGCTGGAATACCCATCCACAACCCATTTTCAATGCCCTGGCCCGTCCATCGTCCCTTTGATGCAGTGCAGTTGTCCTGTAGAAAAACACCCCCAAAGCATAATGTTTCCACCTCCATGTTTGACGGTGGGGATGGTGTATGGTGGCTAGGGATGCAACGATTATAGATTTTGCTGGTACGATTATTGTCTGATGAATAATCACGGTTTTACGATTATGACGATTATTAGGCATTTATTAATTTCCCAACATTAATAATGTATAAAATCACATGAACACTCTTTAGATGTTAAAGTGTTATTTATTGCTGGCTTTTGAAACAGAAATAACACAGTAACCAACAATACAGCACAAAATAATAATAAACAAACAACAAACAAAAGTCCATCTCTCCCATTAGAATTAAAAAAGGTGACCGCTGCTCTGTAAACATCCATGACAGTATTTCTCTTTTGAAAATAATGAACGAAAGAACAATAGGTAGGTCCCATTTGTTAACATTAGTTAAAGCAGGTTAACATTAACTAAAAATGTACAATAGCTAATTGTTGCAGTAGTTAATATTCTTTGTTAATGTTGATTAATAAAAAATACAACTATGTTAGTTAATGTTAGCTCCATTGAATTATATTAAGACAACTTTTGATTTTATAATGTATTATTAAAAGTTGAAATTGAGATAGCTTTATTAATAAATGCAGTCACTGTTTTTTTCATGTTAACTAATGGACCTTGTGTTACTGAACAATAATAACGAATCAGTCGTTGATGTATAGATAGGCCCACTGTTCTCTATTATAGATCAGTGGATGGGCCATGTTTTAGCTTAGAAATAATGTTTGAAAATAAATAGCTCATTAAGTCTTTAAGTAAGAGTTATTTGATGCTATTGTGAAGACTAAAGCGAATATAAATATCTAAATGACTGTGAGTGTGAAACATTATTTACACAGTTTTAGGAAAGTAGCACAGCTGATTTGTTTACTGGGTTACCGGGGTAACGGAAGCGGCAGCGCCCTCTAGTGGCGAATGTGCGTCATTCAGCGCGTCTTCACTTTAACTCGCTCCGCTTTTCTTCTCATCTGTGCTCATTTAAATTAAACCGTTGCCTTTTTAAAGTTCTAAAGTAATCATATGAGGCTGCATCGCAATTTTTCCATAAATAAACAGAATAAATTAATACGTTTGTTATAGGCTACTGTATAAGTTAGGCTGTTTTGTATTTTGTTTTGTATTCGCACTTGTGCTCCTAAATACATTTTCCAGTTCGCACACATCTATTTTTAGTCGCAAATGCGAGTGAAATGCTCGCACTGTGGAGCCCTGCACACTACTATCGACAGGCATTTCTTTGGTGGAAATAAAGCTTAGTCCCTGCTTAGTCCCTTAGTCGCTGTTTAGTCCCTCTGTCACTATGTAATTAGTGTAGTAGCCTCAGTGTCTCTGATAAGCACGTAATTTTAAGATGGTGCACCACTAGTGTGACTTTGTTTTCATTTTGCACAAGCTGCAACAGTTCAGTTGCGTGCAACATAAACACTCGGTTTTGCGAAACCTTTACGATTAATTAACCGTGACGTTTTAAAGCGCGGTTAATCGCGGAACCGGTTAATCGCTGCATCCCTAATGGTGGCGAGCTGAATTGATACCAAAGAGCTGGATTTTGGTTTCATCTGACCATAACACTTTCACCCAGTTCTCCTCTCAATCATTGGCAAACTTCAGACGGGCCTGTACATGTGCTTTCTTGAGCAAGGGGACCTTGCGGGCGCTGCAGGATTTCAGTCCTACACGGCGTAGTGCATTAACAATTGTTTTCTTGGTGACCATGGTCCTAGCTGCCTTGAGATCATTGATAAGATCCTCCCGTGTACTTCTGGGCTGATTCCTCACCGTACTCATGATCACTGAAACTCCACGAGGTGAGATCTTGCATGGATCCCCAGTCCGAGGGAGATTGACAGTTATTTTGTACTTCTTCCATTTGTGAATAATCGCACCAACTGTTGTCACCTTCTCACAAAGCTGCTTGGCGATGGTCTTGTAGCCCATTCCAGCCTTGTGTACGTTTACAATCTTGTCCCTGACATCCTTGGACAGCTCTTTGGTCTTGGCCATGGTGGAGAGTTTGGAATCTGATTGATTGATTGCTTCTGTGGACACGTGTCTTTTATACAAGAAACAAACTGAGATTAGGAGCACTCCCTTTCCCCACTCCCACTGCCTGCTCATAATCTCAGCTCTTTACCTGTATAAAAGACACCTGGGAGCCAGAGATTTTGCTGATTGATAGGGGATCAAATACCTATTTCACTCTTTCAAATGCAAATCAATTTATAACTTTTTTGAAATGCATTTTTCTGGATTTTTGTTTTTGCTATTCTGTCTATCGCTGTTCAAATAAACCTATCTAAACCTAACTTTGGATTCCTGCCTTGGAATGCTGCCTCCGAAGGCTTCAGTTTTCGGATGCAGCCTTAATTCTGTAAAATAAGTATAATGAACTCTGCTTGAAAGAATTTGTCAAAATCTGTCAAAAATTTGGCTGGCTGGCTTTCGGTTGGAATATTAGAACTAAAAACACTGACATAACCCACTCGTGGGCATCAGTCACTTCACTGAATACTTGCTGTCTAAAAAACAAATAATACTTTATGATTCAACTGTTGATTCAATTTTGTAGATTCAACTATGATTCAAATACACATAATTTGAATATCACAACATCGATGTCTGTCAAAAAAATAACATGAACAATATGGTAATATTTACAAGAAGCAGTGGTCAAGGGGGTACACAAATTTCCTAGAAAAACAACACTACTGGACCATTTGACTTCTTCATCACTTTCTGAGAATAAAAAGAAAATGGTACTTCTATGTTGGTACTTAATGATACCAACTTAAATTCTATGTTGGCATTTAAAAAGTAGTTTGATCACTATCTTCTCAGCTGTTTAAAAGATTAAGGCAATTCAAAGTTTGATAAAATGTTGTTTCATTTTCAGATGCAAAATTTCTACATCATTTGTTAAATTTAATTTAATCATCTAAGCATGGATTGTTGTGTTATTTATCAATACTCTTGCTATCTAAATTACAGGATACATTTAAATGCAATCTTCTACTTGATAATACTATTTATATACAATCATATACACCACTGATCAAAATTAGAAAACAGACAATATATCCGTTGAATGCTGAATATTCAGAGAAACACATAATTGAATCTTGCTCTTGTAATTAAATTTCTCATAGAGAGACTGGGTCACACTTTATTTTAAGGTTAAAATCTCTCTATTAAAAAAACATTAAGTACAACTTTAGCCTTTAAACTCCTAATTTGCTGCTTTTCAATAGCTAAGGTAGTTGTTAAGTTTAAATATTAGGTAGGATTAGGGATGTAGAATATAGTCATGCAGAATATGTGCTTTATAAGTAATAAACAGCCAATATGTTAATAATAGGCATGCTAATAAGCGACAGGTGTCATTACCCAAATAATACATGCTTTTTTAAATCAATAAAATGACAAGCATAAACAGTGAGCAGATGTTTCCATAAATATATGATTCTTTCTTACACACTACAGACAGTCGAGTGTTGGACCTATCTTTCAACCCCTCTAAAATGAAAGAGATTATCTAAATTTTGCATAATATCAAATGAATGGAGTGATATCGCTTAATTAGTTATCACTGATTAAATCTGACAGAGCAAAAAAAAAACAGAAGGCAAAAAAGTTCAAGGATAGATGAATGATCGGAATAAGGAGAAAATTCTGTGTGTGCATGACTTGGAATGACAGATTAGAGAAAATTATATTCCAGATGAAAAGAGAATGGCTCCTAATTGGATCTTGTCTTTAATGTTCAGAACTGTAAAAAAAAAAAAAAAAAAAACACCCAAGAAATCTGAGATTCATGCACTTAAAGTCAATATGATATACAGCATTCAACGCCATCCATTTAACATCTGTGATGCATTTCTATGTGAAATAAGATATTTTGCAATGAAATAATGGAGGGCTGAACTTGATTTTTATTCATCAGGATTTGACTGGATGGTGGTAAGTGCATATCAGATTGGAGTTGGTGCTGAATGTGAGTTTGCAGAGTATACTGTCAACCACTTGTGAGGAGGATTACTGACCAGAAAGTGGAGGTTAAAGGTCAAGTTCATCCTCCAGAGCTTCTCCATGTATCACACTGCTAACATTTCATTTCTTAACTTTAATTATTTGCTGTTTTTGTTGAAATCTTTATTAACATATATTGCCAAACATATATTTCACTTTTTATTAACTTTGAGCCTGCACACGAAAGTATGGCAAACAGGAAACAATTTTGTATAATTACACCAGGAAAGTGAACTAAAAACAGTAAATTGTAGATAAATCTGCCTTTAATTCATTGGCTAATGAAGCTTCAGTCACATCATACCATTTCAACACTACCAGTAAAGATACGGCTGTGAAATTCCGATCAGTCTGGTCAGGAAACGATGCCATAATAAATGAAATTACTGGCGCGTGCAATGCACGATGGGACTCCCAATGGGCTTCCTACGGTTACTGCGTGTGTGTGAGGGAGGGGGTTCCTGAGACTGTCTAATGGAGCAGTCAGGAAACACTAATGTAGTCTGTACACTGTGGACTGAAGAACAGGATGCAGGACAGTGGGAGATGGCCATATTCAGCCTACAAGTCACAGGAGGTTCTTGTGAAGGGGCTGAAAATATCTGAGATCTGCAGGGAGCGTTCAATCTCCAAACAAAGCAGATCAAAAATAGATACATCTTAATACAGAACACACACTGTTCATACAATATGTGAACAGAATATCCAATCGGCAAGATGCCACAGAACAGAAAGATGCATAATGAATAAGTAAGAAAAAAAAAGAAAAACTGTTTTTTGGCTTCAACCTGTCGTGAGTAATCTATGTGCGCTTGCTAACCACAACATCAATGGCTGGCTTTGTTGCAAAAATCTATTCTTCTTAGCTATTTATGTATTATTTCAACTAGTGCATCGACGCCTTAAAGGGGTCACGAACTGCCTTTTTTTGTTTGTGCTGTTCACGAAGGTCCACTTATAATGTTATCAAGATTTGTACATCAAAAAACATAATTTATAAGAAATAAGATATTTTCTGTCCTGTTTTTAACCCCCCCTCATCAGAATGCCCACTGCTGCGATTGGCTAAAAGTGCTGTGATTTAGGTCAAAAACACATAAATAACTTAATCAAACGATCTTTGTAATAACAGACAAAGCAATGGTGACCATGTAATAAAACAGTTCCTCACACTTGTTGCGACATTACTGTAGGATTCAATATAGTCAGCACAGCATTGTCTTTTAGTTTCAATCTTTCTCAAAACCCTGCGTCGAATTGTGCCTTGTTTGTAAAGGAATCCACAGTAAAATGAAGTGTACAAAGAACCGAGTTCTTACTGACATGGTCTGGATCGTCATTAAAAATAAAGTTCCTCCACTCTTTCCTAACACTGGGATTAGAATGAAGGCAATGCAAAGAGTGTTTTTCCACAACTTGGCAATGCACAGCATCTTGTTGTCTTAGGAGTTTCTTTATTGTTTTATGCATAGATCTGCATGTTCACCTCTCTCTTTATTTACATGACATGCGCGAATCGGTGGGCGGGGCTAAACAGGCAGTGATGTAGAATCGTGGGCAGGGCTAAACAGGCAGTGATGTAGAATTGTGGGCGGGCTAAACAGGCAGTGATGTAGAATCTGGGGTGGGGCTAAACAGGCAGTGATGTAGAGGCAGGCGTTGATCTTCTGCAGAGACAGTGTTTAACCACACTATTATGTCATAGAGTTGCACATTCCACAAGCTGTCGTTTTGGCAGACTGGCTTCAATACAAGCTGTTTTTAGACTAGCGAAAAAGTTTTGAGTTCTGAAACTTACAGGATGTTTTTATAGTACAATGACCTCTTATATGTCAAAAGATCCAAGGGAATTTAGTTTTTCTCAGTTCATGCACCCTTTAAACCAAACACAATGACAAAATGATCTTCCGACATCATTTGGGGAGAAGCACATAAGCAGAAAAATCATATTTTTATCATTGTTAATCGAGTCATTGGAACACATAAAAGAGCAAATAACATTATCACATCCAAGCACATTTAAAGACAGCATATAACATTTAAATAATATAATAAATTAACAAATAAAATGATAATGAATAATAATAAGCAAATAAGCTCATTCAGCTGCCATGTTACTCAGGCGCTCAGGTGTTGGGCGTCTAATATTACTGTTACTGATTTCAATATTTCCTGCTTATCACTTATTTATCACTTATTATTTCCTGTGAGCCCACGCTAAGCCGCCTGTTCAGGAAATGAAAACAACATGTCCTCCATCAGACAAGCAGTGACACGAAACAATTGCAGTTAATAAAGAGTGCACCATTTCTCCTGAACAAAAAGATTCAGTTCCTGACACACATCTGCCATCCGTGAGGTGGATTGGTTGTCATGCCAACACTGACAGGAAGAAACCCAGGGATGAAATGGTATGAAACCATGTATGGAAACACTGAGAGTGAATGCTGGTAAACAGCTATCCAAAAATTATGGGAACACAGCAGTTTTAGCAGGTGAAATATTGCCTCTTTGGGAATGTGAAACAGGACACAAAGCGATACTCAATGTGAAACAAGACTGACTTAACACACAAATATGAGAAAAAGGTCACACTTTAGTTTGAGGACCAATTTTTCCAATTAATTAACTATTAACTGTGAATTTTACCTCAATAAACTCTTCTTTGCTTCTTATTAATTGTTAGTAAGGTAGTTGTTAAGTTTAGGTATTGGGTAAGATTAGGAATGTAAAATATGGTCATGCAGAATATGTGCATCATAAGTACTAATAAACAGCCAATATGTTAACAATATGCATGCTAATAAGCAACTTGCTGATAGAGAGAATTTGTCCCTAAACTAAAGTGTTACAGATGGATGGACTAAATCTGATTTTCTGCTTTCCAGTTAGAACTAAATGAATAGTCAAAACCAGATCTTTAAAGACTCAAACCAAGTAGCAGTAGAAGATGTTCCGAACCTAGATAATGGCACTAATTATTGCTAGAACGGTGATGACGTGACTGAGTTATCATTGTTATCCTAGAAATAGACTGGGGTCTTATTAAGATTCTATGACCTACAGAGGGAACACCCTGATTTTAATCATGAGCTCAGCTCACAGACCTTTTATTCTCTTGGTGTTTCCCAGGATGAAAGTGTGAGGGATTTTAAAAGCAATCTTCATAATGGAAACTCAAGCTCAATCAATCCGTAAATCACGCGTCTGACCGCCGAAGGAGAGACCAGGGGTCGGATTTACAAAACTTAGGAATAAAATTCCTCCTACTACTATTTTCTTCCTATTTGCTAACTTAAGAATGAAGGGAAGAAATTTTTTTATTCCCCAAAACATTTCTTTAGAAAGTTCGTCAATATGAATTTACTTTTTTCTTAAGATTGATATAAAGAGAAAACTTTAAAAAGAATTTGAATTCCCTGGATAACAGAAGAGATACTGAAGGAGAAATGAGAGTGAAAACTAGAGTAACCAGATATAAATAATATTGTAAATATAGAAAAACTGACAGGTGGCTAACATAACCTGCTTCATATAACACAGACAACACATACAACACAAAAAATTTAAAAGACATGAACATATGTCTGAAAATATTTATCCATATGTTTATCCAGTTAAATCTGATATCTAGGCTAAAGCAAATAAAAAAAAGATCCCAAAAGCAAACAACAAATGGTGCTAATATGTGTGAGTATTCCTCAAAAAATTTATGATCTTAACCTTTTTCTAATCTGGATAAGTATAGCTTAAAGCCGGTATACATAAAAGTGTATTCTAAATACAACCCGAATTTGTTTTTTAAATTTGAATAAAATGAAACCTGAAAGACTTCCAAATCACATGAGCCAATATTTTGTTCACAATAGAACATAGATAACATAACAAATGTTTAAGCTGAGATTTGTATGCACAAAATGAGCTCATTTCAAATTTGATGCCTGCTACAGGTCTCAAAATAGTTGGGATGGGGTCATGTTTACCACGGTGTAGGATCTTCTCTTCTTTTCAAAACAGTTTGAAGATGTCTGGGCATCGAGTTTCTGTGTTGGAATTTGGTCCCCCTTCTTGCCTGATATATGTTTCCATCTGCTGAAGAGTTCGTGGTCGTCTTTGACGTATTTTTCATTTAATGATTAATGAATGTTCTCTATAGGTGAAAGATCCGGACTGCAGGCAGGCCAATTCAGCACCCGGACTCTTCTACTACGATGCCATGCTGTTGTAATAGCTGCAGTATATGGTTTTGCATTGTCCTGCTGAAATACACAAGGCATTCCCTGAAAAAGATATCGTCTGGAGGGGAGCATGTGTTGCTCTAAAACCTTTATATTATATACCTTTCAGCATTCATAGTGCCTTCCAAAACATGCAAGCTGCCCATACCATATACACTTGTGCACCCCCATACCATCAGAGATGCTGGCTTTTGAACTGAACACTGATAACACGCTGGAAGGTTTCCCTCCTCTTTAGCCCGGAGGACACAGCGTCTGTGATTTCCAACAAGAATGTCAAATTTGGACTCGTCTGACCATAGAACACTTTTCCACTTTGAAACAGTCCATTTTAAATGATCCTTGGCCCACAGGACACCGCGGCACTTCTGGACCATGTTCGCATGTGGATTTCTTTTTGCATGATAGAGCTTTAGTTGGCATCTGCAAATGGCACGGCGGATTATGTTTACTGACAGTGGTTTCTGGAAGTATTCCTGGGCTCATTTAGTAATGTCAATGACAGAATCATGCCGATGAGTGATGCAGTTTCGTCTGAGGGCCCGAAGACCACGGGCATCCAACAAAGGTCTTCAGCCTTGTTCCTCACACACAGAGATTTCTCCAGTTTTTCGGAATCTTTTGATGATGTTATGCACTGTAGATGATGAGATTTGAAAAGCCTTTGCAATTCGACGTTTAGGAACATTGTTTTAAAAGTATTCCACAATCTTTTTACGCACTCTTTCACAGATTGGAGAGCCTCTGCCCATCTCTGTAAATCTCATGAGCCTCTGTAAATAGTGCTCATGAACGGGTATTAAGACTGCATTCTGACTTTAAATTGACTAGATGCTTGGACCTGGAACCACAAACAGTATTTGAAATGTCATGACTTAGCAAGTATGATAGCAAGTGATTTATGCTGGTCAGACAGACTACAGGACAAAGTCCAGTAGAGACAAAATCCTGACAAAGTAGGGATGAAGTAAGCACTAAAACATATGCAACTAAGATTACTCAATAAACACTGTTCGTTTTTTATCACTACTTTGTCTACTGCTTCTTGCTTTTTCACGGCTTCCGTTTTAGACCTCCCAGGCTGAAGACTTTTAGTTTTTGGTACCAGACAAAATCTGTTTTTTTGTTAACTGGTTTTAGGGAACAGACAAAAATCTGCTGTAAGTTTTGGATACCTGACAAAATGGATGTCTTTAGATGTGCTTTTGTTAAGGATACTGGATCCAATATTCCTCCACAGAGACTAGATTTCAGTTTTTGGTCAGCAAGATATCAGCATGTTTGAGTAGCATATATATTATAAAATTACCCAACAGAGGTACGTGTTACTGTGAGAGCTGGTTACATCAAAAACAATTTAAAAGAAACAACTACTTTTAACCATTTTAGTGAACTTGTTCAAGAACATGTGAGAACAAGCACTATAGTTTTATAATATATAGTACTAATAAACATTCAAGATGGGTAAACAGAAAAAGTATTTAAAATTACAATTCACAGGGAGGGTTCCGATTGCGTGGCAATGGAGTAAGACGTGCCTAGCTTGGGCTCCCAACGAATTCCTGTTTTATAAAGTAAATAAGCGTCCTGTAACACACATTGGGTGGAATCTGTTTTGAATGCGTTTCTAAAACAAGCAAATAGTTGATATGTGGGCCAATGGCGGAAAAACTACGCAAATATAAATACGACGCATCATCTGGTGCTAGGCCCAACACTGCCTCGACTTCGAGTTCCACCGTCACCCGATCGCGAACGACCACACCCTCGCTGGATAGCCCAGAGAAGATATTATATTATATAATATATATATATATATATATATATATATATATATATATATATATATATATATATATATATATATATATATATACTGTATATATATATATATATATATATTATAATATTGTATAATATTGTCATTGTTTTTGCCATTGTCATCACGCTCTTTTATAAAAAAAAAATTCTTATTATTACTACTGTCTTAAACAGCAGAGTTTATGTTATAATAGCGTAATGCGCGGTTTGAGTTACCTTAACATGGAGGGTTTGGTGGGAGTCTGCTGTTGTCTCTTAAGAGTTCCCTAACACAAACACTTAGTGTGTGGATTTGTTTTGGAGGGGTATTGTGCTCACCTTGTTCTTGCGGGTGTTAAAGGGGGGGATTATCATTTTTGTTTAACTACCAGACTTATTATGACAGATGTCCATTTTAATTTTAATTTGATGTCATGTTGTGACGTTTATAGGTTTCATATACATTATTTCTCCTTAACATGAGTAACACTAATACTTCCAGAGGGATGGAGGGCTGCTCAGTCAACTTCATGAGTTGGAATGTTAAATCACTTAACCACCCAGTGAAACGTAAAAAGGTACTTGCACATTTAAAACAACTTAATGTAGATATCGCATACCTCCAAGAGACCCATCTACGTACAACGGATCATTTTCGACTTAGAGGGTGTTGGACAGGACAGATATATCACTCCAATTTTCATTTGAAAGCTAGAGGGGTAGCCATACTTATTAATAAAAACACACCATTTACTATGACTAGTGTAGAGGCAGACCCATTAGGGCGTTATGTTATTGTGGTGGGGCAGCTTTATTCTTTACCAGTCATCTTGGCTAACATTTATGCACCAAACTGGGACAACCCCGTATTCTTTTCAAATCAGCTCTCTCCTTTATTGTTATCAATCTTTGAAGAATCACTTTCAGTGAAATCCCTTACAATCGATCTTCTCGTTTGGCTCTGTTCGAAGGCGGTCGCATTTTTCTACCCTCCCTATCCTGAACTTCCCTGCTTGCTCTCTCGTATTGTCTTGTCCTTCTTAAGAGACTCTCGCTGCACTATTTACAAAACCGAAATTATGGTCTCTTAACGCAATTGACACCATCTTCTCGACTAGAAGATCGGGATCTGGAGAACCGGAATGTCTTGCTGGGACGTTTGCTGCTGGCTACACGATGGACGCATGGGAGAGATGGCGGGTCGTGTGTCTGGCGGCTCTCTCCGTGGAGGACATTGAAGACATCTTCTTATTCGGAACCATGATAACTGGGTTTCTGCTGTTTGGATTAGGTGTTGCCCAAAACTATCGGAAAATTAAGGAGACGGGATTGGCTATCCAAAACCTCTCAAGGCTGCCCGTCATGATTGAGGCTGTTGGCAGAGCGGTCGGCTCTGAAACAGAGACGATTAACCGCAATATGGATTCGATCACGGCTAAGCTCTCGGCTTTGGAAAGGAAAATTGATGGACAAGGAGATCAGAATGGACAATGAGAATAGCTGTGAAACCAGAAGACAGCTGTTCGCCCAAAGACAAAACAATCTTATCTCTTTCCGGCTTCCCAAAACAGAACGGCTTGGCAAGGCCGCTCTGGTATCAACTCTCCTGTGAATACTGCAGGGAGACGCTCTTTCTTCCCTCCCCCATCAAACACCTTGTTATTATCGGGCGCTTGGGCTCTGGCCAAGGTCGTTTCCATGGCAATTGCTATGTCGCACCACAACCTGCGAACTGAGACAACTGGTTTGGAGTACTGGCGCAACGGATTTCAAGGCATACGAACTCACACGAACTTACACATACACACACTCATACGCTCATATATACAGATTGTCATCCACCTCCCTACCCCCATCCCACGCCTTCGTCGCTTCATCCCGTCAGTTGATAACGGGTCTGTGTTCGCGCTGTAATGGCTGCAGGCCGGATGGCTGTTTCGTCTGAACTGGATTACTATGCAAGTTATGTTCCTGTGTTGACTGTGCTCTATGCTGAGGTTTTTGTCTGTTCTCACACTGCACTCTCTTTCAGGAGCGTAGTGTGAGGACTATTTTTTTCTCCTCTCTTTCCTCATGTTGTGCTGTATTCTTCTTCTTTATTGCATTTCGTTGCCTTGTACCTACATGTGCAATGACAATAAATTGAATCCAATCCAATCCAATCAACCATGCGTCAGGCAGTTATTTCTTTAATCCTCAAAACAGATAAGAACCCTCTTGAATGCAGCTCATTCCGTCCGATCTCCCTTCTTAACACAGATGCCAAAGTTCTGGCTAAGGTCCTTGTCCGTCGTTTGGAAGGGGCTCTACCCTCTGTTATATCCCCTGACAAAACAGGTTTTATTAAGAACTGTTACTCTTTTTCTAACATTAGACGTCTTTTGAATATTCTTTACGGACCCTCCCCACCCGGTACACTAGAGGTAGTGCTTTCACTGGATGCTGAAAAGGCGTTTGACCGGGTGGAGTGGGGCTATCTTTTCGACACACTACAGAGGTTTGGATTTGGCCACAAGTTTATATCTTGGATCAAACTTTTATATGGAACTGTCAGACACAAAGGTAAGTGATTCAAGTGAAAGGGTTTATTCACAGAGTTGAGGAACACACAGCAAAGGTGGACGACGTGGAAATAGGTGAGTAGTGATTCTTCGTGAATTTGGGAATAGATAGTCAGGTTTCCAACAGTCTCTCTTTTCTTTGCAGATCCGTGGATAACTGGAGTCCCAGAGAACTTGGGGAAAGACGGTGTTCACCCAGGAGCTGGATTCTGTGAGCGAAGAGGATGACGAGGAACAGGGCAGAAGGTAAGTATAACAGGTAGGGAATTTCAGGTAGTATACTCAGCCAATAGCTTCGTACGATGTCGGTCCTTGTAGTCACAACAGCTTGCAGCATGTTACTTCAAGATTGGACCCAGAGTGACTGGAGGTGCGTGTATTTCTAGTGTGCAGGATGATGATGGTGACGATGATCAGGTGCGCATGATTAGATGAGGTGCAGGTGGAAGTGATCAGTGAAGGTGGAGACGGGCTATTCTGTGACACTTACAGAATTTGGCAAAATATCTGGCTACAAAGTCAATATTCAGAAGAGTCAATTAATGCCTGTTGGTGACGGGGTCAGTCTATCATCTTTAGGTTCAGTTCCCTTTAAAATTAGCCCTAAGAAATTCAAGTACCTTGGAGTTTGGGTTACACATAAAGAACTATAAAGATTTATATGTGGCCAATTATCAGCCTCTCTTATCCAATTTGAAGCAAGAGCTTGAACGCTGGGACCACCTGCCTCTGTCATTGGGTGGAAGAATTAATACGGTAAGGATGAATGTTCTGCCCAAGTTTTTGTATATTTTTCAGTGTCTTCCATTTTTTTTAACAAAATCTTTCTTCTTCAAACTAAATAATCAGATATCGGCCTTTATTTGGAGCAAAAAAAACACCAAGGATAAAAAGAAGTATACTGCAGAGGCCTCGTGCAAAGGGAGGGATGGCACTCCCAAACTTCATGTATTACTATTGGGCAGCCAACATAAGAGCATTGTTATACTGGATAAATAATGACACTTCTGCCCCTGCATGGTTAATTCTGGAGGGGGCTTCAGTTGGGTCAATGATGGACAAAGCTTTTGATGCCTGGGCTAGAAAGGGTGTGATCTCACTGTCTGATCTTTATATGGATGGAAACTTCGCCTCCTTTGAACAGCTGGTACAGAAATATGACATACCCAAAGCGCAGTTCTATAGGTACTTGCAGCTCCGGAATTTTGTAGCATTGAATTCTAACGATTTTCCATCATGCCCTTCAATTTCATTAATAGACTCAATCTTTGAATGTAAATCAGTCAAAAAACAGACTATAAGTAAGATTTACGAACTACTCAACATGTACGTATCAACACCCTTAGACCTACTTAAAAATAAATGGGAGACAGATTTAAATGAACCAATCTCAGAGGAAATTTGGCACAAAATAATACGAGGAATTTTTTCATCATCTATATGCCTTAGACATGCTGTAATACAATTCAAAATTGTTCATCGTCTGCACTGGTCTAAGGTCAGACTTTCTAAGATTAAGGCTGACATAGACCCCATATGGGATCGATGTAGGCAGGCTCCCGCCACTTTGCTGCACATGTTCTGGACATGTCCAAAGCTTTACATGCTCTGAATTAATTTTTTTGAGACCTTTTCTGGGATATTTGGAGAGGTAGTAGAACCATCCCCATTTCTTGCATTGTTTGGTGTGGCCCCTGAAAACACTCTTCTCAACACAAGAGAAATCAACATGTTGGCCTTTGGCTCTCTTTTGGCTAGGAGACTGATATTGTTTAAATGGAAGGACCCTATTCCACTGACACATAACCACTGGATAAGAGAAGTCATGGGTCATCTTAAGTTGGAGAAAATCAGACATACAATCAGAGGGTCTGTTGGAACATTCTATAATATCTGGCAGCCTTTTTTAAGGGTGGAGGAAATGGAAGCACACAATATAGCAATGTAAAAGAAAGGGAACCTGAATTACATCTTTACTTCATGTATTTTATTTTTTCTTTATGGACGATTGATTATATATATTGTCTTTAGGTCTGGTGTTTGGGGAAGGGGGGTTAGTTACTTGTGTTTTTCTAGTCTGTATAATGTGAAAACAAATAAATACAAAAACCTTGAACAAAAAAAATGACAATTCACATGAATAAATTGACAACCAAAGGTGTGGCTACATCAATGTTTGGAAAATAATTGTATAATATAATAATTTTATTTGTACTTGAATGATTTTTTTATTTTTATCTTTAGTACTCACAATCACATCACATATCCAGATGCTTCAGTAAGAGAGAGCACAGCAGATGTGAAGAAACTGAATGAGTACTTGCTCATCTCCCATAAATCTCATCTCATGCTCAGAATAAAGGAGATGTTGAGGATTTACAGGCAGCGCTGATGTATCAAGCATCAGCTAGACTCAGATTAGTGAGGAGATGCTAAGCACCTTTGTCTGACAGCCATAGGCGAGCAACTGAGAATGAGCTGAACCAAAATGTCATCTTGCCAGACACACAGGGTCTGTAGTAAATCTACAGAAAACATGTAACAGGCAGATAAAAGGTATTTATTACAAACGTTGACCAAAAACATTACAAAAGTATTACAAACTCATAGCATTCCAAGTTTTCTGAAGCCATATGATAATATTTATGCGAGGAACAGTGTGAAACTTGAAGGTGACCTAATATACCCCTTTCGACATGAAAAAGTTTCAGCTAAAAATAACCCACAGATAATTTATTATACCATGCCCTAAATGCCCCTTTTTGGGTGGAAGCAAAACAAGCTATTTTCATGTTTGTCTCTTTAAATGCAAATGAGCTATTGTCTCCACCCCCTTTCCAGAAAAGTTGCACGGCCTTTACATCTTATACTTTGGATTTTCCTGCATCAACAAAACAGGAGAACAATCATCTTATTGTATTGTGCATAATAAAGGCACAGTTATGAATTATACAGAGAGTGAGTGTTTTAGGTTCAGGCCGGGTCACACGGTTTTGGGTATGACGACATTACTCTGGTCTGTGTGAATACAATGATATTAATTTTAGCCTCATTAGTGGTGCAATGCCATAACAAGCCCATTCAGAAAGGCCATTTCCAAACATTCATATGTTCATTGTTACAGCCAATGAGACTGTTTACCACATAGCTCAGACATTCTTGTGTTTCCAAGCAGCAAATCTCACCAATCGGTTAAATCCAGGCAAAGTCCAACAAACCTAATGTGATTGTGATTTGAGCATTACAGCAAATGGAAACAGTAATCACTTTAGGTCTGTTCCTCACACAAAACTATAGTTTGTCTTGGGAAGACTTGGAATATTTGCTTGGGTTGGGTTGGGTGCTCAGAAATGTCTAAAATAATTGCTTGTATCAGCAGAGTTTGGCTAGAGGTTAACTGCTCTGTTATCAGAACTAGCACAAAGACACATCACTGCTATGAAATCACACAAAATATGATGCAGACAAACACAAAATGCAGGGATCTAAAAGCGTGTAAACAGATTTGAAGTTTGAACATAATCAGATGACTATTCTGAGCAGAACCGAAACAGAGAGAAAGAGAGAGTGAGACAGATGCAGAGCGGAAGGCCAGGTGCAGCAGCGCTCTCTGCCCACTTTAGCTCTGATATAACTGTTTGAATTATGTAATAAAACACACCTGCTCTGCTTCACAGTGCCAGAAATACATACACACAACATGCACGAAAACACATATATACCTTTAATAAGTACCAAAAAACAGTGTGCTACAGACAAAACCACCTACATTTGCATTTTTGAGGACACCGCACAGTATATAGTCAAATTTTCAGTCTCAAATCTGCAAACCCTAACGGTCCTCTGGCTTAAAGGCAAATGAGTTTACAGCCTATAAAGCCAAACCCCCCCCTGCTTCCCTCAGTAAAGTAAAAGCCGTGACCACAGTGAAGGTTTCGGTCAAGACAGGGAAAGTTAGACAGTCATTTTTGTGGTCTAGAAATTATATGAATTATATAATTGACAAAACATTAATGAAGCGTATTTTAAGTCCTATTAGGTTGGTTTTGCTATTTATTAATTAATTATTTTTCTTGCATTATCACATTATTTTTATATGAAATTAGCACTTTCTCACTGTCATTATTGTAATAATTACTGACAAAATAATTATATATTATTCAACCAGTAAAGTGTTTTGCATCATTGTAGTATTTGTTGCACTGCCTGTACTTTACTCTCATTATTTAAAAAAAAACTGTATTGCAATTGTAATTGCAATCACTACTGAGAATAATGAACATTACAAAATGACTCAAAAGTAAAACATCCAGGCATATATCATGGACAGCTTCTTCCCTCAGGCTATCAGACTGGTGATAAAGCACAACAGAGCCAATGCAGACAACACTACACACCTAACAACAGCACATGCCACATAACACTGCACACTATATGTATACTGTGCATATCAATGCTACTGACCTTTTTGTCAATCTCTATGTGTATTGTGATATATGTGGGCCAAAGACAAAGACAAGACATCCCATTTTGATGTCCACATCACATTAAATTTACAAAAGTGTTTTTTATATACATAGTAAGTAAGGTGAAATAATGTTCCATCATCATTCAGCATAGCAGATATATTTATGTAAAAATGAAACATACTGATTAAACTTTTATTGAAGACTCCTTTTCATCTTTTTCCCACATATATCATTATATGTTGTATACTGTCAGTTTGTTTTGTTTTTATTGTATTATATATCGTTCCTCTGTCTATTGTATTGTGTTAAGTGTATTTAAGCTTTATTATTTATTTGTACAGCTGTGATGACTGGACCGCACACCCAAGATTTTCACACATCATTTGCTTGTAAATGCTGTAATGACAATAAAAGTGAGTTCAGTAATAGCACAGAAAAGTTTTAGGACAAAAAATAGTTGTTATGAAAATAATGTTACAAGAGGAAAATGCTCTTAAAAAAAAAAAAGGCTAAACAGTGTCATATTACAGTGTCATACATATTATGGAGAAAAGGTCATGAAAAAGGTTGACTGGAAAGTACACTGTAAAAAAAAAAGTTGAGCCAACTTAAAAGTTTAAGGCAATCAGCTTCAGCAGATTTTTGAGTTCTCAACTTTTTGTTGTATAAACTTAAAACAAGAAGTTGAGAAAACTCATAAATCTGCTGAAGCTGGCTGCCTTAAACTTTTAAGTTTGCACAACTTTTTTTTTTTTTTACAGTGTACATTTGACCTCAAAAAAAGTCAGTATGCCTGATTAAGCAACAGCTGAATGTATGCTATCTGTATCTACAGTTCCAGAACAGAAAAGTTGTTTCAGAGGCAGAGAATTATATTATATTCTGATGAAAGATTACATAACAAAAATATTTTATTTCTCTATCTAAGAATCTCTAGACTAATATACACAATAAAAGGCCTAGGATATTTATTTATGAAGAAAAGGGTATCAATTTTGATTTTACATTGACTACTCCTAGTGTGTATATTTATTACTAGAAAAAGAATCCATGAATTAGTTTAATACACTTATCAATTTTTTTTTCTGTATTTTGACTTTATTTCATAATGATGCATGATAATACTGTTCAGCTTCATTCATGTCTTGACTAAAACAAGAACTGGGGACTGTGCAAATATGCTGCAAAACTAAAACCAACTCTTTGACCTGAATGACAATGAATATTTGTTAATTATGAATTGAGGATGGGAAAAGCAGCAGTAACTATACACAGATGAGTGAGTTCAGTGTCTCAAAGGCTCTGCTCTATATAATGAGCTCATTAAGTGTACATGTCTAGAGACCTTATGAACCTCATGAGGCCATGGGTTAAGAGGAATTAACCACAGACTGATCCCATGCTAACATGCTATAAAATTTGTTTAAACACTCCTTAAATGTTAGTTAAAAGGAGCCTGATTCATGTACGGCCATATCAAATGCGTTTATGGAAAAACACTTACAGTGGATGGTAAATAAACAAATATGCAATTATAACACCGTGTCAAAAGCATAACCCTAACATTTAAACATTAGACATGTAAACATGAGATTAATGTGATAAAAATCACACACAAACCCTGTTATCTACAGTTATATCCAATATTTTAACTCAGGTGCTGGTTATTTTTGCTCACTCATGCTCTGATAATGTTGTAGTGTTTCCAGAAAGAAACATGACGCAACTACAGTATCCGTAAATCACTGTTTACACAGAACAAACAGCCTCCACCTAGACCACTAGCTCTACTGTCAAAGCCTTTAATTTAGACAGCTCATAATACACACATACAGAAAAATTAAGCAAAAATGAGCTTCACATTTCTGCTTACATATCTTACAGAATGTGTTTTCCCACAGACTTGAATGCAATGAGTGTTATGAGCATATAGTGAGAGTTACTTTAACACTACATGTGACACACATGCTGAGTCACACACACACACGGCTCACTCTCTTTCACATACATAAAGAGCATTTAAATATTGATATGCTGTATATCACAGTTGAATAAGTAGCTCTCTGTCCGGTATTAGATCATGTCCTCTCTAAAGAGTTTCTCCATTACAGCTATTTTGTCATAAATCCCTCTGTTACTGTAATGAGACAAAGGCAAACTTTGCCTTTGCAAGTGTCCCACTTGGTCGAGTGGGAGTTATTTAATAAGGTAGTTTACATATCTTGCAATATATTTTGTAATCCCGTTATTTTACTCTAGCCCAGTGGAGACTGAGACTGCTGTCAACCCCTGAGCTTTTCTTATTCGCTGTACTTCTCATAAAAATGGTGTTGTTTCTGTGATCGCCAGGTTCAGAGACCATGTATGAAAGCAAGAGATTTTGAGCTGGTTCCAGGTGATTATTTATAGCATTCCTAGAAACATTTCCAGGGTTTTGTGCATTTACTTTTAAAACTCAAATCATACTTTATGAACCCGGCTGCTTATACTGCATTGAATGATGAAAGTGAAACACACAAATCTGTCTGGAACTCATGTATGGTGTGAAACCGCACCAGAGCTGAGCATAATGAATGTGAAAAAAAGAGCAGGTTAGTGGATCAATTCCCTAAAGATAACTGGAATCAATACAAGTCCAGAAACACAATTTTAGCACTTACGTTGAGACCATGGCCACATTTAGTCTCCACCTGCAACCGTGTCTTAGCATGGCGTCATGGATCACACTTCAGAAGCCTGTGGATGGCACAGACACACAACACTATATTCCAGTTTATATCATCTTTACTGAAGATCACAGACGATTTCATGTGTTACCACACTTCATTCTACATATTATATAGTTCAAAACGCTTCTTGATACTCCATCAACAATGGAAAAATCAACAACAGTAACTGTACATGACATACAGAAAAATCAATGCATATAAATCACTCAAGCATTTCTCATCTAATGCTCCCAAGAACAAATTATTTGACCCACATTAGCTCTGTATTCGTATTGCATGTCAACAATTGACTCAGTAACTGAGAAGTCTCCTGAGCAATAACAGAGCAGCCTGTGAGCCGCATGCAGAGCAACTGGTCACAGTCTACAGAGTGCTCGGTGCTCCTTCAGTGTGTTCAGATGTGCACTCAGCGCCGCTCAGGCTGTTTGTTCTGATGTCTTACACAAGGCAGGTTAATGCGTTCAGGCTGCTGAGAGCTCTGTTTTAGTTCTGCCACTCAACACATACAAACATACAGACAACACTCATGCAACTTTAATGAGCTCTGCGTTTGTATGTGTGTGTGTGTGTGTGAGAGAGAGAGACATAAATCTCTACAGAATGTGTGTGTGATACAGGTAACTGGCAACCAGAAGCGGGAACACTCCCCCTAAACTCCCAATGTGCTTGTTACATCATAAGCAGAATGGCATCTTCACTTACACTGTCTGTCTCATCCTTATCCCAAGGTTACCGTAGTTAACCGAATCCGGTCTGTATCTAGACCAGATGGTGTACCTGCATCCAGAAACGACCACAACATAGCCCTTCACAGCCAGCAGAAACCTAAATGAGATGAGGCCTTTGGGGCAGAGCCTAAGCAAACACCTCTGCGATTAGACGAGCCCTCGGCACAGATCCTTATGGCCAGCTATGAACGCATCAAGCCAGGACAAGATGGGACCCAATCAGTCATCTACTACCTACTACCTCAATCAATATCAAACCGTGTTTGTTTGCTTAGGCCAGAGGAGAACTGGATCCCCAAATGAACCTGTTTTCTCCCAAGATTTTTTTCCCCCCCATTTCTGTCACCTCATGGAGTTTGGGTTCCACTGTCGCCCATGGCTCGATTAGTTGGGGGCTGAAGGTCACCTAACTTACTAAAAAATGTATTGATATTACCACATTGATACCTTTGACACAATGAACTTGAATCGAATTAGGCTCAGTGACTTCACTATTGTCGTCTGTAGATCTGCTTTACAGCTGAATCACATCTTGCAACATCGACACTGTTATTGAACTGAGTTGAATCAACACTGAACTCACTAAAGCTGAAGAATAACATTGCTGCATTTTGTAAAACTGAGCCGAACTGGACTTGCTTTAAAATGTGAAGAAATCAACACTGTTACTGATCTGAACTGAACAACTTTTAACTGTCTTGATCTGACTTAAATAATGACACTTTTGTTTTTTTATGAGCTCTATTGTCTAGAACTATTGTCTAGTCTCCATAGCTGAGTTTCCTTAATTGTGTCTGTTATTTTCCTGTTTATCACTGTGAACCTGCTTTGACAACCTGTATTGTATACAAATAATGGTGACTTGACTTCACTTGACTATCAGTCATTATCCAACCCTGTGGCCATCAGCGGTCTAACATTCACAGAAATTAACTGCCTGTTATTCTATGATGAAATGCATCCTTAACTTTATCAATACTATATTATTATATTTTAATTGTACCTGAAATGAACTGAATGAGAAAGAAAGAGAGGTAGATGAAGAAAAAAGTGGTAGTTCTTTTGCATTGTGCATCATGACTATATCAATGTAGTCATACCCTGACTGAAGGTCACCTAACTTACTAAAAAATTGATTGATATTACCACATTGATACCATTGACACAATGAACTTGAATCGAATTAGGCTCAGTGACTTCACTATTGTCTTCTGTAGAGCTGCTTTACAGCTGAATCACATCTTGCAACATCGACACCCTGACTGATCAATGTAGTCATAATGTACATGATGTATTATCAGCTGCAACATGAAACATCAGTAGCACTTTATTTTACAGTCCTGTTACTCACGTACATACTATGTTCTTATTTTAGTAATTACAATAACTAGGTAAAACTAGGTACTTACCCTGAACCTACCCCTAAACCTAACCCTACCCCAAGTAGTTACCTTATATTACCCATCCTTTCTTAGGTAGGTACACATACTGTAAAATAAAGTGAAACCGAAACATCTGCTCCATAAATCCTTATAGCACCTATAGAGGCCAAATATTAAGCTTAGTTTACATGTCAAAGAGCAGATCTTCCAGCTGAAAGATGACTGTATGATTTTGCTTAGTGAAAAAAGTTTTATTTTTTTTTACATAGTAACTGAATATAAAAGCTATGAATATTGTGCAATAGGTGCAGTAATGTACATAATAACAATATGCAGTAATATGGACTCAAATCTTGTTGCTTCGTAATGAAAATGCTTTCTTTAACTTCCTTAGTTTACATTTTTTTTTGTACACAGATTAGCTGCAATAACTGGCAATATGTATGTACAATTATTTATATTATCTACATATTAAGAGCTGACTCAAAACTTAAATATGAATGTTACATTACCATCCCTCAAAACCGAGCAAATGTATTTGAATTGTCATCTGATATGTAAAGAGCACTGAGTATGTCTAAAACTTAACTAAGCGTATCTTGGCATTCAATGCTTTGCATTGTTTGAAACATAGAAACATACACAAACAACTGTTGAAACAGGTTTTTAGCATATCACCAAACACCCTGGCCTTGTATCTTGTGTTTGCAATGCAGATAAGATCTTTTCTATTTTTAGAGCACTGAGAAGAATTACAATCCTAGAACATTTATCCAACACATCTCATGCAAACATATTCTCTAAGGTCTACACACACAAAACAGACACAAGGCTTTATGTTAGGGACTCTGCTCATTGCTTCGGATATTATGTAAAAAAAAACCTCAAAAAATCTTTCTGTCATTATTTTTCACTGCTGTTTTGGTGATAACAGGTGGCTGAGAGCAAGTTACCACAATTTTACTGTAACAATCTCTGTGGAATCGATGGTAATTTGAAAACTATGGTTATTATGACAAATATAGTTACCATACAGCTCAATCATCTAAAATCCAAAATATGTTTCCTGATGAAAATGGCATTATTATATATATATATATATATATATATATATAAATATCTCAAATAAATCACTAAAAAAAGTACTATCGTGGCTTTGGACATGGTATCAAAACATTCAAAACATGTAACATGCTAATAACACCACGGTTTAAGCACAAATAACATGGTAACAGCAGAGTAATTTACCTACTGTTCTTCCTAGTGTTTTTAAGTGGCATGCAATATATGAATACGATAACCATCCAATACCATGATATTACCAGCTGATGCCTTCACCTTGCTCTTCGTAACTCATTTAACAGCTGTCAGTCAACTATCAGCAGCATCTCAATCTCATGACACAGCATCAGGAATTAAAAGACATTATAAAGCATCCACGGACGATGAAAGACACCGGACATCACTGACACAGAAGATTTGCGGTTGCTATGATACTCGTCTGTGTCTTGAGACAGGGATGCGGCTTATAGCAACGACACACACCGAAAAGAGATGAGGATGATGGGCGTGAGCGCGATCTTACCATTACACATCTTCATTATCTCGCCGAAACTACACGCAGACTCTCGTCCAGCACGTTATATATTCACGTGTGCGTCCACAATCGATCCCGTCCGAAGATGTGATCATGTCTGTGTTTATAATCCAGTGACAGCAGCACATCAGGGAAGCAGAGCGAAAATAACCCTTACAGACGCGTCAGACTGTAGCAATCAAACCTCGACCCGAGAGAGACGATGATACACGTCTACGTTCACTCGATCTGGGATGGATTAAAACGTCTGCTGCAAGGGCGTGTGTTTGTTTTGGTTAGCTGGACGAACCTGCGACCCCTGCTGGTGTTTTTGTGTATTATTATATTATATTATATTATATTATATTATATTATATTATATTATATTATATTATATTATATTATATTATATTATATTATATTATATTATATTATATTATATTATATTACAGGCTATAGGCTATCAGTGTTGGGAAAGTTACTTTAGAAATATAATATGTTACAAATTACCCTATTTAAAATGTAATAAGTAGGCCTACATAACTATTTCAATTTCTTTATTAAAGTAATGTAACTGATTACATTTGATTACATTTCTAAATTTCAAACAAATATTTTCAACTTATAATAATTTTGAAACATTTAAACCAGGCAGGGTTAACACTGTCAAAGCACAGCTACCTCAAAATCAGACTTTAGCACCTATTTTCACTTTGAGATCGTTCTGAGGTTAAATACAGATTTAACATCATAACAAGAAATAGTTTAATAGCTATGATACTGTTTTTGAAATCAAATCTTTGCATAGCTATGACAGGAAACACTGGCATCTAAGAGCAAATCTTAAATAAATAAATAAAGCATGCACGTAAACCCAAATAGATAATAAAACAGTTATCAAATAAGCAAGTGCCCTATTCTGTGTCCTAAACACCAGAAACATTGGTTTCTCATATTTTAATATGTGGGTGTGTGTGAAAATATTCAGATGTAATCTTTAAATCTTTAAAAATCTTTGTAATCTTTAACAGTTTCATAGGTAACTGTAATTTAATTAGGTTGAAGTCAGCTAAAATGGCCCACGTTTTGGTAAATGACAAATAAGCTATGCATGAGATCTAATGATATTCTTATAAATTAGCATGGGTCTCTTAAATATATTTATGTTGTTTTAAATGTGAAAAAGTACGAAAGTTTTAAAATGATGAGAGTTAGAGTATCAGCAGGTACCTTCTTGAGCCACGGCACAACATTCAGGTAAAATGGGCCAGTTGTTCAGTTCAAATGGGCCAATATAAAAAGAGAACAACATAGCAACACATAAATGTGTGCCATAGCAACACATAAATGTATTTCATTAAACAGAAAGTTGAATGAGTATTTAATTAAACAATGCAATTAAAAATGAACTGATCGTGTTGTATAGGTGTGTGTTTCTGTGCATTTGTGTGCATGTATGTGTGTATCCTTGCATTTTTTTAAAGACTGTTAAGATTTTGTATGAATACATATCTACAGTGGGCCAATAAACCTATTTTCAGTGTGTGTCTGTGTGTGTATGCAGTCCATTTTACCTTCCTTTATTTCCCTTTCTCTTCTCGTCTCTCTTTTTCCTTTCTTTGCTTGTCCTCCTGCTATACTGTCTGCAATGCATTTAAAAAAAAAAAGACTGTTATGATTTTGTATGGATACATATCTAGGCCTGTAAACCCCTTTTTCACCCTCAATTTCTGTCTAAAAGTGTGTGTGTGTGTGTGTTGAAGCAACAATGCAAGATCAGTTATTGTGATTTTCTGTAAAAATTTTAAGAGATATGATGCTACAACCTTATTTGGCCCATTTTACCTGATAGCCCATTTTAGCTGACTTCACCTACCCATTTTTCTCAGTAACTGTAACTGATTACAGTTAGATTTATTTTGTAATTAAATTACATAATACCAATACATATAACTACTCCCCAACACTGTATATTATATTATATTATATTGCATTATATAAAAGTCTTCTTTACACCCTTTTATTGTCGTCTTTTAAAACTCTCACAAATCTTATTTGTGCAATACAATTTAAATGTTTGGATGCTTAGATTTTGTCTTCTAACTAACTGATCCACATTTCATTGCATTTCAAACAAATGTCTGCAAAACAGGGACTGAATACCTGTGCCAACAACATATTTCATGAATGCAGTATGAGAGAACTGGGATTGTTGAGATTATATTTTATTAAAACATGCTGAACATACCACAACATATAGGCATGCATTTATTATTTCAAATTTTAAATGATAAGATTAAGATGAGATGAGTTGTTCATGTATGTATTCATCAGTTTGCTTCTGTGAAAGAGTGATTTTTTAGAGTTGATCAAATGCTCTCAGGGCTCATGACTGTGGTTGGAAATAAAGTAGCTCCATCTAGTGGCCACTGATAATATGATACAGTGAAATGCTTTTGATACGGATACAAAATTCTTGAAAGGAACACAGTAAAGATCAAAATGATAAACTTAACCTAACGATAAAAAGAGTTCATGTAAATGTAAATCATTAACATGTAACCAATCTTCAGTTAAAGGATGTGGCACAGATAAGTAAATGTTGAAATATACCTTAATTTACTTCAGATAATTGATTGACTTTTTATAGTTACTCTAAATATAATTTCACTCTTCAGCTACATCCATTATGTTTAGATTTCTTTTTTCACTACATCTCTTCCAGTCCTGTGACATGTATACTCTACTAGATGGTATAGGAGTTTTCATTAAGGATCAGAGGAGAGAAAAAACAGAGAGCAAACAAACCTGCTGTCATTTGCTCGCATGGAAGGAGAGAAAGAGAGTTAATAATTGATGTGGTCCTGTTCCCAGCAGCTCTCTGTCTCACAGAAGACATTTAGCCGTGATTGAGATCAAAGCCGCAAAGACTCCTTGCTGCTGTGCCGAAAGGAGGAACTACTGATCGCCTTCCTCTCACCCTAATAGCAGCCCTTTTATGAAGTTAATAAACTGCACACCTCAGTCACACTACACAGCACAAACGGCTTTGTGAATTAATAATTCAAAAGTAAAAAGCCACCTCTGTTTACCTGCTTTCTACTCAGACAACTTTTTATGTGTATAGAGGATACATAAAGGGCCTCTTTCTATATAATATATGTGATATGTGATATATGTAAACATGGTGGAGCAGTGTTATGGCATGAGCATGCATGGCTTCCAGTGGCACTGTGTTACTGCTGTTTAGTGAAGTGAGAGAAGACAGAAACAGCCAGGAGAATTCTGAAGCGTGTAGGGATATACTCTCTGCCCAGATTCAGTCAAATGCAGCAAAGTTGATTCATAGTACAAATGGACCCAAGGACGAGGACCCAAAACATACAGCAAAAGCAACCCAGGAGTTTTTAAAGGTAAAAAAAGTGGAATATTCGGCAATGGCCAAGTCAATCTCCTGATCTCAACCGGATCGAGCATGCATTTCAATCGCTGAAGACAAAACTAAAGACAGAAAGACCCACAAACAAACAACAACTGAAGTCAGCTTCAGTAAAGGCCTGGCAAAGCATCACAAAGGAGGAAACCCAGTCTCTGGTGATGTCCATGAGCTCTAGACTTAAGGCAGTCATTGCCTGCAAAGGATTCTCATCAAAATATTCAAAATTAACATTTTATTTGTCAAGTCAAGTCACCTTTATTTATAAAGCGCTTTTAAGAATACAGATTGTGTCAAAGCACTTAACAGTATCAAATTGGAGGATAGAGTGTCAGTAATGTATAATAATAAGATTATACACTTAATTTTCAGTTAAAGGCATTTCATTATTGAATTCAGGGATGTCATTGTCTAACTCAGTTTAGTTTAAATAGTATCTGTGAAATCAAATTGACGATAATCGCTAGAAATTAAGTGTCCCCAACGGAGCAAGCCAGAGGCGACAGCGGCAAGGAACCAAAACTCCCTCTGTGACCGAATGGAGAAATAAACCTTGGGAGAAACCAGGCTCAGACGGGGGGCCAGTTCTCCTCTAGCCAGGATATTATTGTTTATTTATTGTTTACTTATTGTTTTAATAAAATTTTTAAATGTATAAATGTATTATATTTCTATTTTTATATTGTTGCAATTTCTAACAATAATAGTATTATGTAGTTGTCACAGAATGGCCCGTCTCCACCTTCACTAATCACGTTCACCTGCACTTCATCACTAATCATGCGCACCTGATCCTTGTCACCATCATTCAGAACTGGATATAAGCACTCACCTCAGTCACCACGATCGTCCGTTCTTGAAGTTACCACACTGCAAAGCCGGATTACTACATGGACCGTCTCTGCTTCCTATAAGATGAGTATATCTACCTGCGAATACTTACCTGTCTTTACTTACCTTCTGCCTTGTCCTCTTCCAGTCCTCCTCCTCGTCTGTCCCCGGTGGCTTTGTCGAATTTTGCCAAACTCCAGGATCTGTCAAGACAGAGAGACTGATTGTGATTTGACATTCCTATTCCTTTAACCTCACGAATTGACACTCACCAAGTCCGAAGAATCCGCACGATTGCTGTTTGCTGTTCACCCTGTAAATAAACACGTTGTGATTTTCAATTACCTTCTGTGTCTGACCAGTGCCGTTACAGTAGTTAGGTATTTTATTATATTTTAAGTTACTTTGTTTTATTTTTATTGTATTTAAGTCAAGGTCTTCACTGGGGATATGTCCCCGGGGCTCATCCTGGTGTCCGGCCTCTGCCGACGATCAGGGAGACGATCATGTCCCGGCGCCGATCCACCATCTGATCCGGACACGGACTGAGAAACAGAATAAGAAAGAAACAGACAAATATTAGCGTAGATGCCATTCTTCTTACGATGTAACGAGTACATTGTGTGTTATGAGGAGTGTTCCCGGTTCTGGATGATCTGATTAATGCAGCCTAACAATCCTTTAACGGATTTGAATAATAGAAGTGTAGTAGTGTGTTATGTGTAAGCCAGGTTAAAGAAATGTGTCTTTAATCTAGACTTAAACTGACAGAGTGTGTCTGCCTCCCGAACAGTGTTAGGTAGATTGTTCCAGAGTTTGGGTGCTAAATAGGAAAAGGATCTGCCGCCCGCAGTTGATTTTGATATTCTAGGTGTTATCATATGACCAGAGTTTTGAGAACTCAGTGGACGTGGAGGACTATAATGTGATAAGAGCTCACTCAGGTACTGAGGAGCTAAGCCATTCAGGGCTTTATAAGTAATTAAGATTTTAAAATCTATACGATGTTTGATAGGGAGCCAGTGCAGTGTTGACAGAACCGGGCTAATATGGTCATACTTCCTGGTTCTAGTAAGGACTCTAGCTGCTGCATTTTGGACCAGCTGTAGTTTGTTGATCAAGCGTGCAGAACAACCACCCAGTAAAGCATTAAAATAGTCTAACCTTGAGATCATAAACACATGAATTAACATTTCAGCATTTGACGTTGAGAGCAGTGATTATATTTATGGTCCCTCTTTATATTAGGTGGCCTTAACTACTATGTACTTACATTTAAATTAATCATTTGGTATCTTATTGTGTACATACATGTTTTACATTGTACTTGTGTTTTTCAAAATACCTATGTGTAATTACATCTGTAGTTAATTTCTGTAATTACATTTATAATTACACTGTTGACCCATCGCTTACACCTTAACCCACCCTTAAACCTACCCATACCACCAAACCTGTCCCTAACCTCATCCATATCCCACCTCAATAGCAGCAGAAGTGTTTTAAAATACAGTATGACCACAATAAGTACATTGTACTTATTTTTTGATGCAATTACATAGTAGCTAAGGCCACTTAATATAAAGTGTGACCATATTTATTTGTCCAATTACAGTTGAGCCCCTGAAAATGGGAGGACTGTGTATAAAAAGGGCTGTAATTCCTAAGCTTTGTGTTATATTTTTGTTCAACCCCTTGCATTAAAGCATAAAGTCTACACTTCAGTTTCATCTTGATTGTTTAATTTTTAATTCTGTTCTGGTGGCATACAGAGCCGAAATTATGAAAATTGTGTCAGTGTTGAAATATATATGAACCTAACTGTATATTAAATGTATACCACAAATATTGCCATGATGTTATAACTAAGACATACTTAGAGATATAACAAATTTAAATAATAAAAATAAAAATGTGTTTTTGTGTCATGGTAATAAGAATTTGCAGGCAAGTGTACATAGTGTAATCATGAAAATCGTTATCTTAATAAGATCAAATATTTCTTATTTCTTATTTTTGATTTTGCATTCTAACACTTGCATTTTGAAAAAATCTCCTTTAAAGCCCTACCAACTTAGTGGCATCTGAAAACAGCATTTAGGATGCAAATCTTAGTATGTTGATGTCACAGGTGTTTCCTTTATGGCCGGGTCGTCAGCTGAATGCTCAACACTGCCGGCCCTGCAAAATACACACATGGGGCTGAACGCTTCAGAGCTCAAGGTTTTTCAACAAGGCCTCGCTTTGTTGTTTGTAACCTTTTGATCTTAAATAAGAGCACAGGGGTGGCCGACGTGCAAAGCGAGAGACAAAGTCAGCGCGAGAGAAAGCTTGCTTTCATAATGAATGTCAGCTCAGATAACAAAGCTCCATTTGCATATCATAATCCAAATCTTTCCTGCTCAGATCAGGTGTGCTGTGAAGGAATATTTTTCTTGGTTGCCTTTGAAAGTCTTTGATGTGCACAGCAAGAATGAATATGAAAAGGAACTGCTAGCCGATGAGGTCACGTTCTCTCTAACTCTCTTTCTCTGCCTCTTCCTCATGTTTTCCAGATGGAAATGAAAACGTGCAGCATGTATAACACTATGTTTTTCTAGCGATGAAAGCTTTATGCTGTCAGTTCTAAATGAACTGAGATAATGAAATCTAGTTTTCTAAGTAGTTTTATTCACTCATAGTAAACAATAATAGTGTGAAAGATTCATTCTTCTCAGCCTCAGATGGCTCACCCAAAATAAACACTTTCCAAACACAAATTCAAATAAATTTAGCTTTGACCATTATATAGAAAGACTTGCCACTTGGCTGGTTACTGCAACATAATGCATGGTTTAAATAAGTGGCATATTGCAAACCTTGGAGGACACATAAACCCACGAGACAGACTCCATCCTCAAATGATGGCATGTGTTCATTGTGGATCAAATTTCATCTCAGAGTATCAAGTATGAAAGTGGTTTAAATCAAATTACAAGTCTGATGCATGCAACATGCACTATTTAAATAAAGACATTCAAACACTCTACTAAAGAAAATATCTGCTTGCTCCAATGTGACCATAGTCAAAAGTCTGGCTATGTGACACTACACATCTATCAACTTTTAGATGGATTTTTAGACGGATCAGAACAGTCCGATGTTACTTCATAATGCAAGAGCTGCAAGGAAAGAAGACTCGGCACGTTGACTGATATGTATTTAATAGAAGTAAATTATTATTGTCCGGGTGTTGCTATTTAAAGAATACAGATACAATTATGAAATACTGTCAAAATTATTATAAGCTGTTTTAGCTCGATAAATTTAGTGCAGGAATTGAAGTGCTTGTCAACCATGGTCCATAAAATGACACTTATATACTGTTAGACATAATAAATAAAATTACATACAGAAACGTTTTTTACATATATGGCTTCGTTTTAGTTGGTTTTATGCTATGAGTTGTCTTTGAGTGCTCTAAAAGGCATCCATAGATGGAATTGATTATTTATTTTGTTTGCTAGCTCAGTTCAAATTGAAGGTGGGTGGATGTGGAGCTGCAAAAAGGAGAGTGATTGTGTGAAAGAGAGGTGAGAGTGAAGCGTCTTTTGTGGTTGTCTGGAGTTTGCATCTTTCTTTGTTTCAGCTGTGGGTTTAAGTGACAAGCACTCTGGAAGGCTCACAGTGTGTGAGCGTTGCTGTGTGTGTTGCAGAGGTCAAATAGAGTATGCTGTCAGAGTGTGGGGTCTTCAGTCAAGGACCACCCTCACTCAACAGTATCCCACCAAGCAGGGCCAAAACAGACCAGCTTGGAGTTTAAGCAGTTTGGATGCTAGTCAACACCGTGCCACACATCATGAGCTTCTGTCTGCTGTTTTATCAAATGAGCTTATGTCTTGACAGGCACTTTGGTGTTTTCAGAAAGAAAGGACCCTTTCCCATGTCTTGTCATGGACCCCAGCTGAAAAAGAGAGAAATAGAGGTAGGATATAGTAGACACTTGCTAATATGGTCTCAGCTTCAGACGGCACACCATTAATTGACCGCTTGATGCATATTACACACAAAAACAACAAGAGCTTTCGGCAACAAATAGCAAGTTCCAAAATGAAAAATTGGCTTTCCCAGGAGTCAGGTACACAGGTTTTTTTCTATCTACTGAGAAATTCTAGAAAATCAGTAACTTCCCAGTTTACATACCATAAGTGCTTCAGAGTTTTGTTTGATAATGTCTGTTCTACATACTAACAAATAACCTAGCAAGAATGTCAAGACATCATATGCTTGATCCTGGTATGCACCAGTAGTTGTCTTTGATTACTATGCACTTACATTTGATTAAATTTCCATGTTGTGCACATGCTTGTTGTTTTGCAAAACACTTGCCAGGTTTGCATTTGCTGATATAGATCCTTTTCATATTTATAGGGTTCACAGAAGTGGAAGTCATCCATCATAGATGAATACATTTCTATAAAAGACAACAAATATAATTTTTGCATTACCATTTGCGTTAGCTGCTAAGATCATTTCAGCTGCTAATGGACCGCCTGTCCTAAACTCACATTTTTCCCCCTCACTCAACATTGTGAAAACAGAAATCAAACCATGCATGTGCTATGAAAAGAACTGAAGCTACACAGTTCCAGGCACATAAATTGTGAGCTTTGGCTTTACTGCATGCAGTTTACTTGTATAGGTAGTTGGTATTTAACAAAAACACTGAGAGAAAAAAAAAATCGCACATGACTGGCTTTAGTTTAAGATATAGGAGCTTGAGTAGTGTCACAGACCCACCAGGCTCTGCCATCAACCAATCACTGCGCACACCCTCACCTGAGTTTTGATCACGAACACCTGCACTTCATCATGTCCCTCATCACTGCCTCCTATAAAGACACACACCGCCAAACACTCAACGTCCGGTCTCGTTAATTCGAAGAGGACTGCTAGTGCTAACCCAAGCCTAGTTCTGCTACCTGCCTATGATACTTACCTGTTGCTTTCCTTACCTGTTGTGTGTATATGCTCCTCGACCACCTGCTCCAGTGATTACTCTGATCCAGCTCCGTGACTGTGGTGTGTGTCTCCGTCACTCTGTCCATTACTCCGTGACTCCTGTAAGCAAGACCGAAGATTACCCTCCAGCTTATCCTTCCAATTTCCCAAGTCAAGTATTCACCTCAATTCCACTGCCTCTACCTCACTGCTGGTTCAAATAAACAACCTTGTTGACCATAGTTCTGTCTCCGTACCTCTTCTGTAACAAGTAGTTGGCAAAGAGGCACAAAACTCAACATAAAAAGCTCAAATGCATTTAGAACAAGGCCTATAGCACAAAACAATCCAGTAAACACAAGAGGAAAGCACACAAGGAACAGGTAAACACAGTTACCAAAACGAGGACTAGACAAGGGCTAAACAAGGGGGTGTGGTAAAAAGAAACAAGGAGGAAAGACGAGAGGAGCACATAGCCAGCCCTAACAGAGAAAAAGCCATGTGCTCCTATACAAAACAAACATTGACACATGACCAGACCAAATGTTACAGAAGCAGGACTCAAACAGAGAGATTAGTGGAATAACAGGTGTTTATTGATAAATAGCAGAGCAGATGGAACTGGATCAGGTGAGTGAGTAATGCAACAGACCAATTTGAGCACGATGAGACAGTATCTTGGAGTCTTTGTCTTGACAGGATTTCTAGGAGCAAGGAGTTGAACACACACCTCACGTAGGCGGTTTCCAGGACTGGACACTGGAGCAGACAGACTGGGGATCGCTGGAGAATACTCGCTGGAGAATACACACTGGAGAGAACACTGAAGGTACGTAGACAAGGCGGTAAGTAGCAGGTAATTCACTGTGGTATCATAAGCAGTCCTCTTTATATAAACAAGACCAGACACTTGACTGATGTGAGGTGTGAGCTTTTATGGTGCATGTTTATGAGGATCTGATGACGTGCAGTTGTGCTTGATTAAGGCTCACGTGAAATCAGGTGCGTGCATGCGTTGTGATAGGTGGAGGACAGACAGATCCGTGACACCAAAGGGGCACTGGTATTTATTAATGGGAGGCAAAAGGAGAAAGGAGGAAGGAGAAAGGTCAGTGTCCATCATGGGGTGCAGGAGAGGATTGACAGCTGCCACAAGGGGGACGGAGTGGGTAGATGGTTGCTACTGGGAGAAGGAAACGATGACAGCTGTCTTTGGGAGAGTAGCATACACCATGCATTCTGAGGAAGTGGTCTTGGAGGCAGAGATCTGAGGAACAGTCTCCCTGGGCAAGATGGGAGGCACTATCAGCTGAGAAATCTCTGATGACTTGGTCTCCTGAACTGTGGCTGGGCAGACGGGGGTGACCTTCTTGGCCATGACAGGAATGACAGCGACAGTCTCCTTGCCCATGACAGGGAGTCAAGACATGGTAAGAGAGACTGATGTTTTAGCAAGGGCTGATGGGCTCTTGTTGTTGAGGAACTGACAACTCTCTCCTGAGTGTGATGCACTGGGCAAACTCATTAAAGGATATTTGCTTCAGAGCTTTCTTTGCCCTCCAACCATGTGGCTCATCAGGTCCATAGTTTAACAAACTTGGTCACAAGAATTTGTTCAATGTGAGCCCCTCAGCTGTGATAAAAAAAATTAGAAGCAAAACTCCTCACCTCCACCCTTGCTGATGCAGGGCAAAGCCAAACACAATGGCAAAGTCAAAGCCAGGTAGAAGGTCAGAGACCAGGAACTGATCCAGATCGGCGAACAATATGGCAAACAATATGGAAAACTTGCAAAGAGTGTAGACACAAGGAAGGTCAGTTGACAGGAAGGCAGGAGAAAGACAAAAGACAAGGCAGGGCAAGAATGGACTAGACCTGACTGGACAAGGTAAGACTTGGGTAAGATCAATATACAGGAGCTACAGTGGCAGGCAAAGAGCACAAAACACTTGTACAGCATAATGAGCACTGCACAAATATCCCTAGGACAGGCCCATGGCACAAAACAGTCCAGCAAACACAAGAGAAAAGGAAATACAAGAAATATGGAGAAAAGCATGCAAGGAACATGTGAACACAATTAACAAAATGAGGACTAGACAAAGGGCTAAACAAGAGTACATAGTAGAACAAAATTTTTTTTTTTTTATTATCTTGGCACATGATACATCTTGGTATCATGTCAATTTGCAGCTATTGTTATTTTATTTTTTATTTTTTGCATTTTGCCTGTATAGGAATGTGCTGAGCCAATCTCAAGAATCAGGATTGGGGCTGATTAAGCATTTGTTTTTTTTAACTGATCGTTATCGGCTATCCTAAGCCCGATTCACATTTTCCATCAGCTGTCAATCCATTAACCACCATTAAAAGGAAGAGAATTGTCATTGCGAGTTGCTATGGGTTGCATCTTGCTTTGGACGTGACTGACAGACTGGTATTTTAATAACTTATAACTTTGATGTAATTGGTGTGCACCAAGCACTTGGAAAAAACAAGTATCGGATTGGGACTCGGTATCGGCAGATACTCATTATTCAATGACTTGGATCAGATCAGGGGCACAAAAAACCTTTTCGGGACATCTTTAATACAAACCATATGGCATGCCATTGGTTCTGGCTCTCATCACATAAATGGCTTCCCAGATGGATCTGTGTAATGTTACTAGACAAGATTTGAATTTTTCAGCATTCTGGCTAGTTTATGAGAGTAAGAATAAAAAAATATCATAGAATTGCCGGTACTAGGTGAGAAGAAGATAAATTTGAGCGCTGACCAACTATGAATTAATTTATGGTTAGAAGTATTATTTGCATTTAGCATAGATTTACCTGCTGTCCATGACCATATCAGTTTAAACTAGTTGAAACATGCCAATAAAACATTCATTTATTGTGGATGGTTCTAGGCCAGAATAGTGTGAGGACTAGATTTTATACTGAAATTCAAAAGTCTGGCTGCCTACTAGCTCAAACAACATGACAGCCCCTGTAGTTTTGTGTACATTCAGATACTACTTCTATTCTCCCATGTTGATTACCACACACAGGAGTCAGTCAGTGTTCAGTAGACCAGACTCAAAGTCACCGAAGCAGCCAAAAGCCACTTGTGGAGTGGAGTATGTAAAAGCTGATTTCAATAGCTGCTCTCCCACTGAAGTGGGATTAGATTGCACATTGCAAGTTCCCATGGAACAAATAGAGGGTGAAGGGGTTTCTGGGTTACGACGCTCCCTCCCACACCCCCAGAGGTCTTTAGAGAGGGAGTGGTGCTAGTTTGACTGGTTCAGCCTCAGGAGAAAGCTGCAGGCTCAGCATGGCTCCTCCACATGAAACGAGCAGCCCAGCACAGTGCAGCTATTCACTAACAAACCTTCTCTTTTCTCATCAACTATATTAGCAAAAATCCAGTAAAATTGAAAGAGAGAGCAACAAAGATTGAATTTTTTTTTTTACAATAATAAAATAAAATAAAATGCATATAAAATGCAACAATAATACATATACTGTATGTAGCGAGAGAGAAAGAGAGATATTGATAAACTGAGAGATATAGTGCCTTAGTATTTTTTCACATTTATTTTTTTTCATATCAATCCACAGTCCATACCCCGTAATAACAGAAAAACAGCTTTATGATAACTTTATTAAAATGGAAAAGTAAATAATTATTGCAGTTCTATGGTACCTCAGTTTCTTTGAATCATCTTTGAGATGTTTCTACATTTTGATGGTTAATCTATGTAACATTTAGTTCAAGGGAAGCAGGAGGAAACAAGGATCTAAATGCAGCATTTTAGTAAACAAAAACAAGACATGAACAGAGTACAGGGAAGCAGAATCCAGGGGAACAGAAACACATCTAACAACTGACAATGAAACACAGGGAAACCAGGTCTTAAATACACAGTAAACGAAAAGAAGCAGGACCACAGGGAACTCAGACACTTGGAGCCTCCATGGCCGTGACAGAATGAGCAGACAGCTTTGGTGGCTCTGCAGCAGGAGTGGACTGTCGCGGCTTTCCTGGTCTTGGCAGAGTTTGGTAGTGGTCACTGCTGCCTCAGGGGGAGCTGTAGTGGACACGGCTGCCTCAGGCAAGTTCCGACAACAGAAGAAAGACCTCTGGGACCACTAAGCTAGGTAGCACTGAGACCACCAGTCTTGAGAGCACTGGGACCTGTGGACTTGGGACCACTGGGTTAGGCAACACTGACAGGGGCGTGTCTACGTGGTGGCCAGGGGTGGCACCGGCCCCCCCCTGAAATTTGGCTGGCCACCCCAAGTGCCCCCCCTACCAGATGTCTTGCGATAGGCTTGTTTTTAGTTAATTTCTAACTGCATCTGGCATATCTTGGCATGTGTAGGCAGCTGCCTATAGGGCCACTTTCTTCTCTTCTTTATTAATTTTAGGCATTTTAGCGTGATCTAAATGAAAAATGTCGAGAGCGCATAATGTTACGCGATCATGTAATGCGCGAGCACGAATCTCTCCACTCGCAAGCGGATTTCCTTCACTCGCACAAAACTGGACGTGTGCTTTTAAATCTACATTGTTCTTTTATGAATTGGCTCGGGTCTCACTCAGATATTGTGTGTATGCTCAAACGTTATCCTCGCATCACTGAAGACCAGAAAAGCTTTTTTTTTCTAATTCAAGTGAAGAGTAGGCTTTTCTCACTAAATGGAAGCAAGCTGAATATAGTTAGCCTTCTCTAGTTATTAATTTTATTAATACTTATTTTAGTTAAGTGCTTAAATTGTAAATATGCATTTATTAAATTATTTTATGTAGTACATTTGTATTTTGTTGTTTTTGTATATAGTTACAGTATAGAAGCAAATCAACAGGTTCCAGAAATAATCAATAAGGCTGCTTCTGAAATAAGTGGGGGTGCTCTCTTAATGCACATTTTCACATATTTTGTCCCTTCTATTGCTATCAATATGCTGCTACTTCGAGAGCGAATCCCGCATAAATATGCAGATGTCATTCCCAAAACTTTGCAACGTGTGTGTGGGCCAAAAACAAAGCTCTACATTTTAAATGGATTGCTTAGAAAGCTCGCAAAGAGTGCTCATAACCAATAAAGCTGTCACTCTTTGTTCATCGCGATCTCACAAAGTTCTGTGAGGACCAATGAATCTCACACTGTGCAATTAATAGCCTATATAATATAGGCCTATTAACATCGTGTATCCAACCCCTCCCCCCAGCCACCCTCTATTAAGGCAGTGCCCCAGACTGGCCCCCCCATTTAAAATGCTCTAGACACGCCCCTGAACACTGAGACCACTAGACTTGGGACCATCTGTTTAGGGAATGCTGGGTCTGGGTCAGTCGTGGTCAATGGAGAGATAAGCTCCGTGGCCATGAAGCTTGGGGCATGCAGGCCTTCCAAAAATATATAGGAGACATATATGCACTGCTAAATCCCACAGTTCAGGGAGAGTGCACCAGCCCAAGAGCATAGTCAATAAATTCGACCAGGTATAGGTCACACTGTTAAGTCAAAGTGAAATAAATGAAAAATAATAACAATAATTTGTCAGCCAATCGGAGTGAGGGATGGAAAATAAAAGAAGAAAAAGTATCTGCTGGTTCGTGAGATGGGGCTGATGCTACTTCTCTGGCTAAACCTAAGAACTGGACACAAGAAAACTGCACATGACGCAGCAAGTGTGTTTATGATTCCGAGGCCTTACTGTGTTTATCTGTTCATTGCTTAACTATTTCAAGTTAAATGGAGTTCAGTGTAGCAAATATCAATGTTATCAAGTTACGTGTGTGTTGATTTGCATATATTTGATTGTGTTTCGATCGCTGGTAGCGTGGCGATAGAATATTGATTATTTCTCAAGTTTATAAGATGATCATTAAAATAATACAATTAATCTGATTTCATATACATGCCTTGAAACTGTCTGAACTGTGCTTCAGATTGCACTTAACAAGTGTATTAAGTTTGCTAATAATATCTTTGAAGAATGCTGTGTCAAGAACAGATGCAAAAAAACAATCAAAGGACAGCAATGATTGTTTGAGTTTATTTGCAATTTATTTACATATGTTGTACTTTTGTTTCTGTTTAAAGGTTTTTCACTTTTCTGCTATGACTTATGTCACCTTTCATCATAATTGATGCAATAAAAAGAAGAGTGGAATCCAAGGCCTCCATTGATGATGTGTCCCTTCCTTTCAAGAGGGGAAATTGCGCACAAAAATAAATAGCTTGACACACACCTACCAGGTGGAAGACGTGATCTTAAAGGTTTGTCAAGACCCAGTCTATAAATACCTTTAGGTGCAACCTCACTCCATTTGAGTGGCAAAATTGAGTGAGATGGCAAAATAGCTCAATACACTCCTGAGTAGTGCGTCCCCACTGCTTGTGAGACAGCATCCATTACTAGGTCAGCTGTTCTGTAAAAAATAAATAAATAAATAAATAATAGCATCAGTCCAGGGCAGCAGAATCGAGATTAAAAAGTGACCATTAAACAAAATTAATGGCAACAAATCAAAAATGAAACCACCACTAAGGTCTATAAAAACAAGTATTCTATAGGAAACGGAACAAAAGAAAGATAGAATTGCAACATAAAAGTCCAAAATTAATACAGGGAACGTATGACATGTTTAAGCAATTAGACTCAATTTCAAAAGGCTCACTCCTGTCTATATGGATCTGACATCAAACAATGTATGTGTAAAATGTACATCTTTATTAGCTTATTATAATATGCTTATTATTACCATATTGGCTGTTTACATTTTTTACATTTTTATTCATTTAGCTGACGCTTTTATCCAAAGCGACTTACAATTGCTATATATGTCAGAGGTTGCACGCCTCTGGAGCAACTAGGGGGTTAAGGGTCTTGCTCAGGGACACATTGGTGTCTCACAGTGGATTCGAACCCGGGTCTCTCACACCAAAGGCATGTGTCTTATCCACTGCGCCATCACCAGAATATATGCTTTATAATTATTAGTAATTATAAAGCATATATTCTACATGACCATATTCTACATCCCTAATCCTACCCAATACCTGACAACTACCTTTATAACTATTAATAAGCAACAAATTAGGAGTTTGAGGCAAAAGTCGTGGTTAATGCTTTGTTAATAGCGAAAATAGGACCTTAAAATAAAGTGTGACCAAAGTTTGAAATAGTCAGTTCCTAGCCCTTGCTTAGCCCCACCACATCATCTTGCTCTTGGAAGGAGAGAAGAAGGCAAGCTCCTATTGCTTCTCCTGGCCCAGTGGTTCCAAGTCCAGAGGTCTTAAGTCTGGTTGTCCCAGAGCTCTCACTGTCATGGCAACGGAGGCCATTCCTGAGCAGCCAGCTCTCACCGCCAAAGCCATGGATGCTACTACCCTTGTCCATGAGCCTCCAGAATTCATTCCAAAATCAGCTCCAGTCCCCGAGCCTCCAGAGTCTGCTTCAGTTGTGCGATCTCCCAGAAATTAGTTTTTGCAGTGTGTGATGTCTGCATTAAGGGATTGCATTCTCTATGATACATGTGATGCTTTCTTAGAAATGAGCCAAAACAAGGTATTTAAAATCTCGAAACAGCCTTCATATTGAGAGCAACCCTAATATGCAATGCCATATAGCTTAATGTCCACATTGGCAGTATAATAGTTTTTGTATTAGGGCCATATTATATTTTTGCAATGTAGAATGAAGGTTATTAAATTTTGAACCAGAGAGAATGTTTTAGAATTCCACTCTTTTGCTCTGACCGTGTTCTTAGTCACACAGTCAAGTAACATTATTATGACAAAACAAACACAGTCACATTGTGATACAATCATAGGATGAAAAGCATGGGATTAAAGAAGAGGTGGAGATAATGTTTGAATATATATCTTATATCAGTGTAAGGTAATCGGTTTCAAAGCTATCTCTTCCTTTGAAGACTTAATTATGATCTGACAACCAGATGAGAGATGTTTTTGTCGCTAACGTCTTACTGCTTTGAATCATTATTCACACAGAGACCAAAAGAAAGCAAGTGGGAGAAGAAAAGAAAAGATGGTATATGGAGGTTGTAGATGGAAAGAAAGTGAAGCAAATGGAAAGTGTATACAACCCAGGGGGTCAACAAGTTGCCAGGGGGTCTTTGAAACAACTCTTGATTGACAACTCTAGATCAGGTGATCAATTCCAGCGTCCAATCAACAAGTGTGATTGATTCATTAAAACTTGGGTCGTGGAGCACTGGCACCCCTGAGGATCTCAAAGGAACCCACAGGGGGCACAAGCTGAAAGACTTTTTTGACCAGCATCTCATTACTCTGCCTGAGGAGTATTGAGATTTCAGTCTAAAACTCATCTCTCCCGCAGGGCCCACACAACGGACTGTTTTCCTTCAGACTATCAGATGAAAGCATGAGGATGAAAAGAGGACTAGTTAGAGCCAAATTATAATGTTCATCTGCGCAATTGATGTGGAACCTTGAAAAGAAGTTGAGAACATGTTCTGTGTTCTATTTTAAACCTGCCTACAACAATTCTCTGAGAGTTACACTGAAATTCACTTTAACCGATGTTCCCATGACTTCACTGGATGGTTACATCCTAATTTGCTTACTATCGCGAGCTCATGATTCTCATAATTTAACCTTTGGCTGCATTATAACACTTTCCTAATTCAGAATATTATTAAAGATTACATATGTGGATGTATTTGAAGATTTAAAATAATACAAATTTTATATTTTAACTTAACGATTAGTCCATAATGCTTAGCGAAATTCAAAGATCAAATCTGTCTTCCCTATCACATTTGTATATGTATACAGTATATGGAGTTTGCGGATCGCCTCACTGCCCTGGCCCGCCGAGATCTGCCGCTGACTGAGTTTGCGAGGGAGTTCAGCGGACTCGCTGTATGGACGGGGCTAGACGATGCCACGCTGAACTCCTTGTTCTGGATCGGGGCTAATTACCATCGCCCCGTGGACCTCCCAGACACCACCGGACTCAGCTGGAGGGAAGGGATCCTCCGGTGTCTGGAGAGTGTCCTGCCCCGATCCAGAACCAACACGCCAACCGCAGCTCGCTCTACCCCGCCGTCTGCGGTGAAGCCTATGCCGCCGCCGTCCGCAGGGAAGCAAAACCCGCCGTTCGCGGGGAAATCAAGCCTGCCGCCATCCGCGGCCAACGCAAGACTGCCGCTAATGGCCAACGCAAGCCCATCTGCAGAGAGTATGGCAGGCCTGCCTATAGAAAGTATGGCAAGCTTACTGACGCTTGGTCCTGCGCTCCTGGACATGATCTATTACAGTTATTCACTGTATATAGTAAGGAAACTTACTGTTAATCATTTAACAGGTTTTTACTTTGGAATTTTTACAGTCTTTTACCGCTAAAATCATGATAATTTTTTACAGTGTACAGTAAAGTATCTAAAATATGGTCATGCAGAATAAGGCATTAACGTGATTTATAAGTACTAAAAACTGCCAATATGATAGTAAAATGCATGCTAATAAGCAACTTGTTTATAATGAGAATTGTTATGGAATAACCTACTGCTGAGCATTCAATGCCCCTACCCTGGTTGCATTTATATTTGCCTTAAGACATATCTGCTTTTGAGTCTGACCCAGGAGAAGACAAAATTGTTTTTTTACAAATAAGCTCGCTCCCTTTCTTGCAGTCCTCTTTTAAATAAAAAAACACGTGAATCGGAAACCTGTGTTCTAGTGTGGTATGCTCCAGAAGTGTGGTGGCTAGCGAGTGACTGACAAGTTGATTCTCTTGCTGTCTTCAGTGGACCCTGAGAGAGCTGACTGACAACAGACGCTCAGCAAGAGGTGTTCTTCACATACAGAGCACACAGGAATAATAAACAGATGTGTTCAGCACACACTCACATTCAAACACGCACACACACAAGCATGTGTGCTCTTTCTTCTTGCAGTAACATACACGCAAGCACACCTGCGCAGGATTAACTGTCCTTTACAGGGGCCTCAAGTCCTGGCCTCCCTTTTAAACCTCTCATTCTAGCTTTCTCTCATACTATAACGTTTCTGACCTCTTCCCCTCATCTCTATCCACTGTCTTCAGTTCTAAAACAATCTTCAATCCCGGAGCAGTGGGCAGCCATTTATGCTGCAGCGGCCAGGGAGCAGTTGGGGATTCGGTGCCTTGCTCAAGGGCACCTCAGTCGTGGTATTGAGGGTGGAGAGAGTGCTGTACATTCACTCACCACACCTACAATACCTGCCGGCCCGAGACTCAAACCCGCAACCTTTCGATTACGAGTCCGACTCTCTAACAAAACTAAAGGTAACTAATGGGAGTATACAAGCTAAATACAGGAGCTAATTTAAACACAGTACTGTAAACACAGGAGCTAAATTACATCACAGCTGGCTTGTGTCTGTCTAATCACTTTTATATAAAGGTATGCAAGCATATATTTATTTATTTATTTATTCAAAATCTTCCTTAAATGACAACACAAGCATTTTTATTTGTTTTTTTTAGAAGATATTGTCTTCAGAAATATTCTCTTCTCATCTATGTCCTTAATGACATTATTTACAGTAACACTCCAACTAATAGCAATAGTAACTAAAATGACTTTTCACCTGATCTTCTCAGATTATAAGAATTTAGTAAGCACTTGTAGAGTACTTCAAATCTTATAAGTATATTTTTAAGTATAAAATATAAGTACACTTTTAGAAGTGCACTTTGTAATAATGTCAAATTAAACGTTTTTACTGTAACTTTACATTTTAAAGCATTTAAAAAAAAATATTTTGTCATACTTTAAAGAAGTACACTTATTTTGATGTGCTGACTAACAAGCCCGATCTCACAGCAATTCGTACATATTTTACGAGGTGGCTAATTCGTACGACCTCACTCAAATTCATATGATTTTTGCTTAATCGTACGTATTTTACGAGTTGCCAATTCATATGAATTTGTATGAATGACCTACACCTAACCCCGCCCCTAAACCTACCCCTCACTGGGGTTTAGACAAATCGTACAAACTCTTACGAGTGAGGTTGTACAATTTCGTATGAATTAGCCACCTCGTAAAATACGTACAAATTGCCGTGAGATAGCATTGGACTAACATACCACAGCACATGTAAATTACTTGATTATAATTGTATCTGGAGTGTTACTTGATATTACATTTAAAATGAGTATGTTTTAAATAAATTGCAACTTCCTGTGATATAGAAATTTCAAGAGAATTTGTTTTTTATTTTAGTTATTTTTTAGTTTACAATAAATGCTTGTCAGTACATATGAAATTACATATAAATATGTATTTATGTCCTACTTAAGTAGGTCAAATCACTCTCATGTTCAACTGATTGCATTCAATAATGTGATTTGATTTATTAATATATTTTAAACTACAATAAATTATCATTTCATTCATATTCTATTTAACGATAACCTAAAGTGTACCTATTCTTTTTTTTTTTTTTTTTTTTACATGGGAGTCCAAAAGTCTCTGTTACTTAGGGCTTTGAATAAGCTTTAAAGTGGAATATGATACCAGATTTGCAAGAACAGTGTTAACTACTTGTGAAAATGTGAAGTGTGTCCTGGGAATCCAGCAGGAGTGCTTACAACTAGTTGATTGTGAGGTAGGTAGTGATTAGCCTCAGTATTTTCCTGCCCATAACTAATCAGAAGTTATTTGTACAATTTGAAGAGTATAAATATGACACAGCTTCATCCTCTGCAGTCAGGTCAGGTATAAAATACAGAAAGCACAACTGTGAACAAGATATAATGGAAGGAAGCAAACCCCAAGCTTCATTTTGTGACAGTGACTGTCTGACTGTAAATTATCCCTCACTTAGTGTCTCACCAACGCAGTATCATAGAAGAAGACAGCGTTTGTTGTTGTCACTTTCAGACTGATGTCACAAGAGACAATCACCTGTGAGGGCTCAAATTAAGTCTGACACTGATTGTTACTTTTGCTGATTTGTGTAGCTGTCTGTCTCCTCCACACACACGTAGGGGTTTGAAGAGCCATTAAGGTGATGCGAGAAGACACAGACACAAACAATGTAAATAATGTATGCTGATCCTAATTACTGCAAAAGAGCCGCACATTACGACACTGCCTGTGAAGTCCCTCAGACAACTTTGATCACAATGATCACTCTCCTCTAACTCACTCGATTTACCTCCTTTCTTTCTCCTCTATAACGTTTCTCTTTCATCCGTTGCAGGAATTTCACTGCAGAAGTGATCAAAGCAGATGCAGGAGAGCTGGTGTGAAGGTACTTCATTTCTGACAACAAAAAACAGAGTAGAAGGCGGATCAACAGTCACTTCTCTCAGGAGAAAGAGAAACAGATGCAGGCCATCTTGCTCTCACTGCACTAGGCTATGAGGAAATAATCTGTGTTGTACAGTGGTCAAACCAGTATGACTTTGTGCAAAACAAAAGATGTTTAGTGATGTCCTGCAGCAGTTCTTCAAACTGAAATGTTTGTGTCTTTCCCTATTGGTGATGATTACTGAATTAAACGGAAAAAGAAGACAAGATAATTTCTTGCACAAAGTGATTTAACAGATTAACGCACCAAAATAAATAAAAAACATCAAGTAACAGAGGAGCGTGGTGCAAATGACGTTGTTGAAGTGCAGCAGTTCTTTGCCATGGGGCAAAAAAAGCACAGTACTCCATATAACTTTAAACTAGATTTATTTCAAGTCTTCATAAGCAGTAAGATAGGAGGAAAAGACCCAAATTAAGTCTAATCGAAAATAATGGTTTAAACCTGTTTAGTTTATTTTGCTAAAGAAAATAACACTTCCCATAAAGAATGAACTAAAATAAACAATTTAGTTTTTTGTTTAAATATTGTTTTCATTTGACACCAGAACACATGCTGACTAGCTTGTGCACACAAAGTCTATGTGCACTCTCAACGAGATCAGTTCACTAATAGATGATTGTCATTACAAATATACAACAGCCAACTACTGATCACTTTCTATGGGCTTTTGAGTTATAACAAACATGTTCAAGGAACACATAGTTACATGAGCCAGAGAAGAAGAAAAAAAACGTAACCTAAACGTCACGTGTCAAGAGCCCAACTAAAGCAAACACTGATCTCTAACATAGTTCCTTCAAATGAAACAATAAATCAACATCTAAACCTTAGTTAATTCTCAATAAGATATTCTGTAGATGTCTGACAGAAATAAAGTCAGTCTGGTTATTAATAAGTGGAGCTGGTGATGCTGTTTGTGGGGTTGCTTAATCAGATTTTGAGAGATTTAATGTATTTTATTTCAGTTGATTTCATCTAAGGCGATGATGTTTCTCTTTTCTGTCAGTGATTCTGTTTGTTAACAGCAGGTGTTCATCACTAATGCTCAATCAGCACTTAATTAATGACTTAATTACTTAGTGAACTCAACTGAAATAAGTTCAGAGCACTCATAATTGTTAGTTTTGAAAACTTAAATGGTTTAAGGCAATCGGTTTACTCAAACGGTTAGAGTTACTTTAACTTGTTGGGTTTTAGTGTTTAAATCATTCAGTGCACCTGACAACTGACAAACCCTTGACTTCCATATCTGTTCACGTTTTCTGTCTCTTATAAGAAACGTTTAGGAAAAAAAGACTCAACTCAGCCTTGAGACAGCAGTAGCTAAAATAACATCAGAGGAATTGAGAAAATAGCTCGATAGCCAAGTCCTCCTTTATTCGGGCGCTGAGGACACAACAAAGACTTGTTTCAGTTCAAAGTTGACTGTGTTCAGTACAGTGGCCTATACTTGGGCTCATGTGACTATTAAACACTGGTTTGCAGGCAGTATGTATACCCGAATGTGTAAATGAAAGTGCAAATGAGACATAATCAGATTTAAGGGTGCATCCTCATTTGCATACTGCATGTACAGCGACACACTAAAACAACATAAAATAATGTCTTGGAACCACTGACCCCTCTGTTGCATAGTGAAATTCATTTTTACTTCACAAACACAAGTTAAACATTTCTAGTTTTTTTTTCAACTGCTTACACGCATTTTCAAAACTTTGCCTCTTTTTTTTCAAAACTTTAACACACAAATCCAAGAATTGCACACTAAAAATGCTAATCCAAGAATTGCACACTAAAAATGCAAGGTAGTAAGCATGCACACAACTAACACCAATAAACATTTAAGCAATTACAATACTTTAATCTCATTTATGCCCTTAATAGATTTTACACGCCACCTGACGGGGTTAGGTTGGTGCAATAATATGGCAAGAAAACTGTCTAAAAACGGCCTTCTTTGTTGTAAAAAGTCAAAAATGAAGGAAAATAGCAAGCAATATGCCTTCTCCCACTTTTACACTTTAGTGAAAACAAATGAGTTTCAGAAATGCCACTGTCACCTAATCACTGGCCATCCATCTATAGGGTGTTTCTCTGCATACAGCCCGAAAAGTTGGACCACAGCATCCCACAAACCTACAGAGAAAGTATTTTAGAAAATGAATGGGTAATGGAAAGGAAAATACTCCCTCTGTTGTTGATCTGTGGCAACTACACATTTGTTTGACTATAATAAACTGTATCTGCCTCCACCTTTAATGTTCTGTGTGCTTATGAAGTTTGTGTTTCATTTCTATTTTATTTTTACATTCATTTAAAGTGTCTTTGATGGCTTTTCCCTTAGTTTTATTTCTGCACAACTGCTACATGAATAGACAAGTTCTTCTGACTGCAATCAAAGGAGAAAGAAGATCACAGCTCAGCGGACATTGACAGCAGGCCAGAATAAACCCTTTATACTGCTAGAAACCAACTTCAAAGGTGTGACGCCTTCGATGTGCGGCTTGTGCAGCAGTAACCGTGTGAGAGTTTGATTAAAGACGGATTATGATTTTAAACAGACTTCAAAAAGTTCTTCTTGATGAAGACATAATATCTTAAGGAGTTTCAATTCAGTGCCGCTTCAACATGAAGGAGCAACATAATCCAACTATTACGCTCTAGCATTTCAAGACGTTTCACTTTCATCATGTACAATAGTCACTTCAAAGCATCAGAGTATTAATGATTTATGGTGCATGGATACGTCCCAATGAAATTATGATAGACACATTTTCATAAACCCAGATTGTTGATTTGTTGGCAGCCCAGTAACTCTAATGAAGGTCCTAAAGTTACTAGAGCGGAAGAGGCAGAAGATTATAGACATTCAACGTCTGGAGGAGTAAAAGCCGCGGAGGATGGTGTTTTCATGCTCTTTAGTGCCTGGATGTGTGTTTGTATGGTGATGAGTCTGTGTGTGCGTGTGTGTGTGTGTGTGCTTTTGATGTTTAACGTATTAAAATGAGAAAAAAATTCAAAACATTTCTGTAAGGGTCAGGGTGTAAAGTGACGATAAAACAAACATTACCTCAATATGAAAACAATAGAACTCAATAGACAGAGCTTTATGTAAAAACAAAAGTGTGTGTGTGTTATAATTTATGCACAAAACCCAAAATTTTGTTAAATCTGATAGAAACCTCCCTTTGGGGATGTGCTGAAATGTAAAACTAATGTAGTGAATAAAATAGATTTATTTACAAACATAAATTTGTGATCGTTCTTCATTTAGATAGGTAAGTGTAAATGTGTGTGTGCATCAGGATTTGTTTAGCTAGCTTTCTGTGAGACAAAATGCACCTGAAAGGAAATTAAAAACAGAAATCTCTGTTAAAAGGGCTAAAAATATTCTAATATTTATAATTCTAATCGGGGGGTAGAGTGACAGGTTAGGCAGGGCAAATGCAATTATCTCAGTATAAAAATACATAAGTCTCACCATGATGTAAAAGCAATTGTGTGTGTGTGTGCTCTCCACCTTCAGTTCCCAGGCAGCTTTATGAATGAGATGCACAAAAACTCCTGCACTGGCCAGCTGTTGTTTCCAGAAGACTCAGTGCGTGTGTCCTGCTGTCCCCTTCAATGTCACACAGCCTCATACATATATACATCAATCCAGAAGGGGCTGGTTATACAAATATGCAGACTCATTATAATAAGATGCGCTTAATTGTATTGAATGTGCACTGAAAAGCCATCTGTCTTTAAATCCTGAAAATACTTAAAAAAAAAAAAAACTGTACTGACTGAAAATATTAATAAACTCAATTCATATTAATGAAATCATGACTGCTTAACACACTTAAGTACACTTTTAAACAGTGCATTTTGTAATAATGTCAACCCTTGTGAAAAATAAATATACTAAAATGTATTTTAAATATACTTCTTGCTAAATATACTACAAATACATTTACATATTTATGTACTTAATAAAAATACCCTGCAACTCTACACTGTAAAAAAAAAAAAAAAGTTGAGCCAACTTAAAATTTTAAGGCAACCAGCTTCAGCAAATTTTTGAGTTTTCTCAACTTGTTGTTTTAAGTTTATACAACAAAAATTTGAGAATCTCCTGAATCTCCTTCATTAGAAAATCTGCTGAAGCTGGTTGCCTTAAAATTTTAAGTTGGCTCAACTTTTTTTTTTTTTTACACAGTGTACTTTGGTATACTAAACTGATCATAAAAAGATCATACAATCCTCATCAATTGAGATATTAAAACACATTTTAGGCTTAATATTAAGAAATGTGCATTGAGCACAAGTAGTACTCCAAATAAATTTTAATTATAATTTTATATCAGTAAGTCTCGAGCGATATGTCAGTAAATATAAGTTCAAGATTTGAACTATACTTAGTATGAAATAAATATATTTTAAATATATTACTTTTTTACTAGGGAAATTAAAAGTACATTTAAAATCACTGTTTTAATATTTTTTAATAAGGAAGTACATTTTATTGATGTATTGACCAACATACTGAAGCACATGTAAAATACTTATAACTTTAAATTGCAACTTTTATGAATGCTGAAAATACATATACATTTTATTTAATTGCAAATAACATGCAAACGTCCAAAAAGCATTACATTCAGTCTGCACTCAAGTATATTCCTTTCAAGTATATTATATATATTTTTTTAATTTTCATAATAAATATTCTTTTTCACAAAGTACCACACATTCAGGTTCCTGAGACAGACACATATCACTGAGGGGGATTGGAAGCTCCACAGACACCGAGGTGCCAGTCGAAGCTGAAACATCCAACGTGACACAATAAGTCTGATCTAAACCATAGTAAGGAGCCTCACTGTCTGCTGCCAGTTAGCAGCATACTAACTGTGGAATCTCATCCCTGAACTCCAACAAGAATGCAATAGAAACTACCCAAAAAACCAGACAGCAAGGCATTGCAACCTGCAAACACCACAACACCCTACCCAGCTAGAAATGTTTTTTGTTCTAAGAATGTTCTGAGAACATTATGCTATGTTCTGGTTTTGTTTTCAGCGGCATGTTTTATTTTAGTTCTCAGAATATTCTCCTAAAAGTTAGGATAGCATTCTCTAAAACATTCTACAAATGTTTCTTGATAACATTGTTAGAACATTATCCTTTAACATTCTAATACAGATTTAATCGAGAAGCTTCCCATTCGACATTGGATGTAGACTCAAATGTTGCTCAGATGTCAAATTTTGGTTGAATGTAAAAACCCAACCTTTGTTTTATGAAGCTCCAACTTCATTAAATAACTCCAAAAACAGCATTACCAGCCTCACCTATTATAAACCAGTTTGACTCTCTGAAAAGGTCTTATTGAGATAAACAGAGGTTTAGATGTTGATGTCACTATTTTGGTGATAAATGCTTGCGTTAGTTGGGCAGTTTGACTCTTTTTTGCTTCTCTACAGTTGCTGTAACTATGTTTGTTATGGCAAAACCAGCAAGAGAAAAAAGTCACCAAATGATTTCAGCTGCATGTTGGTGGTTCAGGTATTGTCGTGTGTATTCATTCACTCTAATCTACGGCGTCAGTTGCACATTAGCAATGCGGTGGTTCAACAGATTAAGCTCTGGCAGAGATTTAATCAGATAATTTCAAGGATTTTAAAAATACAGCAATCTCGTTTGTCACACAAACATCAATAATCAGTGTAGGAATCTCAACAATGGTGACATGCTTCATGCTGCAATGTATTCTGGGTTCTCATGCAGGGCTCCCAGAATGCATTGCGGCATGAAGCATGTCACCATTGTTGAGATTCATACACTGATTCTTGATGTCTGTGTGTGTCTAAGCATTCAGTAGTTCAAAGAGAATTGTGAGCAATGTGTTTTAAGAATGACAGAAATACAGATTATTTGATTAAATCATTCCTGGATCTTTTACTGTTTTAAAGTGTTGCTGCAGTCACTAATTTTTAATTAATAGCGTGGTTTAGACTCTAGATGAAACCGGCTGGCTGCTCAGATCACTACATGATGACATTGTTAATATCAGCAAGTAACCTACATCATCTGAATCACATCTTCTCTTGTTGTTTTTGTCATAACAAACACAGTTACAGCAGCTAAAAAAAAACTTTGAATCAAGAGTCAAACTGCACAACTAAAGCAAACACTTCTCACCACAATAGTGACATCAAACCAAACTATTACTTTCAAACAGACATCAACATCTAAACCTCTGTTATTCTCAATAAAAACTTGTTTAAATGTATGACAGAAATATATAATAAGTTTATAATAAGTGAAGCTGGTAATGCTGTTTTGATGTTTGAGCTTGACATCAAACAAAGGTTGTGTTTTCACTTTCACCCAAAATTTGGGAAGCGTTATTAGAATGATAAATTATAATGTTCTAATAATGCTATCAATAAACATTTTTAGAGTGTTTTTAGAGAATGTTAATCCACCTTTTAGCAGAACTTTCTGGGAACTAAAATAAAACTTGCTGCTGAAAACATTCCCAGAACATGAAATATTTCTAGATGGGTAGCAACCTGCTACGTTTTGCAAACACTCTACACAACTCTACACAAACAATCTTGCACGCAAACAAGGCACAGCACTCTCGGTGTCCCAGTAGTGATGGCCTTTTCTTTATAGTTAACAAAACTATATCAGACATCCAGTGTAAACAAAATATTGTGTAACAGGCTGTTTAGCATCTATAAGAGCTTCTCTGATCTCTCAGCACACGTTATTTCCCACGCTCAGAGCAAGTGCCAGGGAAAACAGCGGAGAACAATCCAAACGCTCCCTGATTGCTCTATCTAATAATGTGTTCGGATAATTATCTTGGCTCTTTTCCACGGATACTTGCTCCTCAAGAAATGAAGGCAAGTCATGTGCCGTATATGGTGCACTCAGAGACACGCCATAATCCCGAAATAAATTGTGTGAATATTGATCTTTTGACTTTGCACAAAGTGTGGAAAAGTTCAATAGAGATGGAAATGAAGCAAGATGCTGGAGTTTGGGAAAAATAAAGCTTTTTATCCAGCTGTGTTAAATTGGATGTGAATATAAAAGATTCAGAAGGCCCAGACAGAGAAAAAAGAGAAGGGAAAAACACAACAAAAACAAATTAACATCTAAAATACGCCGGTTCCTTTCAACAGATCTCTTCAAATCTCCATCGGGCTTTTAATGGGGGGGGGGGGGGGGGGTTCAAAGCAGCACTGTTCTCCCGCTGCTTGCGAGAAAAACACAAGCGCAACACTTCCGTCTCTCTGTTCTTGCTCTTCATATCTCCTCTCCTCTCTCTGCTGCAGTCGATAAAGTCTGGTTGCTATGAGATGGAAGCGAGGGTGCTGAAGATGGCATCTTACTGTGCGTCTGTGAAACACGTCCCAGTAGAGAAAGTAAAAGCAGGCAGAAAGCCCTAGCTGAAGACGCCAGCGTTGCCCTGCAGTAATCTCCCAGCATCAAAGAGAGAGAGAAATGACAGGGAAAAATGGAGAGAGTGCAACCTTTTTCCATGGTGGCACTTCCTCAAATTTGCAGCTATCTGCTCATTAAAAGGTCTTCAAAGTTTTGTACTGATGCAAAGGCATGTGTTTGAATTTGTAAGCTTTAGCAGCTACCGCTCAGCAATCTCAAAGAAGGGTTTATATAATAGCTCTCTCAGCCCGGGACAGATTCTCTTCAGCTGATATGATACAGTTACATGTGGATAGGCCAGAGACATGTGATGCTCAGGTTTATTTTTTATTTTTATTTTTTGGAAGAAAAGAAGTTGTCGCAGCACATAATGAAAAAGTCACAGTACATAATGCTGGGAAATTGAAAGACAGCATAGAGCTTTGGATAGTAAAGTCACCTTTATACAATATATAGTCAAAGCACATCGTACAACACTTATTGTTTCAAAACAGCTTCACAGTATTAAACAAGAAAGCAACAGAATCAATGTTGCAAACTTCAAAAATAAGACAAATCCAAATTCTGCTGTAAAGCAGCTGTGGCAAGACAATAGTGTCATTTTTCGTCTCTAGTCTGTACAGTGTTGACTCAGTTCATTCCAGTAACTGTGTAAAGTTTATTCATTATGAAACAAGTTCAATATAAGCAGCTCTACTGAAGTCAGTAGTGTGCAGTGTTGACTAATTTCAGTTGAGTAAGTGTCAACATTGCAAAATGCATCAATTATGAACAAATTTAATTAAACTATAATGCAGATATGTCATTATTCACCTCATTTCAAGTTTTGTTCTCTTCCAATAGTGTCAGGGCAGTCAAACTGATAAAATTACTGAATATTTAATTTAATTAAATCTGGGTCTTTTAAAAACCAACTAAATAAGCCAAAGGCGATATAGTCACAAGGAACCAAAATTCAATCAGGTGACAGACATGGAGAAAAAACCTTAGGAGAACCAAGGCTCAGTCGGGGATCCAGTTTTCCTCTGGCCTAAGCAAATGAACATGGTGTGATATTGGTCAGGATATGTCACACCAGCATTAAGGTGGGAAGAAAGAGTTGCAGTCTGTCCGGGAGGTTGAAACATGAAAGTAGAGTTGCTTGTTTAGCCAGTAGTATAGACAACATTAATCAGTGGCCATAAGCACAATAAACACCCTTGTTAAATGTGCATTTAAGTCCCAACTGGTACTGGCATGGCTGGCCATAGGGATCTGTACCAAGAGCTTGTCTCATCAAGGTCTTCACTGGCCATGAAGGGCTGTGTTGTGGTCGTTCCTGAAAGTCATTAATGTTCAATGAAGATTCACACAGGTTGTGTGGCAGTTTAAACCTACCGATAATTGTGGCCTAAACACCTGCCTCTTCTGTTGAATGAAGATCTCATTAAAACATATTTTTTTTAATTATTATTATTCAAATTGTGTTTTGTTGCAAATGCAAAAAATGAACAAAACAAACAAACAAACAAAAATTTCATAATTACATTGCATAAATATTCAGTACTTGCAGCACCTTTGGCTGTGATTACAGCCTCAAATATGTTTGGGTTTGATCCGACAAGCTTTGCACATCTGGATTGAGTGGATTTTCTGACACTCTTATTCTTAGATCCTCTCAAGATTTGTCAGGTTGGATGAAGACTGGTGGACAACCATTTTCAGGGTTCTTCAGAGATGTTTGATTGGATTCAATTAAGGCTGTGGCTGTTCAATTCAAGAACATTCACAGAGCTTCTCCTAAGTCACTTTAGCACCTTCGGTCCAGTCTTCCTGAGTGTTTTGGAACAGATTCTCAGTAAAGATATTTATGTATTTTGCTGCATCCAGCCTTCCGTCTACTCTAACCGGTTCCACAGTCCATGACACTTTAAAAACCCATAATGAGGCTACCATCGCCATAATTCACCGCTGAGATGGTATTGCGCAAATGATGAGCAGTGCCTGCTGGTTTCCCCAAGATGTGAAGCTTGAAAATGAGGTTCTTCAGCCCAAACCATTTGGTTTTTCAGAGTCTGAAAGACTTTTGGGTCCTTTTTTTTGCATCTGGCCACTCTTTCCATGAAGCCCAGATCAGTAGAGTACTGCAGTGATGGTTATCCCTCTAATTTCTGTATGTTTCTCCATATATGATCTCTGGATCTCTGGTCACCTCTCTTACCATGGTCCTTCTTCCATGATTGTTCAGCTTTATAGTTGTTTTAAATAACTGAACTTTGCAACAAAGTCCATCAGTTGACTCTGTAATTTTCCTGTTTATTACTGTGAGGCTCCTTTAAAACAACCTGTATTGTATAAAGCGGTCTATAAATAAATATGACTTGATTAGACAATCAATGTCTCTTCTTGTCCTCCCTATTTGAAAAGAAGCACACATAATTCATTCAGGTCATTCATTAAAACAAAAAGATCATTCAGTATTGGCATTCTTGCAATATTATAAAAATATTCATCTAAAAAACACTTCAGGAAATGTCCAAATTTGATTATAAAAGTATAGAACTATCAGGGAATGAACTCTGAATGAAAAACAAAGCTGCCAAGATGAGAATAAAACTTTTTTTTACTCCCTCTTGTTGTATTCAGCAGCTCATCTTGAGGAGGTCAGTTTCACTGTGTTGCGCTCACAGCATGTACCTGCATTCCTGGAATAGCTGCATCTAATGTGCTGCGAGTCTGTCTCAACAGCAGCATGTCTGAAATTCATGGAACAGAAGATCCAGAGGAAAGTGCTGGTGTGACCAATCGCAATAAGGCATTTGACGGGTGTACAGCATGAGATCTCATCATATACTTCTCATGCCATTGTTTTATTACTGAACCTGTTAAAAAATAGGCACAAGAGCTGAACAGTTTGAGACATCATTCAGTGGTGGTGCAGAACATGCAGTAAAGTATATTAACAACCATGAGTATGACCAATACTAACAGTGATGCTTGAAGACCTTGTCTCCAAGGTGGCCATCAGGACAAGACCACAGGAACCAGATGAGTCCTTTGCACAATCTGATTCTGCTTCATCCTAGATTTAAACTGCTGATTTTGTCTGGCCAGAGGAGAATGACACTATTTCGACACACTATTTCCTCGTCTAAATACTGTAACCTGATATAAAGCCACCCAGCTTTATATCAAGCCGATGTAAAGCTGCTTTGACACAATTTACATTGTTAAAAGCGCTATACAAATAATATTGACTTGACTTGACTACCCCACTTTTTATCTCAATTAATTTCATATGAATATTTAGCCTAAAACACTCCTTAGCGACACAAGCACCATACACAACCATATTTATATCCGCACAAAACCTCTGTCACCGACATGGGCGGCCCGTTTCCATCATTTTGGAAATGTTTTTTGAGGCCCATATGGAGCCAATCATGGCTGGCTGTTTTTGACGTCATTATCACACGACAGTATCTTTGGGTGGCTGCTGGGTGAGGTTTTTTTGAAGCTCTGGCCGCTCTGAAGATGCATCTGTGCGTTTTTCCCCTCTGTCTTTCATTCAGTCATTTTTATCCCGCTGTGAGCGGAGACATCAAGGGAGATTCCATGCAAACATGTTATTTGGCAATGATGTCATACCCATGGGGAGTTCTGTTTTGTCTGACGGCCGGCGCCTCCGGAAGGGGGAAAGGCTCAGCCTCATTTTAGCAAGCTCCAATATAATCATGAAATGCCATAATCCAGCGGTCAGGCTGCCTAAAAACACTTGCAGCCTACATTTCCAGTTGATCATGATGTTGTGAAAATGGAGGACTCTCTTCAACCATCCCTTTCCGCTGCACACTGGAATGTTCCCTTTATACTAAATAAATTCTCTTTTGCACTCTGAAGTTCTTGCTATTGTGTTGATGGCTACTGAATCCAATTTGTGTGTTTGCAGATTATATTTGTGTGTTTGCAATTTACTGTATGTGTTTGCAGTAGATAGTTTTGTTTATTATAGTTTGGCTTACTTTAATAAAACACGTTTGGCTTCTTTTAAATTTGGACTCTAAAACCTTGGATGGGCCACATTCAAAGCCATTGTATCCTGGCAAATGGTGATGGGAAGAGCAATTCATTTCTGCGAATCGGTATTTTCGGACAGTTCGTAATTGTGTAAATTTCCTACTTCAAATTCTCATCGAAAATTATAAAAGAAAAATGACCTATAGTTTGGAACTTTATTTGGTTACTGCCATTAACGTCACAACACATATAGCAAATCCACAGAAAATTTCTACAATTAGTTAAATTGGCTCATTTGTTCCTTTTGAGTCAGAAATAACCAAAAAGCTGACTTTCAACTCTGCCTATACTTTCAGATCTTTCATATCAAGTCGGTTCTTTGGTTCACTAATCGGTCTGGACAGGCTCATTGACTCTCTCTCAAATGTGCGTACGTATGTTTCAGAGAAAAGAACGTACGCACAAAAAATGTGCACAGGCCTCTGTTCCAGATGTGAAATCTATAAATCGCAAATGATCTTGATCATGTGCAAATGTTGTGCGTAGATAAATGCTTTCAGATCTCTGCCTTGTAAATGCCCTCTAATTAATGTCATTAGCATATAAAAGAGCACCAGTCAATGCCCCAATCTTTACTTGAGAATGGCGAGCGGCAAGAATTGCTTTAGATGTTCAAATTCCTGCAGTACTCTGAGACCGTTTTTACAAATCTGAACTCTGGCATGGATTTTGGTCAAAATAATGACCGTAAATGACTATTTTGGACTTGCTAGACACCATAAAAACCTTCCACCACTTCCCCAGAAGGAAACCAATAGTGCACCAGTTTACTACAAACAAATATATTTAGTAACTTGGAAGTATTTTTTATTTTGATGCATTTGATTGATACATCTTTCAGCTGTGAGTAACAGAGACCATTTTAATTCCTGTTTTCAATTTTTTGTTTCTTTATTACTCTCCACCTTTGAGCACTGAGGATCTGTCCTTAAATAGCAGAAGTATGAGTTATCCAAGCAGAAGCCACATCCTTGTGGAGAATAAGGGCTGCATTGTTGGCCGCAGGTGTGTGCTTGTGCCAGTTGCCCTCAGTACAGGATAAGAGAACAATGCGTTGTGTAAGTGGACACCCTGAGTCAGCGTACAGAGGTGAGAGAGGCAGATGGGGTGAGATTACACTGCTCAAGACCTTTGACAGAGAGACGAGTAAAACAACAGAAACATGCGACAGACATGAGTAGGCATATTAGGCATATTAGAATACATATTAGTTATCTGAACGACAATGAATCTTTCTTCATTTGAGCACAGACCCCACACAAGAGATTCAATTCTTGCATATAAATAGAATTTAAAGATTATGATTTTATGCTTGCTGAAACTCTTCCCTGGTACTGACATTTTATTGATCATCAGACATCAGACAAATGAGTGGACTTGAAAAGCTCTGTTTCGAACCCTGGTGAGCTGCCTAGACAGTATTTTAAGGCATCAAAGTTTCAATACCTCAATCCCGGATGTATTACAACAAGCTTAATGAAAAAAAAATCATCTGCATGACAAATCGTGAGAAATATTGACTGTAAAAATATTTAATTCAATACTGAAAAGTACTGATACAAATATTAAAAATAGAACATTTTACCTTGTATTTGTATGCACTGTGGACTACTTGAGCTTATGTGAGTATTGTGTTGTTAGCTTAGCAACATGCTAACATCAAACTATTGGAATCAATTGTGAGTCAAATCTCTTGTGTGCTTCAAGTGAAGAGTGCTATTTTTGTGTTGTGCGGGTTGCTGCCTAGAAAGAGCATTTTAGATCAATCACTTATGTTGCTGTAGACAGCAGAGAGCAAAGAGCTCACTAGATTTTTCCGGAACTGAACTTAAATCAGGGTTGTAGAAAATAAGAATAGTTTATTATTAATGATTTCTCCATATTATGTTTTTAAAATGTATGTTCCATCCTTATCTTTAATCAAAAACATTAATGTTCCCTTCCATCCCCTTGCAACAGCATATCTTCCTTGATGACACAAACTCTTAAAAATAAAGGGGCTTAAAGGGTTCTTCACAGCGATGCCATAGAAGAACCATTTTTGGTTCCACAAAGAACCATTCAGTCAAAGGTTCTTTAAAGAACCATCTCTTTCTTACCTTTTAATAATCTGAAGAACCTCAGATGTTAAAGGTTCTTTATGGTACCATTTAGACAGAACGGTTCTTCTATGGCATCGTGAAGCACCTTTATTTAAGCACGAGGGCTGGGCAATAAGGCCAAGCATGCCTCAACTCTCCATCTCCAGCAACTTTAGAGGACAACAACAATCCAATCAATTCCAGATGGACAAACGTGTCCTGCCCTACATTTTTTCTTGATCGAGAAACCATTTCATTCAGATAAACATCACATTAAGGAAAAAACGATGATTGCGTATTCTGTTCCATGCTGACTTTAAATTGCTATTTATTAATTACTATTTTTAAATGTTATAATATTTAAAATTTCCATTAAAACTTTTTTACTTCATGAGTTCTCAGTTATGTTTTACTGTAGTATCAAATTTGAGGTATCTTCTTATATAAAAAAAAATTGTACCATATACCATATACCCTCAGAACACTAGGAAATAAAATCTAAAGGTCAGTAATATACAAACATCTATTTCACGTGAAATATTTAAAATAATCATATCATTATCAATCAAAAGCATAAATCACCATCCTATCTGAATTATATCCTGTGAATTGAATTTAACTCTAAAAAGTCTAAAACATGGGAACCTTTGTTTTAGAGGGACAAGTGACGTTTATCCGTTGGAAATGGAGCAATAACTGGTCTGTGATGCCTTTAGTTGTGATGATGATCTTAGATGGTTGCATGTGTGCCACAATAAGCAAGATCACATTATGTCAGCTGGTGAGAGGCGTAGGCAACCCATGGAACTCTGCTTACCCAGACTGGATTACTACCATTTCCCGTCAATGAGGAATTCTTAGAAACTCTCCATTGAATAAGTCCCCACCCATGGAATGCCGCTACTACCAACTGGATGGTTTAGAGAGGTCGTTGGATTGGCCCCACTGAGGATCCTTAGTGAGCCTTGATCACACTGTGAAGATGATTAAATATTCAGTGTATATTATTGAAGTTGTAGATTTTAAAAAGTGAATGATGGCATCAAAGTGTTGGGTTTGTTACCATGGCTGCATTTGAAAAAAACAAAAAAAAAACACGTGTCCGGAAAAGTGCTCTGTTCACATGTGGAAATAAAATCATTAGGGTCAGTAATATTTTAAATAATCGTATCATTATTGATCAAAAAGCATAAATTACCACTTTAGCTTGTATTATATCCCCTAAAATTGAATTTAACTCTAAAAAAGTTGAAAACATAATGGGAATGTCATTAAAGCCTTTGTTTCATTCACAGAATTATACAGAATTTTGTGTAACAAAAGGGCATTAATATGTAATATATACTTAGAATGTTTAATAATATTGTATCCTTTGACTTGGGCTAATTTAAGTGTGTTTATGAAGCATGTTTAAGTTTTATTGAAAAATAATAGGCTACTCTTGCATTATTGAAAGTGAGAAAAATATTACTGTTGTATTACTGAATAAATAATACTGTCATATTATTTCTTATTCTATTATAAGTATTGTCCATTTATTTTCCGTTTAATACATCATGTGTCTACAATTTTGCAGTGTTTAAAAACACAATAAAATAATTTTGACATGAAGTGAAGTGAAGTTTTTTTTTTTTCCAGGAAGTGAGTGGTGAGGAAAAATAAATGGCAAATTCTCTAACTGTTTAGATTTGGATACTGTGCACTTGAAATCTGCCAAACTTTCATTGTTAACTGAAGAATATAATTTTATACATGTACTTATGTTGGTGAATAATTTCAATGCTACATATATATATATATATATATATATATATCTGTCCTTAGAATCATTATTTAATTTTTGAGTGTTTAAGTTGTGAGACGGGGGAAAGGGGGCACCGACCCCCTGAAGCTAGTTCCATGATGAATTTAAGCACATCTCAAGTCTCAAGTCTGTTTGTTTACCTGTAACTCACAGCCCTGCCTTTGTTTATAGGAACTGGAATTTGTTTTCCAAGAGAAAAAAGGTGAAGAATTGTTCTCAGCCAGCCGATCCTCCCACTGCAGCCTGTCATCAGTGTGTGTGTCATGAAACCTGCTGCAGAGATGTGTGTTGTCTGCCGTGACAGCAACTACACTGCTACCTGAACACAGAGCAGTGTTGAGTTATTCTGAGCCGAGTGGACGAGCCGTTATTCCAACAGCAATACTGAAGAGCTGTGCTGGTGCTGCATGATGAAGAGATATCTTACAGCGATCTCTGAACTTCTCTCAATATGTGTGACTGGGCCTTGACTATTTTGGTTCCCTCAGATGAGGAGAATGACAGAGACTTCAGAGCAATACAGCAAACTTTGTTCCCTAACTCAAAACTGAAATATAGATATAGACTGTTTAATTATACACAATATAGGCTACATATAGACATATTGCTCCTTAAAAAAAGTACATTACTGAGTACATTTTTATGTAAAATAATGCATAGCTTTACTTTTGTGCTACTTTTTTCTCGTCTGGGCTGGGCTTGCTTGTTTGTGTTTAATATAAAAAAAAGTTCTATTTTTGGCAAATGTTCTATTTTGACAAAAAGCCCTTTTGGTACCAAAGTGAAATGACTAAGCCTGAAGGAAATGCAAATTTAAAGTAATTTTTGCTTATTAGTATGGTAGAATTGGATCATTGAAGGTCAGCAGTGAAGACATTAATTAATACAATTAGATTAAATAAAGGATATTTGTGCCATTTAATTATTGCAGGTTTGCATCATATGGAGTTTGCATTTAACTGTTTTTACTAATTTTGAGGAATGCTAAATCTGTTTTTGAGGAAGTGAGATGAGTAAATGCATGTTCTGTCAATAAATGGAAAAAGAAAGTAACTGTCATTGCTTATTTGAGAAAGTTACAAGAAAGAGTTACTTTCTGAAATAAGCAATGACAGTTACTATTCAGAAAAACTGCCACTATTTGTCTGTTAGTTTTGTTGTGTTGAACAGTGTTGCTGGCAGTACAAGTAAGGTGAGTTACATAATCAGATTACTTTTTTCAAGTAACTTGTAATCTGATTATGTAACTCACCTTACTTGTACTGTGTTACCCGCAACACTGTTCAACACAACAAAACTAACAGACAAATAGTTGCAGTTTTTCTGAATTTTGTGTATTATAAATATTTTAGCTAATTACTAACCTGTCTTAAGCACCACCACCCTGGAAACTGGAGGGGACAGATGTTAATAACTTCTCCCAACAAATTCATTTTATTAGGTAACAAAGCATTAAAGCAAAAAACATTTATTTGAAATCTCTCTCTCTCTCTCTCTCTTGTGCGCATATGCGAGCGTTTGTGGAGCGAGTGAGAAGAGTGCGTGGTAAGTGACACCTGAGTGTGTTTTCTAACTTTTTTGTGTTTGTTTGTTTGTTTATGTTTTTTGTGTGTTATTTTGTGTATGAGGAGTAGTTTTCTTTAGAGAAAGTTGTGGAAGTCTGCTCCCGGCGTTTTTGTTGCCGGGAAGCATGGCTGCGTCAGGTGTTACGAGTAGTGATGGTCTAACTCGGCGTCATGGGATTAAGATTTTGTGTAAATTCAGTGTGGAGGAATGTGCTTTAGCGGTTGGCAATGTAGTTGGTTGCAACGCTATTGTTTCTGCATCTAAAATGAACAACGCGGTTGTTTTATTTTTAAACGCAATCGAAAAAGCTAATGAGCTTGTTCAAACGGGAGTCGTGATTAATGATGTGCTTACACATGTTCTGCCGCTAAGTAGCCCTTCTAGAAAGATTGTTGTGTCAAATGTTCCTCCTTTTGTTTCTGATGCAAGTATTGCTAAAGAATTGTCTTCTTTTGGTAAGATTGTTTCTCCCATTAGGAAAATTGCTTTTAGTTGTAAATCACCCTTGCTGAAACATGTAGTGTCTTTTCGGAGACAGGTCTATATGATTTTGAAAAACAATGCTAATGAGCTGAACCTGTCCTTTAATGTTAAAGTTGAGGACTTTAATTATACAGTTTATGCAACATCTGAAAGTATAATGAAATGCTTTGGCTGTAACAAAATTGGCCATTTGATACGTGCTTGTCCTGAAAAAATGGATGAAAATGCTACTGTACAGACTAACACTCAGAGTAATCCTTCTGAAGTTGTGTCTGTCACAGAGGATGTTGTGGCCCCTGCTGCTGCTGCTGCTGCGTTAGGTTCTGGTGGGTCGGTTGGGAATAAACCCACTATGGCTGAGGTTACTGCAGGTCGTTTATCTGTATCTGATTTTATGATTTTTGACACTGTTAATTTGAGCAGTGACATCAATACAGATAAAATGACAACTACTGGTAAACAGGTCAGTGAGGGTGTTGTCGGAGAATCGGAGATGGAAACAGAGACAATCTTCAAAGTTCCAAATAAAAGGAAAAAAGCCCACCAGACCAAAGTCTTTAAACAAACCAAAAAAGACAAAAATGAGGCTGAAAGTTCAGTCCCAGAGAATGACAGTGATTCTTCAGATTCCAATATTTCTGATTGTTCTTATCTTTCATCGCAAAATGAAAATGATAATCAGACCACAATATATAAAGTTGAGGACATTAGCACATTTTTGAAAGAAACTAAAGGCTTACCTGGAGTTCAGGTTGAAGATTACTTCCCTGATCGCTCAACTTTCATTAATGATGTAAAAATTCTAATGAAAGAAGGTGCTTTTGCAGACAAAGAAGTTTTCCGTCTTAGGAAAATTGTGAGTAAACTTAGAAAGCAAAATCTTAATGATGAAAAACAAGATATGGTATAATTTCTTCTTATTGGTAGAAGTCTTTGCCTTGCTGACTGTTTCTTTTAATTATCTCTGTCTTTTTAAAACATCATTTTTTATGAGAGATTTTAAAGTTGGAACTCTCAATTTAAATGGTGCCAGAGACGGTCAGAAGAGAATGTGTTTGTTTGAATTTATTAAACAAAAACATATTGATGTTACTTTTGTTCAGGAATCACATAGTGACTTGAATAATTAGGTAGATTGGAAAAAAGAATGGGATGGAGAATTTTTTTTGAGTCATATGTCTTCCAATAGTGGAGGAGTAGCTATTCTGTTTTCAAAAAAATCCCTGCCAATTTCTTGTGAAATGGAAGAAATAGTTAAAGGTCGTTTTTTAAAAGTTAAAGCTAATTTTGAAAACACTACAATGACTTTTTTAAATATTTATGCCCCGACGAAAGGGGCTGAAAGAATTGCTTTTTTTGATACAATTAGTGTTGTCATGAAAGACCTAAGTACAGAAGAATTATTTTTCCTCGGTGGGGATTTTAACTGTACTGAAAATGATAAATTAGACAGAAATCACTTAGAGCCACATATTGCCTCACAAAAAGCGCTCACGCAATTGTTAAGAACATTTGATTTATGTGATGTTTGGAGGAATGTGCATCACAAGAATAGGCAATATACTTGGGCACATAGTAGAAATAATATTATTTCTATGGCAAGACTGGATAGGTTTTATGTGTCTAATCATCAAGTAAATCTTGCCAGAGAATGTAAAATAATTCCTGTAGGTTTTTCTGATCACTGTTCTGTTGTTTGTAATATTTTTATTAATTCTGTGTATTTAAAGAGTGCTTATTGGCATTTTAATACATCCCTTTTAAATGATAAAAAGTTTATTGAAATTTTTTATTTGTTTTGGGAAAATTTTAAGAAACAAAAACAGTTTTATACTTCCTTACAACAATGGTGGGATTGTGGCAAGGTCCACATTAAACAATTATGTCAAGAGTACACTCTTAATGCCACTAAAGATATGGCCCAGTCAATGAAGATTTTAGAAAATGAAATTTTAGAACTTTTAAATACAACAGCTTCTACAGGTGATGGTGTTTGTTTTGAAAGCAGTAAATCCAAAAAGGAAATGCTTGCAGATTTGTTGGGTACCAAAGTTCAAGGGGCGTTAATACGTTCACGTTTTCAAAGCATCTCACAAATGGATGCACCATCTAAATTCTTTTTCAATTTGGAAAGAAAAAAAAGGCCAAAGCCGTATCATTCATTCATTACGCTCGGATATAGGGAAAGAGCTTACTGAGCCTAGTGAGATACGCAAACATGCTGTTGGATTCTATTCAAACTTATATAAATGTGAATTGTCTCAAAGAGAAGATAATGATTTTATTTTTCTAAATGATCTTCCAAAGATTGATGAAGAGCCTAATATTATGCTTGAACAAAATTTGTCACAAAATGATTTATATACCGCTATGATGAGCATGGAAAATGGAAAGACTCCTGGCATTGACGGGATTCCTGTTGATTTTTTATAAAATTTTATGGCCAGTGATTGGAGAAGATTTTTTTTTAGTTCTTAATGATAGTTTGAATAAAGGATTGTTACCGTTAAGCTGTAGAAGAGCTGTTATTACCATTTTGCCCAAGAAGGGAGATCTCCAAAACATAAGCAATTGGAGACCCATATCTCTTTTATGTGCAGACTATAACATTGTATCAAAGGCTTTAGCTACAAGGTTAAGTCAAGTTCTGAGTCAAGTAATACATCCCGATCAGAATTATTGCATAGCCAATAGGTCAATCTTCGATAACATCTCATTGGTCAGAGATGTTTTGGAGGTTGCAAGGCTATTTGGTGTAAATGGCGGTCTAATTTCGTTAGACCAAGAAAAAGCCTTTGACCGCGTAGAGCATGCATATTTGAGAGAGGTTTTAGAAGCTTTTGGTTTTAGTCCGGTTTTTATTAATATGATTGAGGCCATGTATCGTGACATTGAGAGTGTTCTCAAAGTCAATGGTGGTTTGAGTGCGCCATTTAGGATTCAGAGGGGAGTGAGACAGGGATGTGCCATGTCAGGCATGTTATATTCCCTGGCTATTGAACCTCTGCTTCATAAATTAAGAAATGAGTTGAGTGGTTTTACTATACCATACTGTAATGTCATGTTGCACCTTTCTGCCTATGCAGATGATGTAGTTGTTTTTATATCTGGTGCTGATGATATTGAAAAATTGAAGATTATTGTTAACAGTTTTAAAAAAATTTCTTCTGCAAAAGTTAATTGGGGAAAAAGTGAGGCCCTTTTAATGGGCGATTGGAATAGAGGTCCTCCCAGTTTGCCTGGAGGTTTAATTTGGAAGAAAGGCGGATTTAAATATCTTGGCATTTTTCTAGGGAATGATGACTTTGTTACAAAAAATTGGGATTGTATGCTAGAAAAAATCAAAGGACGTTTGCAGAAATGGAAATGGCTACTCCCCAAACTGTCTTATCGAGGTCATACGCTCATAATCAACAATCTGGTGGGCTCCTCTTTATGGCATAAACTTGCTTGTGTCGATCCGCCTCTGGGACTGTTACCAAAACTTCAAGCAGAAATGGTCAATTTTTTTTCTGGGACAATTTGCACTGGACTCCTCAAAGTGTGCTTTTCCTGCCAAGGGATGACGGAGGTCAAGGCTTGGTGAATCTGGTCAGCAGAGGAGCGACTTTTAGGTTACAGTTCATTCAGCGACTGCTGATGGGTCCCCAGAATCTAGTGTGGAGACCATTACCACAAATAATTTTATCTGGGGTGAATGGAATGGGACTTCATGCTGCACTGTTTTTGACGGACTGTACTCTCCTGGATTTGTCTAGACTACCTTCATTTTATAAAAGTCTTTTTAAAGTGTGGAGACTTTTTAAACATAAATGGACAGAGTCAGCCACATCTCTTTTCTGGTTGCTTGAGGAACCTGTCGTGTTTGGAAGTCGCCTTGATGTGTCAGGAGTTGACCTTCCAGGGATAAAAGACTTGCTTGTGTCAAAGAAGCTATTGCAATTGAAAGATATTGTTGAAAAAGCAGGACCTGGACTAAAAAATGTATAAACTGTGGCTATACATCTGGGAATAAGATCAGTGAGATTTGTTAGAGGTTTTCTGAACAAACTGGATGGGGTTTTAAACTCCAAGGCAAAAGCTCTACTTGAGAGTTACAGTATGGGTGATATTGTCCCTGATGCTAATGACCTCTTCCCAGACATCAGAAGTACACCTGATCTTGAAGAATCCTCACATAATAGTCCTCTGTTGTGTTTGAATACAAATGAAAATGTTGATTTTTGTACAGTTAAAGGAAAGATCTTATACAAATGTATTGTGAAGGTAATAAATAAACATACATACATTAAAAGACAGAATTGACACAGTATGGAGAGACAAACTAGGAGTGGTAGAGGAAATAAAACCAGTGGAGAGTACTATACAAACCACCATTGACTAAAAGTGCAGGTGATCTTCAGTGGAGTATACTGCATGGTGCAATCGCTGTAAATGCCTTTGTGACGAAATTGAATCCCACTGTAAATGATAATTGTCCTTTCTGTTTAGAGAGAGAAACAATATTCCATTGTTTTATGAATTGTGACAGACTTTCTCCACTCTTTGATCTTTTTGAATTTTTATTCTCTTTATTAGGGATTTCTTTTATGAAGCAATGTTTTATATTTGGCTTCAAGTATAGTAGACTACAGAAATATAAGTGTCAATTAATGAACTTTATTGTTGGTCAGGCCAAATTAGCAATTTATATTTCCAGAAGAAATGAAATAGAACAGAGAAATGGGCAACATATTGTATCAGTTTTTAAGAATATGTTTAAATCAAGAATTCTTGTTGATTTTAATTATTACAAGATGATGAATGCAATCAATGTTTTTGAGATTGAATGGTGTTGTGATGTTGGTATGTATTTTATACTTAATGAGTTGTTTTCTATGTGACTTAAGGTAAAATCATGTAGTGTTGTTGGTTTTTGTTGTTGTTGTTGTTTTCTTCTGTTAAATAACAAATAACTGTTGTTTAATAAAGCATGTTAAAACTCAAACTCTCTCTCTCTTTCTCTCTCTCTCTCTCGCACATACACACACACACACACAAAACATCTATATATATATACACACATTTACATTCTATACATATACAGGTCCTTTTCAAAAAATTAGCATATTGTGATAAAGTTCATTATTTTCTGTAATGTACTGATAAACATTAGACTTTCATATATTTTAGATTCATTACAACACAACTGAAGTAGTTCAAGCCTTTTATTGTTTTAATATTGATGATTTTGGCATACAGCTCATGAAAACCCAAAATTCCTATCTCAAAAAATTAGCATATTTCATCCGACCAATAAAAGAAAAGTGTTTTTAATACAAAAAAAAGTCAACCTTCAAATAATTATGTTCAGTTATGCACTCAATACTTGGTTGGGAATCCTTTTGCAGAAATGACTGCTTCAATGCCATAACATCTCACCTGTGGCACTGCTGAGATGTTATGGAGGCCCAGGATGCTTCGATAGCGGCCTTAAGCTCATCCAGAGTGTTGGGTCTTGCGTCTCTCAACTTTCTCTTCACAATATCCCACAGATTCTCTATGGGTTCAGGTCAGGAGAGTTGGCAGGCCAATTGAGCACAGTAATGCCATGGTCAGTAAACCATTTACCAGTGGTTTTGGCACTGTGAGCAGGTGCCAGGTCGTGCTGAAAAATGAAATCTTCATCTCCATAAAGCTTTTCAGCAGATGGAAGCATGAAGTGCTCCAAAATCTCCTGATAGCTAGCTGCATTGACCCTGCCCTTGATAAAACACAGTGGACCAACACCAGCAGCTGACATGGCACCCCAGACCATCACTGACTGTGGGTACTTGACACTGGACTTCAGGCATTTTGGCATTTCCCTCTCCCCAGTCTTCCTCCAGACTCTGGCACCTTGATTTCCGAATGACATGCAAAATTTGCTTTCATCCGAAAAAAGTACTTTGGACCACTGAGCAACAGTCCAGTGCTGCTTCTCTGTTCAAAAGTGGCTTGACCTGGGGAATGCGGCACCTGTAGCCCATTTCCTGCACACACCTGTACACGGTGGCTCTGGATGTTTCTACTCCAGACTCAGTCCACTGCTTCCGCAGGTCCCCCAAGGTCTGGAATCGGTCCTTCTCCACAATCTTCCTCAGGGTCCGGTCACCACTTCTCGTTGTGCTGCGTTTTCTGCCACACTTTTTCCTTCCCACAGACTTCCCACTGAGGTGCCTTGATACAGCACTCTGGGAACAGCCTATTCGTTCAGAAATTTCTTTCTGTGTCTTACCCTCTTGCTTGAGGGTGTCAATGATGGCCTTCTGGACAGCAGTCAGGTCGGCAGTCTTACCCATGATTGCGGTTTTGAGTAATGAACCAGGCTGGGAGTTTTTAAAAGCCTCAGGAATCTTTTGCAGGTGTTTAGAGTTAATTAGTTGATTCAGATGATTAGGTTAATAGCTCGTTTAGAGAACCTTTTCATGATATGCTAATTTTTTGAGAATTTTGGGTTTTCATGAGCTGTATGCCAAAATCATCAATATTAAAGCAATAAAAGGCTTGAACTACTTCAGTTGTGTTGTAATGAATCTAAAATATATGAAAGTCTAATGTTTATCAGTACATTACAGAAAATAATGAACTTTATCACAATATGCTAATTTTTTGAAAAGGACCTGTATACATTTACATTTACTCATTTAGCAGACGCTTTTATCCAAATCGAGGACAATGGAAGCAATCTATATCAGCAAAAGAGCAATGATATGCAAGTGCTATAACAAGTCTCAGTTAGCCAAACGCAGTACACGTAGAAAGGTTTTTTAATTATATAATAAATAAAAAGAAAACAGATAGAATAGAAAAAGTACAGAGCAAGCTAGTGTTAGAGACCTTTTGCTTTTTGTTAGTTGCATATTAAACTAAAATAAAAAGAAAACAAATAGGTAGAATATAAAAATAATAGAGAAGCTAGTGTTATTTTTTTGTTTGTTTGTTTTTTAAAGAAAACAAGCAGTTAGTAAATGATAAAGTGCAAGTCTAAAAGGGGCAAGTTTTTTTTAAAGAATAGAATTAGAATAGAGAGTGCTAGAGTTAGAGGGTCAAGTAAAGAAAGATGGAAGTGATGTGTTTTTAGTCAGTTCTTGAAGATGGCTAAGGACTCAGATGCTTGGATTGAGTTGATATACATATATCTTTACATGCAAATATATTACATCTATACACTTAGATATAATGACATTTGACAATGGCATTTTTAAATGGGGCTTAAGTTTCAAAATACTTCTTGGTGCTGCTGTATGTGTGCCACATGGTACTAGTGATGGTGCTCATATATGAAGTGATAAAAGCACTGGTTCTGTCTGCATATGGTCCGTAAGGCTGATGGTTTGGATGGCGTCTAATTAAAGTGTGTGCGGGCTCAGCAGGAGTGCCACAGACACCGGAGCACGGCTGGGCCATGATTGATTTCGACTGTCACGACACTCAGCTGGGCATCACCGTGCCCTCCTGAATAAAGGATTACAACGTCTAGCCATAACTTTCCATGGCATTGTTTGCCCTGACATCAAAGCACAACAGGGCACATTAGCATTTTTAATCAGTTGCAGGGCTGCAAGCTGGTACAGGACGCCAGATCGCTTTCATCAGAGCGGCCCGTCGCCACAGCCCCCCTGCCCCCACCTCAACATTACTCTCTCGCTTGCAGGAAAGCCAAACAAAACGACTCCATTTGAGTGAGCAAAGTGACCCGTCGCAGGAAATTAGCAAGACCCTTCGGTGTGCATCAAGTGTTTCGATTAGCTCACCCATGGTACCACTGTTCGTCCTGCCGTGGCAGATGGGAACAAACAGAGAGTGTGATTCCTCTTGTGCACAGATAAACTGTGTCTCAAATCTTCCCCCTAAATGTTTTTAAGAAAACAATAGACACAGATGAGACTTAGAGACTTACAGTGCATGGACAGCATAGCTAGGATAATTTTCTGAGAAACTTTTGAGTTCATGTTAAGATAAATATTTTGAGGCTGACTTGGTAAATTTTGGCAGATCTGGTACATTGTTGAGATCACTTCTGAAATTCTACATGGCACAGAGATTATAGGGACTTTTCTAATGAGAAACATTTGCTCTATATTTAATCCCATAGATACCAGGGAGGAGAAACAGCTGAGATATTTAAGAGATCCTTTCCCCATACGAGTTCATTACTGTAAACAAAAAGCAAGTGAGGCATCCGTGAGATTTAATTGTGAGGTAAAAAAGAAAAACAAAAGTATCTTCTGTCCTGTGAACTGTAATTGTAATTAACAATATTGTGATGTAGAATACTGTAAATAAGTTTTTTTTTTTGTATGAAAACATCCACTCATAAAGATAAGTGCACTCTTTCAGTGCAAAGGCAGAAAGATAAGGGCAATAAAATAATACAATTGTATGAGGTATATGAACTTTCTCAAATAAGTGCACAAATAATATTTTGTCACCATTTTGTCACCACCTGTATGACGGGGTTTTTTTCATACAGTGGAAATATTTTCTTTTGTGATCTACAGATTGGGAAAACCATGAGGGTGAGTAAATGATGGCAGAATATTCATTTCTGTCTGAAGTCCCCCTAAAAAGTGACAGCCCTGATGATTTTCTTGGTCAACCAGCTTGAACCAGACACCATTCTGAGCATTTTAATGCCACATGCAAAATTTTGCTTTACCAGCTAAATCTGATGAGTTTGATTAATTTACGCTTTGAAATTATTGCTTGGTGGTTTGAACATAATATTTATTTTAGCATTTCCAGTCATGCACTGAAAATTTGTATAAATAGATATTAACCAATAAACATATGGAATTGCCTCTGTCCTGCAGCTGTACTACAGTATGTTGTGCAACCCAGCAGCATAAAGGTATTTGCATATTTGTTTTGTTGGTACGGACAGGGCAGAAGTTTTTCTGTACAACTACACTGAAGGTAAATATGGGTCAGATACCCTTCCCGCAAAACAAACACTTGCGAGTCAAGGGGGGAACATGCTTTGGAAAACACATACCATCTGCTAAACAATGCGTGTCACAGGCATATTAAAACTTCATCACAAGAAAGCTGCCTTTAAAGACAGCTGTATATTAACCTCAAATGAGCCTCCGAGCTCCAAACAATGCCAGCAGAAATAGAAGAAAATGTCATGATTAAGACAAGTCCAGTTTGTCATTCTGTTTGGTCATGTTGTTGAAGATGTCATTTCCACTCACAGAGGGCTGTCAGCTCCATAACTTTGGCAAAGACATGAAAGCAGAAGATTAGACAGCCTTTGAAAAGCGAATGCTAATTTATATGTAAGTGTGACACTACCGTCAAACTGAATAGCCAGTAAGACTTCAGAGGCGTTATTATCCCAGCAAGGTGTCTTATCTCTCATACACCAACCGGCATCTTCAGAAAAACTGGCAACCGCCTTGAACAGAGGTGGCTTTCATACGGCAGCGGTCCAGGTCACCCTATCAGATTTACAGAAGTCTATCAGCCACCAGTAAAAAACACGAAGTGTCTGTATTCTATCTACATGCTGTTTCTTTGTATCACATTTTTTTCCATCTCATTATTGTTTAGCTGGAAATATAGAGCCTTTGAAGTGTGTCTTCAAAGAAGAAAGAGCCATACACTCATTCTTGCGAAGCTACTGTTTTTAGAAAATCTTGACTGCATGCGGTTATACCGTGTTATTCTTTAAAACCTCTGATCAAAATGATGAAAATGCAAGAAAGATCATCTGCCCAATATCCTGTTTAATTGCATTCTTAGAAAAGCCAAGTCTTTACTTTGCATTTCGGTGACCCAGATATCAATATCATATGAAATATAATGTTTAACAAGCCAAAGCTGTGACACATACTTACCACAGACAATAATTCTGACTTTTTTCCTAAATTTAATAAAAATGTTGCATTACGTTATTGATGCAACTGCCACTATGGGACTGCAAGAGAAAGACCCGGCTTCTTTCCGTAAGAAATCCAATACTTTTGTGTTACACTCTTAAAAATAAAGGTGCTTAAATGGTTCTGCACAGTGATACCATAGAAGAACCATTTTTGGTTCCACAAAGAACCATTCAGTCAAAGGTTCTTTAAAGAACCATCGTTTTTTACATTTTTTATAATCTGAAGAACCTTCTTACCTTCGATGTTAAAGTCAAGTCACTATTATTTGTATAGCGCTATTAACAATACAAATTGTGTCAAAGCAGATTAACATCAGCTTGATATAAAGCCGGGTGGCTTTACAGTATTTAGACAGGGAAATAGTGTGTCGAAATAGTGTCATTTTCCTCTTGTCAGACAAAATAGCAGTTTAAATATAGGATAACGCAGAGTCAGATTGTGCAAAGGACTCATCTGGTTCCTGTGGTCTTGTCCTGATGGCCATCCAGGAGACAGGGTCTTCACTTGGGATCTGTCTCTGGGGCTCATCTAATTGTCCTGGTCTCCGCTTACGTTCAGGGCTGTAGAGGTCATCTCTAGGTGCTGATCCACCATCTGATCTGGATACAGTATGGATCTGGGTGGCTACGGTGACCTCGGAATAAGAAAGAAACAGACTAATATTAGCATTGATGCCATTCTTCAAGTACATAGCAAGTACATCGGGTGTTTTGGGAAGTGTTCCCGGTTCCGGTTGACCTAATTAATGCAGCCTAACAATCCTTTAACGGATTTGAATTACAGAAATAGCGTATTATGTATAAGGCAGGTTAAAGAGATGGGTCTTTAATCTAGATTTAAACTGACAGGGTGTGTCTGCTTGTTAGGTAGATTGTTCCAGAGTTTGGGCGCTAAATAGGAAAACGATCTCCTGCCCGCAGTTGATTTTGATATTCTAGGTATTATCAAATGGCCAGAGTTTTGAGATCGCAGCCGACATGAAGTACTATTGTGTGATAAGAGCTCACTCAAATACTGAGGTGCCAAACCATTCAGGGCCTTATAGGTAATTAGTAAGATCTTAAAATGTATACAATGTTTGATAGGGAGCCAGTGCAGTGTTGACAGAACCGGGCTAATATGATCATACTTCCTGGTTCTATTAAGAACTCTAGCTGCTGCATTTTGAACCTGCTGGAGTTTGTTTATTAAACGTGCAGAGCAACCACCCAGTAAAGCATTACAATAATCTAACCTTGAGGTCATGAGCGCATGAATTAATATTTCTGCATTTGACATTGATGGCATAGGTCGTAATTTAGATATATTTTTAAGATGGAAAAATGCAGTTTTACAAATACTAGAAACATGTTTTTCGAAGGAAAGACTGCTATCAAAAAGTACGCCTAGGTTCCTAGCTGATGACAAAAAATTTACAGATCAGCTGTCAAGTAGTGGTCTAGGTTTTTACATGCAAACGTTTTTGGTCCAATAAATAACACCTCTGTTTTTTTCAGAATTTGGATGACTAGCAGTAAGAAATTACTAGTCATCCAATTTTTGATATCAACTATACATTCCGTTAGTTTTGCAAATTGGTAAGTTTCATCGGGTCGCAAAGAGATATAGAGCTGAGTATCATCAGCATAACAGTGAAAGCTAACACCGTCTTTCCTAATGATATCTCCCAACAAAGGTAACATGTAAAGCATGAAAAGTAAGGGGCCAAGTACTGAGCCTTGACGTACTCCATAATGCAATTGTGATCGATATGATACCTCTTCATTTACTGCTACGAACTGATGGCGTTCAGATAAGTATGATTTGAACCATGCCAGTGCACTTCCTCTAATGCCACCATAATTTTCTAGTCTATTTAAAAGAATGCTGTGGTCGATAGTGTCAAACGCGGCACTAAGATCCAGTAGCACTAAAACAGAGATACAACCACGATCAGATGATAAAAGCAGGTCATTTGTAACTCTAATGAGAGCAGTCTCAGTACTATGATACGGTCTAAAACCTGACTGGAAATCCTCACATATATCATTTTTCTCTAAGAAGGTACATAGTTGTGATGATACTACATTTTCTAATATCTTTGAAAGTAAAGGGAGATTCGAGATCGGTCTGTAATTAATTAATTATTTGGGGTCAAGTTGTGTTTTTTTTATTGAGAGGCTTAATAACAGCCAGTTTTAAGGTTTTTGGGACATATCCCAATGACAATGATGAGATAATAATATTCAGAAGAGGATCTATTACTTCTGGAAGCACCTCTTTTAGTAGTTTAGATGGAACAGGGTCTAACATGCAGGTTGTTGGTTTCTGTGATTTAACAAGTTTATACAATTCTTCATTTCCAATAGAAGAGAATGAGTGGAATTGTTCTTCAGGGGATCTATAGTGCATCTGATGCGATACTGTGGCTGACAGCTGCATGGTTACAATTTTATCTCTTTAATCTTATCTCTTTTATCTCTAATAGTTTTGATCTTGGAAGTAAAGTAGTTCATAAAGTCATTACTACTGTGCTGCTGGGCACCTGCTGATGTTATATTTTTGTTAATTTATCCACTGTATTGAATAAATCCTTGGGGTTGTGTTTGTTTTCTTCTAATAGAGACGTAAAGTAAGCAGATCTAGCAGTTTTTAAGGATTTCCAGTAAGAGAGAGTATTTTCCCACCAAGCAATACGTAATACCTCTAATTTTGTATTTCTCCAGCTGTGATCCATTTTCCGGGCTGCTCTCTTTAGGGCCCGAGTGTGCTCATTATACCACGGTGTGGTTCTTCTATGGCATCGTGAAGCACCTTTATTTTTAAGAGTGTAAGCATGCGAGGAAGTGAAATACTGTAATGTATAATGCTGAGCAATCTACATTGTAAAAAGCACTATATATAAATAATAGTGACTTGATCTGACTTGTGTTGAACATTGTTGAACGAATATATAAGGCAAACCAGGTGAGGGATATTGCAACTGCACCACTTAGCCCTAATGCAAAAGTTACTTTTAAAAATAATCCATTATAATATTGCACGACTCGATAAAAAAGTGTTACTAATTGTGTTACTTAGTTACTTTTTATGGAAAGTAATGCATTATGTAATTTTTGCATTATAATAATAATATAAGTTTGTCACCCAAAATTATATTTTTGGCAATTGTAAAGGCCCTTTCACACCAAAAATGAAATCAACAAGCCTCAGGCTAAAGTAAGTGCCTCTGCACCTCACTCCCAATTTCTCTCAACATGGGGACAGGAGAGCTGTCAGTGAATAAATGAGAAAACTGTTATTTACTTGAAAAAGAAACTTTAAATTTAAAAGTAATGTGTTAATGTACTAGTTATTTGAAAAAAGTAATCTGATACTGTAACTCACGCTACTTGTAATGTATTACCCTCAACTGTGGGTTCAGGTCTTTGTCTGATTTTAGGCCCTGTTATGGAGCAGGACATTCCAGAGGGATTAAAAGCAGCAGTCGGCATCACTGTACTCTGTGTGACCTAAGGAATCTAAAGAGACCACACTCGTGACTTTGAATCAGTTATTCAAAAATGACAATTTTTTGGAAATTTAAGCTGCTGGTGGCAGTGAAGTTTGAAATTTCATGACTTCTGATCACAGAGAGAAGCTGACGATTACCACAATAGGTGTATATTTAGAATAGCAACAGATACAACAGATACAATAGATGTCTACAGTGCTTGACCCTTAAAACAATTTTAAATATTAAAAAGTGCACCTTTAATTAGCCATTGCACAAAAGCAGTGATCCCCTTTTTCCTTGTCCTTTTTGCTTTTCCAACCCTTTGACACAATCACTCCTTCCTGTCCCATGTGACATCTGAGAGAAGAGAACAAACAGTGAAGCTCAGTCCCTTTCAGCAGCATCCTGCTTGATGGACTTTAAAGAACAGGAAGCAGACTGCTCTCTTTATGGCCAGCAAGGTCACGTGAATAAAGACCCAAAAAGAGCAGAGAGAAAAGCTGTGCAGTCCTGGTCCTGGTGGGTTATTGCAAATGAAGTTTTAATGGAATTACAATTAAACACAGCAGAAAAGACACCTGCAACTGCTAAGAAGTGGAGTTCTGCCCCCAACCTTTCTGTTGTATCTTAGTGGACAACTAATGAAAGAGCCATGAGCTCATGGACCTGTTTAAAATTGAGGTTAGAGCATGCACTCATCAAAACGGGATCAAACAGAAAGTTCTCATTCCAGTAGAGCGACAGAGAACATGGGACTGTTTTTCATTCACAGACAGCTCATCAGAATCTCTCACAAGTCAGCATTAAAAGGAGACATCTTTCAGCTGCTTCAGATTTCTTTACCTTTGCTTCTTGTCTCAAACAAATGTTAGACAATTCGTTTTTAACTAAATGCAAGACCCAAAGGGGTGTTCATCTGAAAAATGTTGATAAAACATTATTGGTTAAACACAGCAGGACTGCACAAGATATTACCTAGGCTCATGAGAATTTAATTTCCCTTAAAATTGTGATCACAGTAAGAGGTCTTCATCCTTGACAGATCTTCTTCATAGCATAGCCAAGAAGGCCTATATAGTGAGTGAGAGCTCTCTGGTCAGAAAAAGGAGAGTGTCATTCATATTAGGTGTCCAATTAGGAGTAATGCAATTACTCTTTTAACGTGTTGCCAGTACATGTTCCTCAGCCATTGGCCATGGCAACCTGATACAGGCAGGTAGAGTTAGAGCAAAGAAAGTCTGCCATGCTTTGCCTTAAAGAAAACTATTTAAAAAATGTAACAAGGGAGAAAAGCGCTTATACAAAGAATACCTCTTAAATCGCACACACACACACACACACACACAAAGCTTTGTCCATGGTTCCCCAGCTGGTCAGGGTCACACAGGCTCAGAGATCTTCATATCTTGCGATAAGCTTGTGTGCCTCTGAAGGAAGCCTTTGAAGTGACACCAAAGTCAGCCTCATGTATCTCTCATCTAGAATCTTTCTTTTAACACCAGAGTACCGACATTTCAGGCTTCTTCTCTTTGTGTGCATTATGCTTTGAATTCTTTTTAAACACTAATTTCAACATCTTCAAGGCTGCGGCAAAGCCTCATAGTTAAGATTCCTCCCTTTGACATCTTCCTTTCGAGCCAAACAACAAACGTTCAAAGGTAGCTCAACTCTTCAAACGTAACAGAGAGAGATGTGTGGCGTTTTGATGTTCTAGGTCATTGTCCTTTGGCATGTCTGTTGCCGTCTGGTGCTTCAAAATCAAACTCATTATGTCCCATTAATACAGGCAGATAACTTTACTAAATGAAGATAATCTGAAAGGTCTCGCCCTCACTATCACACCATCATGTTTATTAAGTTGCCTAGTCTCAATTTTAGAATCACAGAGAACAACTAATTTTAGCATTTTCTGAAGTTGTCAGCTGTGTTTTTTTCCATGCAGAACTTGCTGTAACAATGCTAGTGTTGCCAGGGCTTAGCTACGTATACTGCTTCTGGGCTGTTGCTAAGTGGTTGCACACTGGCCTTAGTAAAAAAACAAACAAAAAAAAAAGGACACATCCAAGTCTCTGTTAATTTTTCCTTCTAATTTGTGCTAAATCTTATGGCAGAACTCGTAATCTGTCACGTTATTTGTGAACATCTCTCAGACACTACACAGATTTCTACTGACTTGAGAGCCAAACAAAGACAAAGGCCTAGACATAGACATAGAGAGACAGAGACAGAAATTGTTTCTCAGCATTACAGCATTATAGTTATATAAAAATATGAAGTTATGAAACTTTGCCCCAGGCAAAACTGTTTGCTATGGAACAAATAATACATTAATGTGACCAAACAGCCTGTTAGATTTACCCAAAATGAATTATACCTTATGTATAGAGACATAATCCAGCGGAAAATTCCAGAAGATCTGGCCGAGGTAAGGCTGCTCTCGGCGGGTTTATGAATGCTAAACGGTCGCTGACAGCCTGGAGCTCACATTTTTTAATTTTCCAATAGACATTATTCTTATAAATATTTTCAAAAAGTTGCTGTCTTTAAAAACAAATCACATATTTGAAGTTCAAACAACAACATTGTCACCTAAAAACCTCTTAAAACTACATTCCATAGTTTCTTTGTAAAGTTATAGTGGGTTTGTTCCTCATTATGATGTTCACTGTGAGAAATTAGTCATTTGTGTATTACATATTTACACAAAGACATTTATGTGTGTATATGTAATTATGTTTAATGGCATATACATATATATGGACTATATATTACATACAGTATATTACAACTGCGTCTGGGCGTACTTTATACTGATTATTGGTCAGGATATCTGTCACTTATGAAAATTAACAATAGTTTTACTAAAAAAAAAAAAAAATAATAGTAAAAAACATAAAATAAAAATGACCACAAATGGTTTTGCTATACTAAGCTTACTTTAACCATGGTATTTGTAATAAAACTGTGGTTATACAAATGGTAATCAATATGGCAAAAAAAAAAAAAACATGATTACAACATTTTTACTACAATAAAACCATGGTTCATTTCCGTAAGAGTTTCCTGGTTCAAGACAAGCAGTTTGTTTTATAATTCATGTGTGTAGCCCAAACAAGCAACATTAATCTGTCATTAATCATTAGTCATTAGTCATTAATTCTGTTGATCATACATAGAATTAAAAGGATTTGAACAAACCCCTAACACCAAACAAGCAACATGTCAAAGTTTCATATTTGGTGTTAGGGGTTTGTTCAAATCCTTTTAATTCTATGTATGATCAACAGAATTAATGACCCTTACTTTATCAAACAGTAAAATTATTCAGACTTTATGTAAATATTAATTACGGATTATCAGTTGGATTACATATTGTAAAGGCTTGGTCTAATACAGCTCAGCTGCATGAACATTAAAATCATAACAGACCTTAGCTCAAAGAGGAAACTCAGTCATAGTCAACAACATTCAAGGCTGCTGAAAAATAATTCATCTTCCCACAAGCTTTTGTCACTCAGCCCCTCCTGCCTCCAAATGCGAGGGCTAATTTTCCTGTTTTTGCTAGGAAGATTTTACAGTTCACAAGATCAAACGCTGGCATAAGCACTTGGTTTGTTTACACCAGCCCACTAGTGAGAACTGAGCAAAATGGCTAATTTTTCACATTTGGGGAGGGGGGTCTTTCTCTCCCGCTACTAACCATTATCATCGTCCTAGCAAGATATCACTTCCTCTGCAAATTGGTCATCCTTACACCCAGTGCCTATTCCTTTATCTCCGTCTCATTCCTCCGGCGCATACGGGTCTTGCATTCTCTTCAAATCACTATCCAGCTCTAGAAATTTCAGAGCATTGATCACCCTCGCAAATCGTGCCCCGTCTCACTTTCTCTCCCTTTGTGTACCAGAGCATTCACTCTGTAAAGAACTCCTCATGCGAGGGGAGAAGGATCGTGTGATCTCTCTCCAAGCTGGCTGCTCTCAGTGGCAGGTCTGGACGCAGTAGTGATGGGAGTGGTTGATCAGTGCCGCGGAATCCTGCTGTTGCCTGCTTCTGATTCCAAGCCAGCAGAAGAGCTGGATGACTCTGATGGAATGCTGGTGCAGGAGAAGTTTGGAACAATCTTCCACATTACCTCACACACTGTAAACATAACCATCCAAAGAGAAACTCCAGTAACCCATCAAAGAGCTTGTGCTGTAATTGTCTGAATGTTCCAAAGTGGGGCGTTCAAGATAGATATAGTCTTTGAATAAGAAAGAAAACACAACCCAAGGTTAGATGGAAGAATATGTAATTAGGGAAATGTTCTTAGTTTCCCTCATTTTCCCAATCTAAGACAGTTTTCTCATATGACCTGATTAATTAAAGGAGATGTGTTGGATGCTAAAATGCTTTCTCCTATCCCAGTTTAATGTGCAGATATAATTATGAGAAAGCCATTTCTATGTAATCAGTGTGCCTTTGTAGAATTTTCAGCATTTTTTCTTTGAGCAGTTTGACATGCCAAATTCTGGCTCAGCCAGTGGCATGAGTTTGGTGTGGAAGTATCTGTTTGATCAAGCAATGGAAGCTGGGGCTACATGATTGGGGAAGTCGTGGCCTAATGGTTAGAGAGTCGGACTCGTAATCTAAAGGTTGCGGGTTCGAGTCTCGGGTCGGCAGGGATTGTAGGTGGGGGGAGTGAATGTCCAGCGCTCTCTCCACCCTCAATACCACGACTGAGGTGCCCTTGAGCAAGGCACCGAACCCCCAACTGCTCCCCGGGCGCCGCAGCATAAATGGCTGCCCACTGCTCCGGGTGTGTGTTCACGGTGTGTGTGTGTTCACTGCTGTGTGTGTGCACGTTGGATGGGTTAAATGCAGAGCACGAATTCCGAGTACGGGTCACCGTACTTGGCAGTATGTCACTTCACTTCACTTCATGATTGTCAAAGTTTTGAGATTGCAACACCAGAAGCACTGTCTCTAGCTCACTTCAGATTTGAATATTTTAAGGCTCCCAAGTGCCCAGTCTGCAGTGTCCGTTATGGCTGGTGGATTGCCAGTTGTAAAATATAGCCACATGAGGGCCAAGAGGGTATTGGAAGGTTTACAAATCTCTTAATCACTGATGGTTTCCACATACTAAGAATTTTGCATCTCCTTCCCCCTGTACCCTACACATTATTGTGTTTATGCAGCCATGCAGGCATCACATGATGGTGTATTTTGTTGTTTCTCATATGAGGGCGTTGCAGAAGTCAAACTGTTTAATCATTGAGGGGATGTTTGGATTTCCGTTGCACTTCACAGGGAAGAAACATGGCTGCTTCATCTTAACCCTTCAAACAAGAACCATATGTTTTTCTCTCCCACACCAACTACCCCCCCCCCCCCTCCCCACCACCAGTATCCCCCAACCTACCCGTAACCCATCCCCAACCCACGCTACCCCCAACTGCCTTTCCATGAGAAATAGAGGCCCAAATATCTAAAAACACATGTGGTTAGCCATAAAAATTTGCACATGTACTCTTCCCCTCTAAGCCTGTGACCCCTCAACCGTGTACCCATACCTTTGCAGAGCAGAGAGAGAAAGAGAAAAAAGCAATAAAAAAACAACAAAAAATTAGGTCATGAGAAGAAAAATGAAACAATAAGAGGAAATGACGATGGACAACAATGGTACATATCTTTCAGCTGAGGGAAGTAAACAGGCATTGGCTGAAAGAGAACTGATTTCACTGATTTAATTGAAACTGGGCACCATAAGACAAACTTTACATGGCAGACAGTGTTTTTAAAACAGTCTTTCAAAATAATGTTTTGAGGCAGAGCATTCCAGATAACTTTTCCTTTGTCCATCCTGTTCAGTGGAAGGAGACGCTATGATTGTGCACAATGCATGAAGAGGAGGAGGCCAAATACTGAGGTACCTTCACTCAAGCCAGCCAAACAGAGATGCTGTGATGCCTAATTCAGGGTGGACAAGAAAGATTCAATCACATTTGTTATTGATGTGCCATTGCAGGAACCAGGAAAAAGTTTTGCAGATGGTATGAAACACAAAGCTGTATATCATTTTGATAGGCCACTGCTTGGTGTATCTTGCTGAGTTTATGAAGACCCAAAAAGGGACAGGGTAGAAGAGATAATGTGGGAATTTTAGGAATTTTGGGATCATACAAGCTTATATATACTCTTTACCTTTGATTGAAGCACTTGAGCACAAAGCTGTTTGCCCTGTATTAAAGTTTACATTCTATGCAGGTTACAAATAAAATGGTTGCTTCCTCTCAACCTCGATTTCAAAAAGAACAGTTTTTTCCTGAAGTCTTAAAAGAAGAAAGACTTGCTCAAGGGAACGCTTGACTCAACAATGGCGGCAGGCACAGTCGTTTACCTTTAAAGATTCCAAGGGGTATACAGCGTGACCTTTCATGATGAAAGTGCAGAAAGTGGTATTTTAACAATATTGTGATGACCTTTCAATATAAAAGGCAGTATAAGAATTGATCTGAAGCTATCCACTCAATCGGGGGCTCTAAGAGACAGCTGTTAAATAGCATTTTGTGGAGGGGTCTGTCTCCTGTTAGCATAAATAGCTTTAGCTTTTTAAAAGTACTTACAAAAGATGTTGTGCTTATTATTATTTTTCTTTTCTTAAATAACAAAATTACTGATAAAAACAAAATTAGTTTAAAATAATTATTTAGTGCAAACCTATATATATCTGATCATATGTTGAGGCTTTGTTTGGAACATCATACAAACATACTGTTTGTGTACAAGTCTTACAACATTTAACACAATTTGCAGTATACAACAGAGCACATTGCACAGAATACTGTATCCCATAATGTGCTCAACTTGACTTCCGTTTTCTTTGCGAACCAAAAATTAAACAACACTGCGTCCAAATATTTCCCTACTATATAGTATGCAAAAACAGTAAGCCAAAATATACAAATTTATAGTAGCCTATTCAAAAAACAGTAGGTGAAATGTACCTGGATGACCTACTACTTCTGCATGGATTCTAAAGTGCGCATTCAGTGGTCACTTTACTATCCCATGAGGCCACCAGAGAAGATTTATGAATGACAGTGACACAATGCAACTGACTTTGTTAGGTCACATGATAGTAACAAAGTGGAGGACACAGTACAGCCGAATTTCATTCATACTACACACATTCATACTATATAAAAAAACTTTTTTTTAACAATCACAAAGTAAGTTCAAATTCAAATGTAGTACCTACTCAGACAGTACGTGATTTCGGATGCACTGCTACATGATACCATATCTTTATATAACAGATAATGCTAATATGTCATTTTGAATAAAGCCATAAATTCACTTAAATAATGTTCATCACAGAATACTTGCTATTTATAGTATTATACAGTGTATACTGTGTAGCTTGCAGTATTATAAAGTAAGTAATTAATTACTCGCTACTAATTGCATCTTCAACAGTGTAAATCTTGTACTACACTAATTACGCTTTATAAAAAGTATTTAATTAATTATTACTATTTAGTTTATAATTCCTATATGTCAACCTTGCGCAGTTGAACAATACAGGGATAAATATGAAACTGCTCTTTTATTTATTTTTAATTTTTTCAAATAAATTATATAAAATTATTTGGTATTTAATGCAATCACATTAGATGAAACTAATTAATGGTCCCTTACTGTAATTAATTACTTGGTAATGCATTACACGCAACACTGACTGTAAAATAGTATTCTATTGTGAAAAATAAATTAAATATCTGTATAGGACATATTTTGTATCAGTCTAGAAATAAAGGAAGATGATTGAAAAACAGACCTGCAGTGACAGCTGTGTGGATTCAGTTGGGTATATTCAGGCACGGCAAAAGATAGGTCAGGAGATTTTGTATGAGTTTTAAAAATGATATGACATAAAAGTCTCCCCTGAAGCAGGCAAAACACCATGGGGTGCTAGAGCAAGTGAAGACATGACACATTCTAAAGTCTAAAGACCGTCTGCATTCACAGGGAAGCCGCAGCAATGTGGTATGTTTTCTGGCTCCTTTTATCTACTTCCAGGACCCACAAGCATGAAAACATGCACACTTTTCTTTATTTAGCGCTAGTTCAATGTCTTTAAAATTTGCTGATTTCAAAATAAAGAGAATGGGCACGAAAACAAAAAAGTTGTGGGTCGGGAAAAACATTTATAAATGGCTGATCAACTACAAAAACAAAGACAAGCGCAGCTCATTGGGCAAAGGCTCAAAGCAGTGCACCCAGTATATGGCTGGATGTAATCATAACCTGGTCTTAGCATCTCCACCATTACCACACCCTGCTGTTCCTTTTAGAGACACAAGATGAGGATATTTGTGCCCTCACAGGATTGCTGCCTGGCTCCATACTTCTGTCTGTCTCTCTTGCTCTTTCTTTTCGTCTTCCTGCTGCAATTCTTTGCCTTCAGAAACCATTAGTGCCCATTCAAAATAAACATCAAGGGAGCGCTTTGATGTGTCTCTTGGCAATAGCCCATGTCTCAGTCTCTGTCGCACTCTTTTCCTTCTTTTTTCTTCCTCGTTTATCCTTTAACCCTCCTCCCACACACACACCCTTCTGTTTCTCCCGCGTTTCACAGCCGAGTGTTTTTACCTGGCAAATAAATCTATCAACAGAGACCCATTTTTTTTTTGTTTTTTTGGCAGAACCGGTTTGGAGTCCCTCTCTAAAGTGTAACAAAAGTGAGATAGCACAATAGCCCTGGCCTGCCATGCGAGCTAATGTTGGCTGGGAAGTGAACTAAGGCAGCTTTAGCTGTCTCTTTCTCTCCCTTTCACACACACAGAAGCTGGTTAAAGACGCCAGAGTAGCGCTTAATGCCAATTACCACCCCACACAATGAAGTGAATGAAACAGTTAGCGCTCCTCAGAGCGAGCCCCTGGCACACACTGCCTGATATGGTTACTGTGCTGCCTCCCACGTGCTACGCTTTGTGCCATGGGAAACGAGAGTACTGATATCATCAAACATTGCAACATTGTCTAAATTACTTGAAGTCAGCCAACGTTAAACTCGCCCTCCGGCGGCAGATGGCACCTGCGATTTCCACCAAGGTTTTGCTGGGTGCATTTAGGTGGGAAGGTCGTGGCTGTTCGGGGAAATACAGTTAGGAGTTTCCTAGATGGTTTCACGATCAAAGCACAGGAAACTTTAAAATAGAGCTCGCCGAAATGAAGGACAATTAGGAGAAGGGAAGTAACAAGTCAAGGGTCAGGCATACTCTGATCTCTGCCAGGCTGTATCTGGCATTCCACGCAAAGAAAAAAAAAACGCACGGTGGATGCATCTGTGCAAGACACGGCGGGAACACTTAGCACTCCAACCTATCTCTGAGCTCGTGCTCATGCACACAGGCAAAAAGGACTCTAGTGGCCAAATTACTGCTGCATTTATTAATTTTCTACGAGGGAGCAAATTAAAGGCTGATAATGGGAACAAATATGGCTGGGATTTCTCACTGGGGTCTGAAGTGCTTCATTATGCCGCAGCATTGTCTCTGAGCATGCTGGGCCAGCCGTGCTTCCAGGAGCATTCTAATCCTCCAATTAGACCCAAGAAAAACCAGCTGCCCAGGCCCTGGCAAAGCTCACGTCTCCCAGGGCAGAGGTAAAGGCCAGGGCCTGGTCCAAGTGTGGAGAGGCACTCAAGAAAAGCATGTCACTCCTCCCTCCACTTTATGGCGAACACTTAAAATACTGAATGAAGGCAGCCAGATAAAACTATTGCCACATAGAACTCCGGCAACAGATTGCGCTCTCTGCCAAAATGGCGACAAAAACAACCTGATGCCTGGGTCCCCCTCCCTCCTAATGGGCCGATCTGAAGCTTGAGAAATGCATTGGAGGAAGCAATAGGGGTTTTTCTGGGAAAGGCCTTCACCTTGGAGTTGGGTTCTCATGGAAGGAGCTACAGGGGGTGAGATTTTAATTAAGCATGGAGGTGCTGGGGCAGGGCTGGAGGGAGCTGACGGGGGGAATGATCCATGAACAAAGCCTTCTATGGTGTACAAACAGGCACAGAGTTACCCCCAACTGGCAGGAACTTACTGCACTTTAATGGATGGGATTAACAGCCGATCGGGGAGCCTCTTTATGACATCCTCATGCTATCATTCATCATGTCCTTACCAAACTTCCTGTTAGAATGGCACGTATAAGAGAGTGATGAATGGTAGACCCCAAAACTGATCTCAGAGCAGTCTAATACAGTAAGGTCTGAGATCGACTGGTAGAGCAGGGCCCTCATAATGTAAAGCTCATGAGCAGGCTCAACTAAATCTGGAGTTTTAAGATTTTTTTGGCCCAGACTTTGGGAGAAATGTGTGGAATGGTAAAAGTTACACAAGGGTGAGTCAACAGTATCCTTAAATATTTTGAAAGCATTTTAGTATTATTATTTAAATGGATATCCAATAGAGGTGTTCCAATTCTGTGGAGCATAGACACAGATTCAGTGGAGCTCATTTTACGTTCGATTCCCAGGGAATCAAATTCTCAAATGAGGGTGCAATAGTACAGTAACCACACAAACATATTAGCTTTCATTTAAAAAATATAACTTTTAATAAAGGCTACATCTCTTCATAATTACAATAATTAAAGTACCAAGTTGTCTTTAAAATGAAGCTCTATATAATGCATAATTTACATATAAGTGAAACACAAACAAAATCGGGGGAGGAAAACACTGAAACGTAATGTCATGATTACAAGATATCCAAAGCATAAAAAATTATTTTAAACATAAACCCCTCAGAAAAGCAAGGGAATATTCACACCCTGAAACAGGGCAGCACACAGCATGGTATCCATGTAGGCACAGGTAATGTATAATACACTAGCGATGGCATGTTCTCATCCCCTCCTGCCAGTGCATTCCGAGATTTTGCCCTGGAGCTCAGCGGTTTTAAATAGGCTTCACCAGGTCTTTCCATTCAACATTTACACAGGACATTAACCCCTTCCATGCACACCCTCTGATCTCACAGACAGTGTTGAAATTAAGATTAACCTTTTTTGTGTGTTTTGTTTTTTAAATAGCATGACTTCCTGTTACTTAGTGTTTTTAAGAGTTTTGGAACAGGTTCCAGGACAAGGCTATTGGTTCCTGTGCAATGTCTGGACCTTAAACCAAAGGCACTAAAGATGCAACATATCACATCAGCTATTGGCTGGGCAATTAAGGTTGAAATATCCACCCGATCAGAAGAGAGCTTTGGAGAGGCGTGCTGGTCTGAAGCACAGTTCGTTCTCATTGGCCAGAAGAGAAGATTCCTGGTACAGTCTGTTGAGTTAAGGTCGCGTGACTCTATAGACATCCGTCCATGCATGTATAACATTGAAAATCTCCCAATCAAATAAGCAGCTTGTCCAACGTCTGAACACAGGTATGAGGGGAATGACAGTTAAATAAATAGCAATAAAGTCTTTAACTTGTGACAGAAGCATATTATAACTTTGTGCACATATGAGCACCTCTGTATACACATGCACACGTTCTCGCATCCAACACACGTATACACATCTACAATTAATCGCAAATGCTGGTCAGCAGTCCATGGTATGGTAACACACCAGTGTCGGCATGCTGTAGTCCAAACAAATAAGTGGTTGACTGCGTCTTCATTGGTCATAACATTTCTCTTAGCGTTCCAAATCAAAGGAACAATTTCTCATGATGCATTGCTGGTTCAGATCCCTCTGTACTTCATTGGCTAGTATTCCTTCAATGGCTTGGTAAGCCAAACATCTAAACTTTTTTAGCTTCATAAAACGTCCGTTTTCCGCTCGTCGAGTTAGTCTTGAGTGCTGGGGTAGGTCCACATGTGGGCTGTCATGTTTGCTTAGTCCATTCTCTCCACTTTGCCGAGGATTTTGCCCTCATACATGGGCAGAACTGTGCAGTCGTCCCAGACCTCCTCAAACACAGCACCGCACTCAAACTCATCACTGGCCTTTTTGAAGTAGTACCTGAAACAGAGAACACGTACGGTCAACAAACTGTTGATGGCGTTCATAAATGACTACAGGAAATCTACAGGTAAATTGGTGTTCTTTCATTCCAGAAAATAATGTTCTTTTCCAAGACTATGAAAATCTTAAAGACCCCATGGATGTGTCACACACAGACACACCCAAACAATCTGAATATCCCGTTTCAGTGGGAAATGCACCAATTTATAGAAGTAAAATGTTTAAAACACCATTTCGTGTCGACACCAAAACCCGTATCAGACACTAGTGCTATACTGTGTTGAACTCCACTATATGGGGGACAAAGATGCTTTAGCCTAAATTACAGGGTCTGTTAAACACCACCACCCATCTACCATCAGGCCTCTGGTGTCTAATTGGGAGCTCTTGAGCAAATGATGGGGATCTTTCACAAGGGTTGACATTTTTGGGTGCCGTAGAGTCTACTCTAGCTTTTTTCATTACCACATTGCGAAGGGATGAGTCTGGCCTTAATCTAGACTTTGACCTTGACGGATGACCTCTTTGCCTCATTTCTATCATTCGATTTGTCTTTTTCCTTCCACCTCTGATGCACTAATGATCTCCACCTCCTCCAGAAGGAAGAGAAAACAGTGGGAGGAGAGGGAGTGGTGAGGTCTGCCTCAGTAATTGGCTTTGTAATGGAAAATGCCCCCTCTTACTTGCGCTGTGGTGCATGCTAGGTTTTTACAAGCAAACACAAGTCATAGAAACGGTGCACATAAAACACACACAGGAATAACCATGACTCAAAACAACAACTGACGAGAACAAAGTTGCTTTTCTTCCTTCAATATGTCGGAAACAATCCATTGTTCTCCCACTGTCCAAACCCAACTTCATAAATGAGGGACAAACTAGAATACTGCTACATGGCACATAATTACATCCTTATTTCTGGAGAATAAGCTATATCCTCCTCCGCAAAATCTTCAAAAGGGGAAGATGAAGCATGGCTCTTATTTGTTTGAAAAAAGAAAACAGAGAGAGGGAGAAGAAGAAAGAAAAAGAGAAAAGTCTTTCCATTGAAACATGTTTTATATGGCAAGATTTTCTCTTCGCAACATCTGGCACCAATATCGTCTGGCAACTCTGGCAGGACTGTTCTTTGTTGAATTTCTGCCATGTTGAAATGACCCAACTACACACATTTTCTGCGATTAAAACCATCAGCTTTGAATTCTCTTTTCATTGAAAATGTGCATGGTGAGAGAGGGGTCCTTAACATGGTGATTTTTTTTTTTTTTACAATATTCATGTAGGATACAGGCCTCAGACAACAAGCTATTTGATCAAACAAGTTGTCTATATGGACAACAATGAAATCACATGAAGCATTATAGACTTTTGGTCAGGGGGCAGCTAAAATTTATGACCAGCTTAGTTACCAGTAAAAGTTACTCAACTGCTCTGGTGTGCTTTAAATGAGCTTTTATGGAGTCAGCATTCACAAGGAAAACAACTGGCGGCCATCTGACAATGCCCCATTCAAATAAAAAGGCCAACACAAAGAGAGGCTTTGATATAAATGAGAAATAATCATTAAAAAAACTGATAGTGTTATGAAAACACACACACACAAATGTATGAGAGGAACGTAGCTTGATACAATTGTTGAAAAATGTGTCTTTGTGCATCAAATGAAAGGCCTGGGCTTCAAAGAGCTGCTTATTAAATGTGCCTTAAGATGAAATCAATACCAGATGTGACCAAATGGCTACAGTTAAAATTCCCTCATTCTTTCTTTCTCTGTGCACCCACCCCTCTCGCTTTCCTGTCGTCTTAACTCCATACTTGCTGCTCATGTAAATAACTTATAGCAAACATCGCCGTCTTGCAGAGACCAACAAAACCAAGTCAATAAATACCTCAAAGGGAATTTTTTTTTTTTGAGTTAGCTAACTGCAAAACTATTATATAAAAGTCATTCAGCAGCCTTAATATAAACGATTAAACAGAAATTCTCCAGTCAGAATTGAAGGTATACCTGTAGTTGCCTTTTTTCCTCAGTTGCTCCTTGAAGTGTCCGAGTGTGAGGCTGTGTGTTTTCATCATCCGGCGGTACGGGATTTCCTCACCGCAAAAGAAGTACGTGACCACTGTCTCTGAGCCCAAACTACTGTGACAACCTGACATCTTCTTGAGATCTTTTGGTCTGGAAAGACACAAACACACGAGCACAAACATAAATATCATCACAGCAGAGCATAATATTAGCTAGGTCTTAAAGACCACACTAGATGGCATGCACAACACATTGAAATTCTGTAACACAACAGGAAATATTTAGGGTGGGACTGGTTTTTATCCATCAGGATTAGATTTTGCATGTATGGATATTATTCATGTTGATTCCTTAAACAACCATCAATATTGCTTTTATAGCTCATACGTAGGATTAAAGATAAGAAATCTAAGACCTAATGATCAAACTTCAAGATTATGGTAATTCTAAATATTAGTCCATGACTAGGTTAATATATATATATATATATATATATATATATATATATATATATATATATATATATATATATATATATATATATATATCTCTAGGTTAAGTACCCAAGGTGCACAAAAAAACAGAACAGTATCCGAGTCAGTAGTTGGTTCAGATGCAGTGCTTTAAGTTTAACTAATGCTGTCAGAGATGTGTGAAATGAAAAATGGTCAAGATTATCCCCTGGCCCCTTTCTTCTCTCTGTAGTGCTACTTCAGAAAGCCCCCTAGCCTTAGACCAGGACTGAAGGTCAGCCAATTAAAAATTTTAAAGAGTTTTGCCATTGGGTGGCCAGTGCTCCACACTTCAAACACTGGCTAGGGCCAGAAACCAAAAAAGAGAACAATCAGGAGTTTCTGAAGGAAAAGAGAGACTAATGGCTGCAAAGCACTGCAAATGTGTGCCATTCATCAATGAAAAATTAAAGTGTGATGACTATCAGGAGAGATACATACTCGTCTGTTTGAAGCGCTGAACTGCCATTCTGCACAGGCACTGGGTGACTCTTGTCTTTCTGAAGGCTTGATGTTGAATGCCTGTGGAGTGGAACCCATACGTCAATACAGGAATCAATAAAGAGTTTTTAGCAAGGACTGACATACAGGATCTTAAAGTCTGGAGCTCGTACCTCTGTTTAGAGGGTTTGGAAACTTCTTCAAGGCGTCTGCAGGCCTCTTCCAGCTGTGCTAGGGTGTTGGGAGGGGGTAGAGGAGGCATGGCGGGGTCCTGAACGAAGGGATGTGCGGGCTGGTGGGCACGGAGATGCCCACTGCTTCCGCCACCTCCCCAGGTGTGAGTGCGTGTGGGATCCAAACAGTGCAACTTCTTTACATTTTGAGTGCTGCAAGAACAGAAAGTTTGAATATGTAAAAACAAAAAAAATCACAGGAATCAAGGTGGGTAGATGGCAAGCCTCAGTCTTTAAAACGCTTCTGCAATTCGGTAACAAAAAGAGAACTGGTGTGCAAATGCGCATGCACAAGAATTTTCAGAGATTACAATGTAGGCATGACCACAGAGTTGTGAGACCGACCTGTGGGGCTTGTGCTTGGTCTGTCGGTCGCTCTCCAGGATCCACTGCCATACGTTTTGAGAGCGGTCTATACTGTCAGCTTGCAGCTGGAGGAGACTGCTCTCCAACCCTTCCGTGTTCACCTCCTCTCCAGATTTACACAGACGCTTAGATAAAGAGCTGGCATGCCTAGCAGCAGGAAAAGGAATAAAAATTTAAGTTGAAAAAAAACCCAACAAATAAAAAGCAATGAGAAACTAAAGAACAACAACAACAACAAACTTGAGTTTACCCAAAGGCTACTTCTGCAGGGCTGCCACACTGGTCTCGGCCCAGACTCCGGCTGCGGCTGTAGGGGGCGGAGCAGCATTCTGAGGCTCCATGGCACAGGCACTGCACCCGCTGAGTTGCCTCCGACTCGATCTGCTCCTTGCTTTTGGTCCCAGCATGGTGATGGATGTAGTGATGATGGATGTGCTTGGTTGACTGTCTGGAGATGAAGGTCTTGGCCGGCATGTATCCATTCACAGAGCCAGACTGTGACCTAATGCTGGGACCTCCCCGAGGCAGGGGGCGCTGTTCAGGAGAGCGGGAGCGCGGGGAATGCCGCAGCATTCCTGGAGACTGACAGCCAGGGGTCTTGAGAACTCGGGAAAGGTGTTCGTCCAGGATGGCCTGGGGGTCCTCCTCACAAGAGCCAGGAGGGAGCAAAGGCAGAGAGTGGGATGCACTGCTTCCAGATACCTCGGATTCATCCCTCTCCTCCTCCTAAAACACACACAGGAATGCAATGTTACAAAGAAATTCTTGCAAACAGTCTGTTTGCCCAAATGTTATGCATATAAAAATATGTTTCTCTGAGTTCTTTAATAGAGGAAGTAACTTATAAAATGTTAGATTTGACACACTGACAACAATTTCAGAGACTTCCAGTAATACCAACCTCCTGAATCTGTTGAAGTCTCTCCTCCAGGGAGCTCATGGTTTCCTGTTCCCGCTTCAGACGCTCCAGTCTGGCTATCAGCTGTGCCGCAAAGGCTGCTGGCTCCACAGGAGTCATCTCCTTAGGTGGCCGCCGTGTCCTCTGCACAACCAGAGAGAGATACAGATTAACGAGAAGACCAGACAGGACAGGAGGGGTTGATTTCTACAGCTGCCCTCCCCGCATAAGTCTACTGCCCAACGTGCACGTGCACACACACAAACACATGCCCCACACCACTGGCATGGGCCGCTGCCGGCATGAGCAGTTGGTCACGCTCTAAGGAGCCTCGGCTTGTTCCCTCTGTAGTGCAACCAAGCCATCAGCCTGGCCTGTGAAGTCAGGCAGCTTCAAAGAGCCCTCGTCAAATATCAAACACTCACCAGGGGCGGCAGGGACACTGGCTTTACATCTAGCAATAAAAGTCACATATCGACAGGGGGAAAAAGGAGGGAGGCAAAGGAAAAAAGGAAAGAGAGGGGGATTAAAAGAAGAGAAAGTAAGATGGCGAGATGTGTGCCGCCACTAGAGGAGTCAAGCGGTGGGAGATCAGAAGCACAGAGGTAATTTATTCCCCCCCAATGACAGCAGGCACCTTTGAGCTACAGTAGCCACATTATCCTCCTTCCCCATGTGTGCGTCTCACACAAGGATTTTCTATCGCTTTCTTATTATTTTTATTATTATTTGGTGCCCTGCCTTTCTTGATTTGGCTTCCTCTTTCCATCTCTTTGTGAAGACGATGAAGGGAGAGACGAAAGAGAGAAGAAAGCAAGACGAGCTGCTGGTGAGACTTGCAGCAGCTCTAGGCCCCTGCTGCCTAAAAGTAGCATCCTGGGAGAGGCAGCCAGTCATTGCCAAATCAGAAGGGAAATATTACAAGCTAGAAAAAAAAGAGAGAGGGCGGGAGGGAAGGAGATAGAGGGAAAGAGAGAGAAGACACAGAAATTGGAAAGTCTTTTCAAAGCAGAATTTAAAATTGTTTGTGCACTTGTCCGCTCTCATACATTCAGTGACAGGAAGAAGAAAAAATGAACACAAAGGAGAATAAGAAAGGATAAGGGGGCATAGGGAGGGTGGATACAGGTTTGTTTGACTTGCTTAACAAGTTGTCTTTCCAAATTCTCTCTCTCCAAACACTAACCAACCATCTCTCTTTTTCTACTTTGAGGGAGGCAGAGAGGAAACGAGGGAGAGGGGGAATGGAGGGTGCTGCTGGAGGAATAAAAAGGGTGCAGCTCAGTTGGAAGTTGTCACTTCCCTTGAAGTCAGCCCCATTCATCCGCTGATCAAAGCGCTCTCAGAGAGAGACAGTTGATTTTGGTGCCCCGGGATAAAACAGACTCATTTAGCGCGGTGTGGCAGTTTATTAAGAGTCATTATCCCAGAAAGAGCACAACAACACGAACAGTCCACAACCGTGAGTGGGTAATGCTTTTTAATCGGGGGTGATGTTGGAGTTGTTTGTGTGTAATTCAGAATAATGGCGAGGACACTTACAGGGAACGGAGGTAGTGACACTTGGCCATTCATCCTCATGTTGCGCTGCATCTCTCGTTGTAACTGTTTTTTACTCCCCAGCTTGTAAGGAGGGATGGCATCTCTGCAAGGACACACAGAGAACAAAAAAGGTTATTTACTGGCCAAATTAATACACAATAAACAGTCTCATACATCTTCAGCATCCGTAAAAACTCAAATCCTGTACTCATACAGATCTACACTTAGTGTGATGTTGAAATAATGGCCCAGAAAACGATGCAATCTCACCCTGAGTAAACTAAAACCGCAAGCCCCATGACTTTTCTTTCAATATCATCCAAAACCCAAAGTTCTTCATCTTCCTCCATGTTAGCCGTGAGCATTCCAGAGTGCTGGTAACAGCAAGATCTTTCTCTGCTCTCCTGCCCAGCACAGACGCTGTGGGGCTCGCTCGAACCCAAAGGGCAGCAGCGCAAAAGCTGCCACTAATGCCAACGCACAATCAAGCGTCGTCACCGTTATGACATCTATATGATGTTACCAATTACAATAAAGGATGGTTTGTGTTCCCATAAACACTTCCAATCCATCTAATCCATGGCAGAATGTTCATAAACCTCCACCTCTTCAATCTCACCCTTTCTTGCCTCTAAAGCCAGACATCTTTCTCTTCCTCCGCTCAGCTTTTTTTTTTTTTTTTTAAGCCAGGCCAGTTTCCTTTGCTCTGTTCTGACTCTGAAGTGTATGACCTAGCCCAAATGCAGTTTCCAGCATGTCTTTGAAAGCTCACAGTCATGCGCATAAAGTCGTCGCTCCAATCTTCATTTGGCAAGCGCTCGGCAGTCAGCCTCTGATCTTGCGCACATCAAAAGGCTGGTTTGTAAGATAAGGTAATGTTTGAAGTCGGCGCAGCGGCATTCCCTAGCGTCCAAGTAAATCCATAAATAAGATATAAGCAAAATTTCCCCCACTTCTCCTCCCCTCCCTCGCTCCCTCCCTCCCTTTATCTGGAATTCAGATTCTGATTTAGCGCCATGCCTTTTAACTCAAATAAAAACGCAGCTATTCCAATCAAATCAGCCTCCAAATAAAGAACACAGAGGCTGGTTTTCCCATTGCGTATGCAAAGTGGCGCAAATACAAACAAAATATGGAATAAGAAATGCAATAGCTAAATATGTGTCAAATCACTGGACAGGAGTATGTGGATAATTATTTTTCCCCCCGTGTGATTAGCTTTTGTTTCACACACTAATTTAATGTTTCTACTACGCTGCAGTTTCGGCTATTAAAGAAATACTTTACAGGTCGCACAAGAAGCTGTTGCACATTTTGTTAAAAAAAACAAAACAAGTGCCGTATGGTTGCACCTATCAAAATATTAATCTTTAGTTCAATCAGCCCACTGTCCATATACACTCGCTGTGTTTGGAGCTTTGGGGTGTCACAGGCTGGCTGTGCTTTATGGGAATCTCCTATTCACTTGTGCAAGTAATTTTCAAAGCAGCCAGCCACCCTCTTATCCCTCTAAGCTCCCGGGGCCTAACAATGGGCTGAAAGCGATTCAGTTAAGCCTTTCATCCAGCATGCACTTTATTTCTCACTCTCTGCACTTAGCTATGCACTCGCACAATTGCCTCTGCTGCAAACACAGAGGGGGGAGGGCTGCTTTCAGGCAGAGGTGGGGTTGAATGGGTGGTGTACATGAGTGTCTGGGGGATGGGGTCCCAAACACCCTAATCCCAGGTGACCTGCTCTTGTGCACCAGAAATGGCTAACCTCTCAAAGGCCTAGCTGACACCGGATCTTCCTCGTTCCAGCCCCAGCGGGCTCACACCAAACCTCCATGCGAGTTGAGATTCCTTTAATTTACTGCCAAAGCACCTCAATGAGTCCACATGGCAAGTTAACCCCCCTTTTTCCAGGGACAATGGGGAAACCAATAAATAATGACTATGTCTTCGGTGACTAAGTTGTGCAAAGTCTAAAAAGAGAGCCATTGAAGATCAAAGCTTTCTAGGGAAAGAGCATGGGCAAAAGAGGGGGACAAACTGGCCAGTGTCATTTCCTGTTGAGGAATTTGCAAACATTAGCTTCAATTAGCGCATAGAGGAAGCACATTATCTGAGGGCTCTTCTCTTGGGTCCACTCCTTTCTCATAGCTCATCCCCTCAAGTCTCCAGCAACGCATTAAAAACATCTCAAACGCACTTAAAAGCCAATGTATCACCTGCAATCTATACCATCTCATTATCAGCCACAAATGACTAAATAATTAAACCCAGTGTCCACTAACAGCCAGAGAAAGATGTTAGTCTTTGACCACAGTGTAGAGATAAACTGAACTATAATTTTTTCAATACATAATTTTTAGGCATCACCTATTCATTCAAGATTTGCCAACAGTGCCACCTAGGCAGGTAGTTTAATATGTTTGGAAAAAAAAGAAATATAGAGGGTTCCAGAAAGACACTTACACACTACTGTCTGTCATGGACATCGAGTCATCCGTCAGGGCATCGCTGGAGACCTCGCTGTCGTTGGCACTGGTGGCAGGGGCAAAACTATAACCGGACGCAACACGATAGGGGTTTCCAGGGTCGCTGCGTCTATAGGACCTACAGGAACAACAAAGAATTTTGGTTTTATTTGAAAGCGTGGTACAGTGGTTAAATTGCAAAGCTATTGTTTGATTGGTTGATTCGTGAACCCACAATTGAGGCACTTGTAACTAGGTTACTCAAAGGGGACTGAACCTGTAAGGCCTAAACGTGCATCACTTTTCGAAATGTCTTCTGCTGCATTGTAAGCTTTGCCATAGCAGAACTGTAGCGTGCAATAGCATAAACTGACTCAATTGCTCAGGTAAACTACTACCATGGCAGAGCAGCAGTTGAAAAGAAACTTTGACAACTTGACTAAGTTTTGCCATCAAAAAGTTGACGCCTCCAGTTAACGGGACAACATCTGAAGGTAACTTGTTTGCCATCTTGACTACTGAGGTTTGCTACCACCACAGTAATGCAAGAAAGCATGTCAAGTATGAACAACGAGACCGCACGTGTACTTGCCTAGACTGTGATTCTGGCCTTAACGAAATGGATTAAAGCATCAGTCAAATTATGAAATAAATGTTACGAAACCATCAAAATTCTGAGAGCAAAAGAGGAGGGAAAAAAATATCATATTGCAAATGCAAAATGCTTCTGTCATGGCTTCCCTTATGTTTGTGAAAAGGATTCAGCTATTTTTACTAGTCTTTTTCCTTCATGGTGGGGGGAGGAACTCGAGCTCAGTTTGTCTTTTCTCTACTCTTCTCTTTCATCTCCCTTGCCCCACCTCCCCCCTGCGGCAGCCCGGTGAGGGCTGATCAGGGGGAAAGTTAAGTGAGCAGCACATCTGTGTGAATTGCCAATGCCACTTCCCCTCAGTGGAGCATATCTGGGGCCTTTTGTCTGGGCCAGGCACCCCGTTCCTCACTTTACCTCCCCCTTCCAAACTTTCCCGTTTCATGTCATTCCTTCTCTTGTGCTCTTTCCTCTGCTAAGGGCACCTCCTCCACATACCCACCCAGGCCGCCCCTCCCTCCGATCTCTCTCTCTCTCCCTCTCTCTCGCTCTCCATACCCCTCTCTCCTGCTGTGACACATTCCTGCTCCACTGGAAGAGGAGGAGGAGGTAGAGAACCTGAGCCGGGCCGAAAGGGAGCGAGAGAGAGAGAGAAAGAAAGAACATGAGAGAGCGGAAAGAAAGAAGAGAAGAGGGGGAGGGAAGGAGGGCCTCCTCTTTATGAGAATGCCTACTGCCAGCAGCGCTGTGAGGGGAGACCCAGCAGGACTATAGCCTACGGCCCCAACTCAAACCTGACCTTTGGAAGCTCTCGCTCAGAGTCAGGTATTTAGCACAGCTGGGTTCACATTCTTCCCTCGCTCACCCCCTCATTCATGCTTTCTTTCATGAGGTGCCTCGCCCCCCTCTGTCCTTCTTTTCCGCTCGCTCAAAAAGTGTGCTTATTCTCCATCCGTCGGGGTTTTTTCCTAGATAAAAGTGCAAAGAGAGGCAGTTGAAATCAGAGGAAAACGGTGGTAAATAAGAAACGGAGGAGATGAAGGCCACGGTCTCTGTGACTCACAGAGGAACCGCTGCTGCGTGTTGTTTTGTGAATAACTCGATTCAGAAACACAGAAAGGGAGAGAAATAAGTTCCACATGCTTCAGATGAACAAAAAAGTGCCCCGAGAGAGAGAGAAAACAGACTGCTCAAGGAGCATTCTTCAAAAAGAAATCAGGGAATAACATCAAAAAAGAGACTTTGCGTACTCTCGTCTGCTATGATGATGATGTCTGCTAGGAGATGATTTCTTAATCATCTTCTACATAAACAAGCCGACAAAGATAAGCAGAGATGAAACATTCTGTCACCTTATTCAAGTTCACCCTCCCAACAGGCTGTCTTTGAGACAGATAAACATTTGTCTGGCACCACACCTTGATGGGTCACCTCATTTACAACCTCAAGTTGTGTGACGGCTAGCAATTCATCAAACCAGATTTCCCCTGGTGTTTTGTTTAAACCCAGAAAATTTACTTTTTTTTAACAACCAAACCGGCAGCTCGTCAAGACATCTAAAGGTGTCAAACATGACAAAGTACAGTAACAGAGCTGGTCTAAACGAAGACTACTTAAATCAACATAAGCAAAACCTTGTGAGCAATTTGATGAAGTACTTTGTCAAAGCAAAAACAAAAGTTTTGTTTTTGAATCTGTGACATTTTTGATGTGTGCCACTTGTTTTATCCGTTTGACGGCTGAAACCAATTTTGCATTGTGAACTAGCCTTGATCCTTGAAGATGATCCTCTAACGGCGGAAGAATTTCAAAGCAGAGGAAACTGTGTGGAGCCTGCAGAGGGCCTGGTGCTAGACAATATTTACATGAAAGGAAGAGCTGCTCTATTGATGTTTTTTCCCCCTTCTCTCTCTCTCTGCGTAATGCAAGCCAGGTGAGAGCAAACGGCCCCAAACTCGCAAGAAAGGGCCTCTCATGTTTAATGCAAGAGCTCAAGTGCGATAGCTACATGAAACTAAGTAATAATACACTTGAAAACTCATTACTAATTTATTAATTTGACATTCCTCTAATGAATTTATGCAAAATTACTTACTTCACACACACACAGAGAGAAAATTAATCCCTAAGATTCAGTGTCTTGCTCAAGGACGTAAACAGTTATAGCCTACACATCGATCAATCTTTGTTTCAACCTACAACTTTCCGGCTACCACACTAGACCTTTAATCACTAAGCTACACACTATAGGGTGCGTGACACATAAAGCAGTACGAAGCATGCAACAGCAGTGTAGGATTGTCACAGCATACAGTATTCAAGTGAAAAAGATATTTTGGGATATCTCACCTGTAGCCTTTCTCCAATGCTTCCACTGCGCGAAGGGATGGAGGTGACCGTAACGCTTTGGCAGACAGTCCCACTACAGTGGCCAAAGCTTTGGCTTTAAAGTCATTACAACTCCATTCTTCCTCTTCATTTAGAGTCGGCAAGTATCCGCACACCAGCTTTAGACTTCCTAGTCCGTTGGGATTCACATGACTGGGGTTCTCGCACCCAGTTCTGACATACTCAAGGTATATGTCTGAGGTCAAGAACATCTGATAGGCGTTCTCCTCCATAGCCGTCTGGATCTCCATTTGAGCCTGATCAAACATTGCAGAGTCAATCTGCTGACGCTTAATATTATCCCTAATGAAGGTCTTAGTAGCAGGTTTAAGCTGCTTGGCCACAACGCTGTTGTTCTCGATATACCGCTTGTAAATGGCTTTGGCAACTCTGTGTGTTTTGGTATCCTTGAGGTCCATTTGCCTGAAACCATTGCAGGCGAACCAGAAATCTAAAGTGTCCTCGCATTTCTCACGTTCAAGATATGCCCGGAAAAGTTGAGCACCATCCTGGTCCCCAAGAAGAAAATGCAAAGATTTGGTCCACCGGGCAAGAGGGGAGTCCGGGGACGCACTGCCCTCTGGTTCCCCAAGTCCATCGTCATCCCTCCTGGCTGTGGAACAGCGAAGATCAGCCATAATGGTTTTCACAGGATCCTTCGGTCTCATCGTGGCCAGTTTGCTGGGATGGTGGCATGTTGTCTCACCCTCTTCCCCTGGGACCGGTGGACGTGGGTCATCTTCTCTGAAGCTACTGACCATAGGATCTGTTAGTGTCCTATTCATGGCTCTTGCAGCTCCAGCAGCAAAGCCTTCAGTGTGAAGCTCAGCTGTAATCTCCTTTCTCTCTTAAATCAGCAGGGGAGCTTCTCTCTGAAACACAAAGTATTGATCTCATCAAAACCAGATCCGCCCCAAAAACTTCAAAAGAGTCACTTCAGACACATATAGCTCTACATTGTGCGCGCTTGCGGTGTACAATCGGCTTCGTCGAATGCAATCGAAGCGACCTGGTTTAAATTCTATGTAGGCATTATATTAGACATTTTTTAATTATTAAATAACATAAAATCCAGCGTTTGCGGTTATTTACGACACTACATAACACTTTCTCATTCAAGCCCAGTTTGATCACCTTGTAGCGATGAAGAGGACAGGAAAAAACGAGGATAAAAGCTCACGTTAAAGGAAAACTGAGCTTATCCGATCAAATATGCGATTATGATAGTAAAATAATCTTCAAAACATAATTAAAATTGTCAAACATCCTGTTCTCGGTTGTATTTTTCAATAAATAAGTAAATAATAATAAAAATCTGTCGTAACAAAACTCCAACTTTCAAAAGAAGACAAAATACTCCGAAAGTGAGTTTTAAAACGGCGACTTGAGCGAAATCCGAATATCGCACTGTTTAACTATGCATTAAACAATTGTACTTGTGACTATGAAATCGAATCGCAATGAAACGCACAATAATGTAAACCCACTTAATCAATAGCATGCTTGTATTACAGTATATCTGTACAGTATGGACTTGCATTAGGCTATAGCCTACCATCAATAGTTCGCATTGACTTCCCTTAACAAAAAAGTATTCGCTTCACGTACATTAAAATTACATTTACATTTATGATAGTAAAAATAATACTAATACAGTACAAAACTACACTTCTGGCGGCATAAAGGATCTCTAATGCATCATAAAAGATACAACGGCATGGAAATACGCTACAGAAGTCTAAAATGCCCATTAAGACAGTTTTGAAAGATTAATCAAGCGCTTAAAGTCGTCCCTTACAGATATAAAGAAGAATCGAATCCAGTCCTTTAGAAATAAGACAAAACATGCTGCATTCAACTTCAGACCCCTCAAGAAAAACAAAAGTATGAGATCACAGGGGGTTGAAGTCCCGTAACACTATCATGAACATTCTTTAAGCAAGGCCAATCTAACCTCAAAACAACACGATAAAAAAACAAGCAAACCGAAAACATGCGTTTTAATGTAACGTCTATCAGATATACTGCATTTCACAGCGACACATGACTTCAAAGTCGGTAAACAGCACATCAAAGCAATAGCATGGGGCCAGCGCTGGGAGAACACACACACACTCGCTCTCACACACACACACTGCTCTAACTCACCATCCATCCATGAGTTCCGTCCCCAAAGTCCCAGTTTTCCAACAACAGAACAAATATATTCCACAATATATCCAAATGTACACTGTCCTCCTGTCCTCTGATGCTGTTTGTTGTCAAATGCAGATTTAAACGTAAACTTCCTCCCGCGAAGAGCACACTAGACCCCTGTATAGTGCATTTGAATGTGCTCTGGTCTCTTATTCCAGTGTGGACTGAGCTCAGGGTTTAAGAGCGGACATCAAAGAGCGCAGCCGACCGCACGGTCCCGACAGATACATACATCACTATTTCTCGCATTCCCGCTTTAAAACAACACCGATCGCTCCAAAACCACATATTTCTTTTTGACAAGCCCTATCGATGCCTCTAAGCCTAATGCTCTCAACGAGTCGCTGTAAAGCGTCCGTTCACTAAAGTCCGTCAGGGAAAAGTTTCAACTGAGGCGCAAGGACCTTATCAAAGCAGAGAGATCTTGAGCCGACTCCCCTCGAGCTGTGGAGCGTCAGGAGTAAGTGATCCTGCTGTTGCTACAGAAACTTTAAAGACACAGGCCGCTTTTTCCTCTGAGGAATCACAGTTAACCCCTTCAGCGCTATTTTCAGAGTTAACCCATTCATTTCTGCATTCACACATAACAGAGCTGTAAAGTTTGCGAATCAGCTTTATTTGAGCTTTTCCTTTAGGTGTTTAGAAGAGCAGTTTTCGGTTTATGAGTAAAATAATGTCAGTGGTTAACATGGGCTCTCTACATCATAAAATAGTCACAACTCAAATGAGAATATTAATGCTTTCTTTTCTTTTTTACATTTCAGCTGTTATGAAATTAAGCTGAAATGGTCTCTTTGGGTTTAACCTCCTGTTTAGAGCATTAGAAAAAAATTGAAAATTAAAATTTTTGAACAATTATATTTTATTCATGTTTTATTCCATGTCACTAGGGCTAAGTTTTTCTAAAAATAAAATGGCATGAATAGACATCAAAAAGGCAAAAACAATGTGATTTTGTTTAATCATGTCATGATTTTTTTCTTCTAAACTTTGTTTAAGGATGATTCTCAACTATGTTATAAAATATATAACAAAATGATTTGATATACCATTTTGTTTTATGCAATATGTCTGTACAAATTTCCATAAACTCTAATTAGCATATTAATGGGTTGCTGGTGGGACAGCATGTTGAAAAAAGAATTGTCATAATGGGAGTAATAATTGGCCAGATTTTCATAATAATATCTAATATTTCATAACAAAATAGATATATAATTTATTTTCCTATTCAATTGTTATGTCTCCCAAAATGCATAATAAACATGTTTTTAGTCCCGGTGTCCTCTACAGTGGACATGTATGAAATGATGTCCTGTTTCATAACAGGAAGTCATATTTGAATTTGAAAACCCATAACATTTTCCTGAGATGTTGCTTTATGACAAACAATTAGAAAATTATTCAGATTTAAATGACAATTACAAAATATAATCATATTTCCATAAGGATCTAAAATGTTTCCCTAAATTAAATTTAGCCATCTTTAAAGACCTAGGAGAGGGTGTGGTCATGCTGAAACTTCCAATCATTTAGTATCTCTATAAAGCCCTGAATGTGCTCTGTACAGGACATCCAGACTTACAACTGTGACATGTGAGGTCTCAGAGAAATTCACTGAAATAGAATGTCCACTACAGAGGCAAAAACTCCATAGCTGGGTCTAGGAGGTTAAAGGCTCTTTTAACCATATAGGCCTATGTTAATTTAACTAATTAATTAATTTTAATTAAACTCCACAGAGAACACATATGGTGAATTACCCTTCTGCGTTGGTCTATAATTTGACATTATCAACACAGCACAAACAATTCTGTTCAAAGTGTTGTTGCTGACAAAGTAAGTACTAGAAACTCAGATAGAATAGTTCACTCAACAATTAAACATTTTATCATCATTTACTCATTTTCATATTGCTCCACTCCCTGTTTTCTTTCTTCAGTGGAAAGCAATGACAATATCTGCCCAGCTTTTCCATATGTGAATAAATGATGACAACAGTTTAGTTTTCAGGTGACCTATTCCTTTAATTCATGTTCTTAATGTCTATACTAATATTTTAAGACAGTCAGAAAACTTCTAATTTAGACATATACTTTGATTTACATGTCATTCCAATGTAAAATATAAAAGAAGATATTTTGAAAAATGTGTCAGTGTTGTTTTTCATATACAATGAAAGACAATGGGGTTCAAAATATCTTCTTTTGTGTTCCAGCGAATACAGGTTTTGAACAACATGAGTAAAAGCTGGGTAAAAGATGACCAACTTTTCGTTTTTGGGTGAGCTACCGCTGTAAGACATGATGGGGTTAGTTAATACGCCACAAAAGTTCGAAGTAGGTTACTTTACAGTAGCAGCAGTTAAAAGTCCTTCTCAACTAAAAAAGTGAAACTACCAGAAAAGCTTGTCCTGCATTTTGAACTAGTGAGGGAGGACGTTCCACTGATTCCACTCATGATACTTCAAAGGCTCCAGTGCTTCCTTTGATGTTCTACATTCACTTTAAGGAGCAGGATATTATAAAATACATGCATTAGTGCTAAATGAGATGAATTTAAAGAGCAGATGTGAAGCTTTGTGTACATTGCTGTCATACTATGGTGAGCAGAACATAAAGTGCATTTTAGAAAATAATCTTTAAGACACATTTTTAGAACAACATATTTTCAACACCGCTTTACTCACTTGCCTAATCTTCACAGGAAATCTTTCTCAATAATCAGATCTTTTGTCTACAGTGGAAACAGTCCACAAATGAGACTTACATTGTAATGCTCTATTCTAATTCTAATGAGAGTAGGAAGTCATTGTCCAGGCATAATCATCCAGGATGTGCCATTTGCAGGGTCAAAGACATTCATACGTATCGTTGGACAACACTGCAAACTAGCTTGGTGTGCAATTGCCTATTACTAATCAGACCCAACCTGTTTAATAACTAATAATTAGAAAGAAAAAAGAATACTTTCAAAAGGAAACACCATTGTTAGATTTTTAGTGGAACCTGAAGTTATCTTATAAAGTTAACGGCCAATGGCTAAAGTCAGTTTTTTATTCCCGTTTGGTAGTTGCTGAGTATTCATTTTGGAGCAGCTAAAGTGAGTGCGTCTGAGAGCGTCTGCTACTCCGTGATGAATGCTGTGATCAGTAACTGCTCTCAATGACTGTATTGTCTGCCTGCTCTTTCAGCTCAAGGCTAAACTCTCAGCAGTTTGCTTTGAAGTGATTATCCCTTTATCACAAGCCAGAGCAAAGACTTTAGGGAGAACAATGGAAAATGAAAGCAAGTAGGAGGCTTATGGCAATTATCACAGACGTCCACCAGGAGTGAAGTGTGAATGTCCACTTTGTGAATGTCTGATGTGAGTCTGCTGTGCAGGGGTCGGGGGGAGGAAGACGGCATAGATGCAGGGAGGAAAAAGAAAATGAAGCAGATCATGATTTGCATGGCATACACGGAGCAATGACCATGCTTTTGGAGGAAATTATGGCTTAGGCAAATAAACAAGACCGGTCTGGGACAATATCTTTAAAGGTACAGTGCATCAAGAAATGAAAGTTCATTCATCCTATGTCTTTTCAAACCCATTTTCACAAAAGGAGATATTAAGTAGAATATCTTAAAACAAAGTGACCAAAAGAACCATAAAAATATCTTAAAAGCACAATAACAGCAATTAATATGACTTGTACATTAGTCTTCTGAAGTCATGTGATAGCTTTGTGTCAGGAAAATAAATCACACTTCTGCAAACTCAAATCTATGTTGTGGCAAAATGTGATAATTACGCATTTAGTAAAAACTGAGATATGACTGAATTCAGATTATGATCTGACCGCTGATTTACGAGTTTGGCTCAGCTATGTTCAGATTCACAAATGAAAAGTGAAAATTGATATCAAATGGATCAAAATTCAGTCCAAAAACCTTTATTATGTTTTGCATTTGTAGGTCAGCATTGGATTTCCTGAGACGTTGCAGTGTTGGGGATAATGCATTACAAGTAATGTGAGTTATGTAATCAGATTACTTTAAGTAACTAGTAAAGTTATGCAGTGCTTTTTAATTTACAAGAAAATAGTTAATTTCTTTGTTTTCCCATTTATTGACTGACAGAGAAATCAGGAGTAAGTGCAGAGGTGTTGTGTGCACTGTATAAACATGATGGTTACTGTAGTTCTAGACTAAATGTGAACATGCATTTACTCATCTCACTTACACAAAAACAGATTCAGTATTTCTCAACATGAATAAAAACAGTGAAATGCAAAATCAGAATATGACGCAAACCTGCAATAATTCAATCTGTTAAATAACAAAAATATCCTCTATGTATTTAATCCCATTTTTATAACCAATGTCTTTACTGTTGACCTTTGAGAATTCAATTCAAACAAGCAAAAATGACTTTTGACAAACACAGCATTTATGTTTTTTATCGCTGAAGAGTGCTGAACTTTCTTCTCCTGCGTCCTATTCTTCAAGCAATCCAGAATGGCAGCACAGCTGAAAGATGAGAAAAAGTCATGCAAAAGTAACGTAATGCATTACTTTCCATAAAAGTAATACAATTAGTTACTTTTTTAAGGGAGTAATACAATATTGGGTCCCACTTTATATTAGGTGGCCTTAACTACTATGTACTTACATCAGAAAATAAGTACAATGTACTTATTGTGGTCATATTGCATTGCAAAACACATTTGCTGCTATTGAGGTGGGATACGGGTAAGGTTAGGGACAGGTTTGGTGGTATGGGTAGGTGTATGGGTAGGTTTAAGGGTGGGTTACGGTGTAAGGGATTAGTCAACAGTGTAAATATAAATGTAATTACAGAAATTAATTACAGATGTAATTACATATAGGTATTTTAAAAAATATAAGTACAATGTAAAAACACGCATGTACACAATAAGTGCATTGTACCAAATGATTAATTGAAATGTAAGTACATAGTAGTTAAGGCCACCTAATATAAAGTGGGACCCAATATTGTAACACATTACTTTTAAAAGTAACTTTCTCCAACACTACGTTGTTGTATGGACAAGAACACATGGGCTGATTCTGCAGAACTTTTCCTTTTGTGTTCCACAGAAGAAAGAACGTTATACTGGTTTGGAAAACATAAGAGTGAGTAAATAATGACAGAATTTTCATTAATGGGTGAACAAACTCTTTAAGTGTGCATGAGTCAAAAGAACGGATGACTGGATCCAAAAAGAGAAAGAACTCTTAGTGTAAGTGCAGTCAGCAGAATCAGATGGCATGCAGGGTGCCGTAGTAGATACAATTAAAGTGTGGCGTTAAGATGGACTTTGAAGTTAGACATGGTGTCTTACACCCCTCCAGATGAAGAGAGCAACAATTCAGCTGCTTGTTATGGGTTTTTAAGAGGATCTTGTTAGAAATGGGAGATTTAAAGAAAATAGACTTGAATTTCGTCCTGGAATGGCCTTTGAGGTGATAGCAGCAGTGGGACGCTGTCAGGAACATGGTAGATATTTGAAGCTGGTTTAGTCTTCTGCCAAAGAGGGGGGGTTGCGTTACTAAAGGTTATTATTTATCAGCATTTTTGTTTTGTTTTGTTTTAATCCCATTTTGCGCATGACTTTAAAGTCAAACAATACATAGAAACAATGTCTGATGTTCTCTGTAATCCCTTTTTGCCCATGAAAGGGAGCACATCTGTAGAAATGATTTTCATTTCCTCTGCCAGTGGTGGGGAGCAGATGAAGACATCCTAAAGTTCATCCTCATCCTCTTTATTTCTTAATTTGTCTAGGAGGAGAGGCAGGGTTACAGACACAGTCAAGATCCAGTCAGTTTCTTCCATATTGTGAAGTACATCTGAGTTTAACAGACTGCTGAAAGGGACTTGGTTCTGTAGACTTTATGCACCAGAGAAACAAGTGCGCAGCCGTCTTTCAAATTTTGAATGTGAGCTTGCAGGGTCAGGTTTATGCTGAGTAAGTTCTTGGAAAAGTTCTGCATACATCACCAGAGAGATGTTTTCACCGGAACATCCAGTTATGACTTTTGAATTAAAAGAAAAATGTAAAAAAAGGAGAAAGATACACATGAATTAATCATTCAAAACAAGTTCTATGACATGCATTTACAAAACAGGGTGAGTTTTCATTTCATGCTGACATTGAGTTATATGTTCCTTGGCGTTGATTCCAGAAAGCTGCTGTCAAAATGCTGGAGAGTTTTTTTTAGTTTTATTTTTTTATGTCATTGCAAACTACAATGTCAGTATCAGACCCTGGTAGCTGTCACGGTGCACACAGCAGGGAGGAACAAGGAACACGCATACGAGGACGTAACTCAAAACAAAGGACTTTAATGTCGACATCAAGGTAGGGCAAGACAAGGCAAGGCAGACACTGACATCAAACACCGGGGAGTAACAAGTGGACCAGAACATCAAACTGAATAGACAGGACTATAAATACACAGGTAAATCATAGATAACAAGACAAACACAGCTGGACAAGAATTAACTAATGATTACATATAACAAGGACAGGAAACAAACCAAATATGGACACATGAGGCAGGAACACATGACACACACGACAGAGGACTGACAGTAGCATTACTGGGGTTGGAAAAGGCTGAAAAATACACGCGCCCCTTCATTTTGTGTCACATCACCAATGTTTGGGATTGAAAGAACAGGACATGGGAAATCTCACTGTGTAAATGAAAAAGATCCCATCCTTCCTCCAGTAGGTTAGAAGATGTCATTAGACTGAACATGACAATCTATCTGGAGCTCTGGTCTAACAAACCAAGCATCATGCCTTGTGTCCTATAAAACAATATTGCTGGAAGTAGTTCCTGTCTAGCTAAACCTGTGGGTGTGATTTCCTTATAAGTTGCTTGAGCCTTTGCCATATTAATAGAATGTCAATTTTGCTAAAAGTATATTGTTATTTTTTCCCAAATCTGGCTGACATGTAGTATATACACAATGGCCTCAAAAGTATTTGGACACATAAATCACATTCCAAATGGGCTGAATGTCATTAAATGAGATTATCAAGGCACTCCAACTGGAGTTTTCTTTTTCTTTCTTTCTTTCTTAAAATTAAAGGTGCTTCAGGATGCCATAGAAGAACTTTTTTGTCTAAATGGTTCCATAAAGAACCTTTAATATCTGAAGAACCTTTATGTTTCACAAAAGGTTCTTTGTAGCGAAAGAAGGTTCTTCAGATTATAAAAAGGTAAGAAAGAGATGGTTCGGTCCCACTTTATATTAGGTGGCCTTAACTACTATGTACTTACATTTAAATTAATCATTTGTTATAATGCACTTATTGTGTACATACATGTGTTTACATTGTACTTATATTTTTAAAAATACCTATATGTAGTTATATCTGTAATTAATTTCTGTAATTACATTTATAATTATACTGTTGACCCATCCCTTACATCCGCCTTTAAACCTACCCATACTTCCAAACCTGTCCCTAACCTTATCCGTATCCCACCTCAATAGCAGCAAATGTGTTTTGCGATACAATATGAACACAATAAGTACATTGTACTTATTTTTTTATGTAGGAACATATTAGTTAAGGCCACCTAATATAAAGTGTGACCGATGCTTCTTTAAAGAACCTTTGACTGAAAGGTTCATTGTGGAACCAAAAATGGTTCTTCTATGCCATCGCTTGAATAACCTTTTGAAGCACCTTTATGTTTAAGAGTGTTCTTTCTTTCTTTCTTTAGAAATGGTTTCAAATTTAATCATGATTTTTTTGCTCTGTGTCTTTTAAACACATTGTGCTTTTAGTGGATGTATGATCACAATTGTTTGGCAAAGTATCACTTTGTCTTCCTTTCAGTATATCTGTTTTTAAAATCATTCCAACAATACACTAATGACAGTGCTTCTGTTGTACTTTTATTTTATTGTATTTTTTTAAAGTAATTTAATACTTTTTTCCATTATAAATTGTAGTTTAAGCATAACAATTTGTGTGAAAAGTGTAAAAAAAAGTTCTTTTTTGAATTGTTGTCCTTTTTCTGCAGCACTTGAGCTGCCCGGGACTCCCTAAGTTTGTGTAAGACCCAATGATCATGTTGTCCAGCATGCTTTGAGGATGTTTCAAAGAGCACTTTGTGCTTCAGTGGAAGAAAGGACATCTGACCTGTCAAAAGGGGTTCACATGATTAATGTCACTAATTTGATTATATGCAGTCTTCAATTTTTATTAAAATTTTATATTATAATATCCCTTGAGTGTAATTTTTCAAAAGGGCTCTGTTCATAATAATATAGACTTTGAATGCCATATTTTCAGTGTGTTCTCAGTCTTTTGAAGCCTCCTGACAGATGCTGGACAGAAAGGCATTGTGAGAATATAGAATTAAAACTGTGTTAGTTTATATGGACCAGCTATATGATGTGGTTTATAATGTAAAAGCATGGTCATTTTTATATTGCTCACACTGACAACAGCAGACAGATACACAATCACAGCAGCTTTAACATGAGTATTATGACTGCCAGACTGAGCACAGTTCTCTGTGTCACAATGCAACACATCAATATTAATGATGAGTAACAGACAAATATGAACTCGTCTGGCCCTACACAAATAGAGCGGAAAAAAGGAAACCTGTCCTGTGTACATGGAACAGAAACTAGTCTGACAGAAAATCCATGAGAGACAAAGGAACAGAAAAGATTGTCACACACATTTACAATCAGACTGTGTCATTGTCAGACTGCAATGGCAGGTTCCCTTAACACCACACTTCAAGAAGTCTATGTACTGTGATAATGCCACAAAGTGTCACTGTCACTAGAACAAATTCCTTGTATGTGTAAACATACTTGGCCAATAAAGCTCATTCTGATTCTGATTCTGAAATGTTATGCTAGTGTTGAAAGTAACATAAGCAAACAACAAAACACTGAATAAAAGAGGTAGGTTATAACAAGGCTTGACATGGATTATGAAGCTGCCTCAGTACATGCAGGGACAGAAAGTTTGTTCAAATGCAGCTGTGGATTTGCCTGTGCAATCATTAAATCACATCACCATCCCGGGACAAGCTAAACCGCTCTCTATCCACATTTACCTGCACTGAAAGGTCTACTTCTCTTAAGGTCTATGGATCGTGACAGTGGCAGAGTTCTCCTTTGTGTTAGCATTATGTAATAGAATCATTTGTACACTTTTTAGTGTCATATGCATTTTTTGTAATATTCAAGTAAATCAAACCGCCAATATGATAGTAATAGGCATGCTAATAAGCAACTAGTTAACAGTGAGAATTAATCCCTGCAATAAAGTGTTACCATAATTACAAACAATCTCATTAAATACAGTCCATTCAACTCATGTCATGATTAAAATAGAATTATATACATAGGTACTACACAGACAACAAGTAGAAATAGTCTAGAATATTTCTGGATTAAGTTCTTGTAAAATGACTTTCTTATTAGGATCTACTTATCTCCCTAATATCCTGTGGCTGCCATCTTTGTTCATGTGGCTGTTCCAAACATTCCTACTAGAGATACATCTGTGTTAAACACATGTACTGCACGGATTACAACCAGACTGAGAAAACAAGGCTGTGACTAACCTAAAACAATATTTTCTTTGAGAGAATCTCTCCAAATGACCATCAAAACATTTGTACTTTAAACACTGACAAAGCATACTGTATATTTAAACATGGAAACCCTGCAGTTTCACCCTTTTTCTATTAAATGACAATAATGGGAAACCTGGATAGTGATTGTAAACAATCAGTTTAAATGAAAATTACATAAATATAGTATTACGCAATTAAAAGGCAGATGAATGGATGTTAAGGTATGCATGAGCAATGTTCAACAATAAAGAGAAAACACAAATAACTCATTATCTTGCATCATGTTTGGTTCAGATCCAAATGAAACAAAAACAAATGTGTGATGGAATATTATTAATATTATTGTGGGTGTAAACTCTTTATCATAATATTCAAGGAATATTATGATAAGCAATTTACACCCACAATACACCACAGCAGTGCTGGCCAGAATGATGCATCAATACAAGTCTGTTTGCTCGCTTTTTATTTGTTTGACTGAGCCAACAAATCGCTGAGGTTATTTATTTACTCTGATCTATTGCGGTCCTTTTGGGAATATTCTGTTTGTGAGTTCAGAAGTTGCCATTATGGCATGATTTTACATGATTTTGGTGAAAATATATTTATTATCGTCTCTTACAGAGAAAGACTAGAAGATTTTTTAAATCTAATTCAACAATTTAAAGAGAAAAGATTGTGCATTTCAAGCTCCTACAGTACACAAAATATGCACTAATTTATCTGTACAGTAAACATTCAAAATTAGAGCTTCATTATGTTCAATATGTATTTGCATTGACAAGACTCTAATTTAAAAAGTCAGGACTCAAAGTGCTGCCCTCAAGTTACATTAGAATTATTATATTTAAGAGATAAATGCACATGAATGCACCTTAACGTCACCATGAGATTGGAAATTGACAATTACATTTTTTATGGAATATCTATAAATGATTTATCAATGCACATGTTAGTTTTTTTTTTCTTTCATTTGATTAGTTTCTTCACTGAGATGTATGTCAACATAGGGGGGAAAAGATGATCCCAACTTCCGTTTCATAATGCTTAACCAGTGGAAGTAGTGTAGCATTGCTGTGGATCAGCGGTGTCCAGTCCTGATCCTGGAGGGGCAACGTCCTTCAAAGTTTATCTCCAACCAGCTCCAACACAGGGCCTGTCCCAAATGGCACACTTCATGTTCACTTGTAATGGCTGCAGCGTACATAAGTCCATTAAGTCCATGAGACAGTAAGGTGTCCCATTCATCATTTAGGCTTTCACAAGGGTGTTAACAAACACCCCCTTTATGTCACAAAAGTGAGTACTCAGAAGAAGATTGCGAGGGTGTATGGTGCCATTTGGAACAAGGCCACACTTGTCTGGAAGTTCCTAGTGAGTCTGAAGACCTTGATTAGCTGCCTTAGGAGTGTTTAATTAGGATTGGAGCTAAACTTCACAGGACATTAAACCTCCAGGAACAGGTTAAGACACCCCTGCCTTAGACAGTCTTGGAGCCCCTACTTTCCTGCTTGGGGTAAACCAGGAAAAGTAAATGAGGAAACATGGTAGCAAACTTTGACTGGTCTTCTTAAACTGTATTATTAATGCAATTGTATTCTCTACCATCAGACAATTAATACACAGGCGACTGCATCATCTATATAAAATGTATTCGCTATTCATTTCATTGCATTGATGCTAAAAAAAAGCTCTGTCTTTGTCAGAAAAATATATAGAAATGTCAGCACCTCAGGCTGTAGGCAAGGACATATACTGGGTGAGGCAATTTCAGCATCCTTAATTCTCCTGTATGCCTCTGGATTGTGGGAATTGCAACCAGAGGAAACCCAGGAAAACAGTGAGTGAATTCAAACTCTACACAGAAAGGCCTCCTGACTCAGCTAGGACTAAAATCACTTTATGACTTCCCAACTAATAAGCAAGGAAAACTTGACAGCAGCAAAAATCCCACTAGTAATTAAGACACTGTGGTGTTCATTTGCATTCATTTCCTAAACACGATCATTCCGATATGACCTGAAAGCAGCATTACACTGGGTTTCCAAATGCAAATACAATCTTTGACCAGTGCTAGATGGTTTCATATCAGTATAAAGTGTTAATAAATATCAACACTGCTGTGGAATGCAGGTGTGGAGACCTAACTGCCACCTCCTGTTTTAGAGCCAGTGTGGGATATTCCATCGGCTGTAATCTGCCTTTATGAGGTAATGGCACACAGCGTAACGCCCTCCTGATCTGCAGATAAGACCGGAGCGTGTAAAAATCCTTTTGATCCTCCCAATACTCCACAGATGAAAAATATTGATAAGGTTGAAAATAGCTTTGGTTTTGGCTGTAGTCGGGATCTATTGTGGAGTCCTGTAGAGCGTGGTCACGTTAAATATGTGACCTCTTGTTTGGATGGACTTGGTGACTGCGGTACGGGGAAAGACCGGAGCATAATGGAGGCCGCAGAGAGTTCCCGTGTTATTGTTTAACAGATATCCCACTGTCTTTGCGTTCTGTGCGGTACAGCAATAGACGAGTGGGAGGAAACAGAGAGAGAAAAGTGAATGCCTTCATGAATAGCTATACTTTGGTGTCCCATTACTTTAAAAAAACTCACGTTTTATAGTGGGAGCTATTAGATAAGTTAAATAAACTATCCCTGCATCCCAATGTGCATAATATTAATGCTAAAGAATATGTGAGATTACAATAAGTGTGTTCCAAAAAGCATAGTATGTAAAAAGTCCCTGGACAATCTACTATTTTGGGTAAATTTTCAAAGTGTGGATCCTTCCACACTCTGTTGGCTGTTATTGCCCACAACCCACTGCGCTTTGGAGGAGAATTCGGTGAAAAACTGCAAATATGGCAGATGTTTGTGAGACCGACAATTAAGAAGAGATGCCCTGAAAGGAGTTTGAATTATTAATAATATCTTACTTTACGAAAAATATTTATTTACTGCTATCTGTGTTATATTTTATCTGCAACAATTTTGGGATCTTTTGAAAAGATACACATAGATAACAGCAACACAGATATGTTTAGCCACTATTTAATGAGCAGACGAGAATTTTCTTGAGTAGTATTTTTAATTTAATTACATTAAATGTGTATATGAGGATGACAACTGTGACAGGATGATCGACAGAGGTTGGTTTATGGTGACAGAATGTAACTGTGCACAATTTTAAGATGTGGAAGTACGTCTACTCTTCAGCTACACACTCAAAAGTGTCTACCTTTTCTCCTCAAAAAGTGTACGTACTTTTAGGGTGCAGCATAAGAAGGCAAATACAGTCAGCATATTATATAAACTACTATCTAGACATATTCTTTGTATACTAGCCACCTAGTCGTTGTTGACACTGATCACCTTTGTCATTTCATTGAGTGTCTAATTTGACTGTTTTGGGTGAAAGTCTTTTTTGTGCCATGGATTGCACAATTCTTCGTCGGAACTCGTGGGTTTGCATCTTATTATTGTTTTATTTTAGAAATTGAATTGGAAGTGCGCCAGCGATTATTTTGGTCACACTTTAATTTGGGGAACAATTCTCACTCTTACCTAGCTATTAACTACAACTTTTCCTCAATAAACTCCTTATTTTGCTGCTTATTATTTGTTAGTAAGGTAGTTGTTACGTTTAGGTCTGGGGAAGGATCTAAAATATGGTGCTGCAGAATAAGACATTAATATGTGTTTTATAAGTACTAATAAACATACAATAATGCTAGCAATATGCATGTTAATAAACAACTAGTTTACAGTGAGAATTGGTCCCTAATTTACATGCATTTCAAACTAAGTTGAAAACTATTTAGTATTTCTATTTCATTCAAAAGTATTCTCATCTTCAAATCTTTGCTGCTACAGAGGAAAACCGAGCACCAGATACCCTTCATCTAACCAAAAGTCCACAGTCTCTATTCACAGAGACAATGCTTTATAAAATAGCACTTGATGAGGTTCTTGATGATCATTTGATCAGGGTTTCCAACCACAACTCCTCCAAGGTTTTTCCAGCAGGAGTCTGAAGCTCCTGTTACTCAGAGCTTTGTCTAACATTTGTCCATTTGGCTCAACAGTAAAATCTGCACATCAAATAAATATCTGCTGGTTTTGTGTTACCTATGGAAAAAAGCAGATCAGATCATGGACGAGGAGTTTGAGTGGGCAGACGTGTTAAAGATTGTAATCTCCAATGCAGATTTCTGGAGACCATTCTGAAAAGAATAAAACTTTAGCAAATGCTGCTTCAAAATATTGTCCGGGAAGATGCTTTCAACACTTGTGATCTTCTCTATTAAACAAAGTTTAGCTGTATGAATATTGACTGGTATTACAACTATTCTTACGTTACAAAGCACAGGAAAACAGAAAGCAACACAACCGATGGCCTAAGAGCCTAGACAGCATTTAAGGCGTCACAGATAGCCTTAAGATGAAGTGAAGTGACATACGGCCAAGTATGGTGACCCATACTCAGAATTGGTGCTCTGCATTTAACCCATCCAACGTGCACACACACAGCAGTGAACACACACACACCGTGAACACACACCCGGAGCAGTGGGCACCCATTTATGCTGCGGCGCCCGGGGAGCAGTTGAGGGTTCGGTGCCTTGCTCAAGGGCACCTCAGTCGTGGTATTGAGGGTGGAGAGAGCGCTGGACATTCACTCCCCCACCTACAATTCCTGCCGGCCCGAGACTCGAACCCGCAACCTTTGGATTACGAGTCCGACTCTCTAACCATAGAGCATCACACCGCTGGCTTAGCGACACGTTAACATGAATCTCTACTGGAATTAATTGTGAGTCAAGTGTGAGCCTCAGATGACTATTTGTATGACAACACAGCTGCTGCCTTTGTAGAGTGCTCCAAATCAGTCACCACATGACATGTAAATAATCTGAATGTTACATTTCATGGATAAAGTTCCAAATTATTAGACATGATTCAAATGTGAGTTCATTAGAAACCTTGTTTTATCTTGACTAACATTCATAATTGCATTCTGTATTATTCATTTATATTGTCAACTTCACTCTCCATCCCAGTGGGCAATTGATGTCGAAAAGACATCAAATATTGACATCAAAAAACAGGTCAAATATGCTAATCAAACTGCCATCAAAAACTTAGCCTGACATTGATTTGGTGTAAACTGAACATCAAACATATTGTCCTAAATATACATTAAACTAATTTCAGTGTGGGATTCGCTTCCTATTTTCACCCAATTCCCACTGGAAGAAATTACTGTCAGAAAACTGAATTTAAAATGATAGTTTAGCTGGGATCCATCTAGGGTGATCTTTCCCTGATTTTGGCCCTTGACTTTGGGATAGGCTCCTTGGCTCATTAGAAATATGTGACTCAGCCAATACTCCTGCAAAACTTAAAACTTTTACCTGCAGATACTAGGTGAAATGAACACTAGAGACAGTAAAACACCAACAACATTTGTTGCTTTTCACACAAATTATGATTATGGGGCAGATTGATGATAAATATTTATTACGATAAGGCTTATTTTTGCGTGGCTTCTTGGACAATACAATGTTATGACTTCTAATCACTTTTACCATAGTGCATGATTTGCAAACTACATTTTATTGTTTGTATCACATAATCTGCTCCATATATTTATTACTTTTTCACTCATTTTGCCTGAAGCTCACCTGGTACGGTGTTGCAATTGTGGAGCACTTTGTCTGATGAAACATGAACACTCCACAAAAACGAACCAAAGTCATGCATATGGAAGCTAAAATAGCACGGTTACTTCATCAAATGTTTTTATTGCTCGTTTGCTTTTGTTAACACTATCAGTCAGGTTTAGTGATATGGTAATTTAAAATTTAGTAGAGCATTAACCTTTTAGCCGACATTTCATTTCTGAACTGCCATGAATATATTCAATAAAAAATGTAATTAAATAAAATGTAAAAATGTAATAATTTTTTAAGATTTTTACAATAATAAAAAGTAAAAATAATTTCATTCAAATTGGTGAATATCTTTAGATGCTTCTTGAATACAATGTAAATAATAATGTCAACAAAAAGGAAAGTGTGTGACGTATTAGATTCATACCACACTTTCTAACAGATTATTAGGATATTCAGATGAAGTTTCATCTTATGTTTTCTTGTAGCATTGCACATGGTTGTTATTGGTCTGTAGAGCCCTTCTCACTGATTTCAATGGGATGTTTTTTCTTAAACTTTCATCCATTTATCCATAATACTCATAATGATTTACTGTAAACTTTATATTATGTATACACTAAAAAGAACTTACAAATCATTAACTTATAGTTAATTCAGTTTATAAAACTGTAGTTAATACATTAATAGACTATACAAATAGTTAGTTTTTCATACATTAGTGCTGTATTTAATAATGGTTTAATCAGCTAGTAAAGGAATTGTTAATTGGTAATATTCATGAATATTCATTAATATTCAATGTCCCTTAAAATTGTTGCATGTATGATCTGTTTTAGTTTAGTTTCTATGTCTCCGTCTTCCTGCCTCGTTTGTTTCCATGGTTTTTGATTAGTTAGTTACACACCTGTTTTCTGTTCCTCCCTGATTACGTTTAGCATTTAAAGCCTGTGTTCTCCCATGTTCCTTTGTCTGCTATTATTTTGGATTTTCGTTTGGTTGTGCCCTTTTCAGTCATTGGATTATTAAAAGAAACTCTTTGATTTTGACTCCTTCGTCGTACGCTTTGTTGTATACACACCAGACCCCTAACAGAATAGCAAACCCTCATTTGAGTAATTATTTAGAGCCGTTTTTCTTTTGTTTGTGTTTATTTCTTTCATCCCTCTCCCTTTATGGACCTGCCCGCAGTCCAGCTGCTTTGCCTGGAGCAGCAGGACCGTCCGCTGGAAGAACACACCAGGGACTTTATCGATCTGGCGTGCCTTACTCGCTTCCCGGACCGCTCGGTCTGTGTTTTTTACATCACCAGCCTGAGCGAGCAGTGTAAGGCATGCCTGCCAGCGGGCGGTCCAAAGGAGAATTTCGCCACTTGTGTGGAGTGGGTGCTGGAAAATAATGGACTATATTTCTCTGTCTGCCCCGCCGAGGAAGACATCTCCAGCCTCACTCATGTACCAGAGACCAGCCAGCCGTCATCCCGCTGCAGTTACTGCCTGAGCCCACTGCAGAAGGAGAGCCTGAGCCCGCCGCGACTGAGCCTATCATCGCCACAGAGCCTGAGCCTCATGTATCGTCTGACCAAGTGTGTGAGCCAGCAATATCGTCCGTCCCCGAGGGAGTTTTCGTGGTGATCGAGGGCTTGGAGGGAAGCCCACACTCCCGCGACTGAGGGTGAGCTGCAACTGGTGTCTGAGAACTATACTGAGGAACTTATGAACATCTTTGAAATGGACCTGATTGACTGGTTTGGAGAAGTACTACCCTCTGCTCCTGAATCTCTTGTGTCTCCGCTGGTTCCGTCCAGCCCTGAATCTCCTGGGTCTCCGCTGGTTCCGTCCAGCACTGAATCTCCTGCGTCTCCGCTGGTTCTGCCCAGCTCAAATCCTCCTGTGTTCCCTCCCAGCCTCCCTCTCCCGCCTCCTCTCAAGCCAGTCAGTTACTCAGCCCAAGTCCCGCTGGTGCCTGTCAGCCCCTCAGCTCATCCTCAGTCTGCGCCAGCTGGGCGCTTTGATCCTTCGCCTTGGGACTTCCAGCCTCCAGCTCTGCCAAGGTGTGAGGATCCCCTGTCTCCACCTCCAGCCTCCGAGCCCTGGACTCCATCTCGGTCCTCCGAACCATCGGCTTCACCTTGGCTCATAGCTCCCTCGGCTCCACCGTGGCCCATCCTCCCACCAGTTCCACCGGGCTCCCTCATCCCTCCGGCTCCACCTTGGTCAGTCGTCCACCATCCACCGCCTTGGGACTCCACTCCTCTGGCTACGCCTCATCACTCCGCCCCTCCGGCTCTGTCAGGCTCCTTCTTCCCTTCAGCTCCACCTTCGTTCTCTGTCACTCCAGCTCCGCCGCGGCATTCCAGATCCCTGCCTCCGACTCAGTCGCCTGAGCCGCTGGCTCCGCCTAGGCCCTCCGGACCCTCGATGTCACCTTGGCTCTCCGTCTGCTCGGCTCCATCCTGGGCTCCTCGTTCATCAGCTCAGTCTACGTCAGTCGTCCCCAGGGTGTCGTCAAGGCCTTCTCCACCTTGGCTCCTCCCACCCTCGACTCTGCCCTGGGGCCTCATCCTGGCTGGCCTCTGGATTTCCACCTGGCTCCTCCTGCTCCGGGCTCCTCCCTGGCTTCTCCCACCCTCCACTCCCACATGGACTTATTTCTTGGACTTTTTCTGCCCCTTTTCTGTTGCCTGCCCCTCGTCTGCTCCACGCCCGCCTGCTGAACCCCCACCCTCCCTCCTCTGTTGGACTTTTGTCGGTGCGAAGACGCACCGTTCCGGGAGGGTGGCGATATGTTACATGTATGATCTGTTTTAGTTTAGTTTCTATGTCTCCGTCTTCCTGCCTCGTTTGTTTCCATGGTTTTTGATTAGTTAGTTACACACCTGTTTTCTGTTCCTCCCTGATTACGTTTAGTATTTAAAGCCTGTGTTCTCCCATGTTCATTTGTCTGATATTATTTTGGACTTACGTTTGGTTGTTGCCCTTTTCAGTCATTGGATTATTAAAAGCAACTCTTTGATTTTGACTCCTTCGTCGTTTGCTTGGTTGTATACACACCAGACCCCTAACAAAAATGTTTACAAATACATTAAGGACACACACACACACTCACACATACACTCCAAATAAAGTTTGGTTTAAAGCACTAAATTAATGACATTTTCCAATTTTCCGTGACCTAATCTAAAGTGAGAAGTATTTATGGTAAATCTGTTAACAAATCATTATCTAACTCTTTACATATGAACTAAATAAGCAATAATCATTTTGTTAATTACAATGACAATGTATGAAGAACTCACATTTTGTATAGTCTATTAATGAATTAACTACAGTTCATACACGAATTATGAACTAATAGTTTGCAAATGATTTGTTAGTACTTTGTGTATACTTATTAAGTGTTACCCATTATTCAGTTGCCATAAAAGACAACTTCTGTTATTGTATAATTGTTTTATTTCACAAATTAAAACTTGATTGCAACACCAGACACAAATTCTTATAAAAATGTTTTTAGATATGTTAAAATGACCACAAACTCACATCTGATGAGAATGTAATCAGTAAATTATGACTTTTTTTTTTTAAATGAACATTTCACATGAACTAAGCAAGCCAATGAATTTAAATTGAAACATAAAAAAGTAAATTAGTTTTATAAACCTTTTTGAACTTAGTGGGAAATTATTATGTGCACATCTGAAAAGCCTCTTTGAGTTTGGATGTACATTTCTATAGTATTTTTTAAAATAGTTTTTAACATTGACTGATAAAAGTACAAGAACAATTGCTCTGGAATTGTTCATATCTTTAGTTATTTGCATGTTCTTTTTGCACAACTGTTAGACCGCACACTTATGCTTTACCTTAGAATTTTTTTTTATTAAAAATAAACAACTGTAAATGTCAGAAGTGGTGTACCAGATAAAGGGGACAAGGTGCTTGTCAAACACTATAAACTTTTATGTTATGAAATGATGCCTTATACGTGGTGTTTCTTGACAATAAATATTTTTATATTATAACTCAAAGGTCAACGTACAGGTTTGACACCATATTTTGAGAATGACTCAATAATAAGAAAAGTTTCTTGAATATCAAATCAGCAGAAACAAATATTGTTCTGTATGAAATCAATTTTAAATTCATTTTAAAACAAAACAGCATGACTCAATTTTCTCTGCTGATGTTTGCAAGTGTCTTTTCTGCCTCCATTCATGGCCTACACTTTTTTCCTGTTCGATCACCCAGAAATACATCACAATCAGAAGTAAATGTGGTCGCAAATTCTGTTTCATGCCAACATTAAACATTATTTGCAATATAACAGGGTAGTGGCTGCTAAAAACTGGGATTTGCCATCACAGCTAAAAATGTAATTTAGAAATATATAAAAGATTTTCAATTTCAAACAGTAAAAATACTTGACAAAAGAAAAGATCTAAAACAATAATAACAACTGATATCACAGGCAAATGACAGTCACATGGATCCTACTGTTAAATAATGCTATTAATGCTGATGTGTGCTAAAATACTGTTTAGCATGTAGAGTCAGTGTGAGTAAGCCATTGCTGTAGTTTGTCTTCTTGAAGAGTGTAAACACTGTGACTGTTTGAGCAGCCTGACATGTCAACTTCTGACCCAGTCAGTTGTGTGAGTTTGGGGCGGGACCAGTCGTTTGCCAGATGACAGATGGATGGAGGTGGAAGTGTTTGGGAAACTTGTTTCTCATGCTTATAATTTTTTGCAATTCCATTTAGTTCCACTAGAAGCCCAGAAATCACAGATTCACCTTTAACTGAAGCCAACAGGAAAATGACAACAATGCAAAGTCAGGGGTTTGCGAAACAATGTCATATTTAATTGTAATGATAATAATAATAATAAAAAAAACAACAACAACAAATTATGTTTTCACAGACGGACATTATAATAAAAAATTAATCCAAAAACAACAACCAAAAAATAAATACAATGACTTGGTACATAAATATGGCTTAAAAAAGTGGCACATCAGACGAGTGCAGCATGAATGCAGCGGTGAGTGAGGATGAGGATGGTCGCATGTGGGCTCTCCTTACAAGTCTGCATGAGGACATACTGTAAATGAATGGCCTGATATCATCCACTACCTATACAGCGAGAGAGACACAGGGATTGTGATTACGATGTGTTGAATGAAACATGGTTTTTAACAAGTGCATTAAACATTTTTTAAAACAACATATCCAAACATATTTTTAGAGATCACAATACAGCACCACTACATTGTAGCAATGGGGAATACATTTTTATGAAAGCCTGGACTTACTGTGTAGAAAACATGCCAGTTAAATAATCATGGATGAAGTTAAATCTAAATTAGGTTTTGGTTGCAACTGGTGACTTTTTTTTTTTTTTACATTTAGTGTACTATTGAGGAGTGTTGGGGAAAGTTACTTTTAAAAGTGATGCATTACAATATTGCGTTACTCCCTAAAAAGTAACTAATTACGTTACTTAGCTACTTTTTATGGCAAGTAATGCGTTACGTTACTTTTTAAATATGAGCAGGGCTTGATTGTTTTTAGATTGTTTTTAGATTGAACGTTAGATTTGGGTGGTGATGGCGCAGTGGATAAGACACATGCCTTTGGTGTGAGAGACCCGGGTTCGAATCCACTGTGAGACACCAATGTGTCCCTGAGCAAGACACTTAACCCCTAGTTGCTCCAGAGGCGTGTGACCTCTGACATATATAGCAACTGTAAGTCGCTTTGGATAAAAGCGTCAGCTAAATGAATAAATGTAAATGTAAATGTAAATGTTTTTAATACAAGAAGTTCTAATTATAGCAAATGTAAAAGCCCTTTCACACCAAAAAGTGTAATGAATAAACCTCAGGCTGAAGGAAAAGTAAATTCACGTCTGTAAAGTAGAACGCAGGAGAAGAAGGTTAAACACTCTTCAGCAATCATTGAAGAAAAAAAAGCATTGAAGCACAATTGTTAGTTTATCTAAAGTCATTTTTGCTTATTAGTATGGTTGAACTGGATCATCAAAAGGTCAGCAGCAAAGACATTGGTTAATATAATGGGATTAGATACATTTGTGTTGTTTAACATATTTAATTATTGCAGGTTTGCATCACATTTACTGTTTTAATTCATTTTGATGAATACTAAATCTGTTTTTTGCGAGTGGGATGAATTAATGCACATTCACGTTTAGTCTAGAACTACAGTAACAGCATGTTCACACAGCGCACTGTCAGTCAATAAAACTGGCGTTACTTTTTGAAAAAGTAACTCAGATATTTTCTTGTAAGTCAAAAATGAATGTGTTACTTTACTAGAATACTTGAAAAAAGTAATATTATTATGAAACTCGTGTTACTTGTAATGCGTTACCCCCAACACTGCTATTGACGACTGGTCAAGAAAATAGTTGGTTTATGAGATGAGGTGTGGTTTGTGCTTCCAAACTGTACTTCCCGGTATTTAATATAATTATTATCATAACTACAAAAACTACTGGTCACAAAGACAGAATGAAAAACGCACATAATGCACAACCTCTTTATTGCATTGCATTAGTGCTAAAACAGCTCGCTGTCAATATAGCCAAGTTTCCATCCAAGGAGTTTTTTTTGCGGAAACCGATTCAGTGCATCAAAATATTTACTGATGCAGCAGATGGAAATGCTGACTATCATTCAAATTTCACAACATAACACCAATTCTCGCTATTAACTAACAATTAACTATGACTTTTGCCTCAATCAACTCATAATTTGCTTCTTATTAATAGTTAGTAAGGTAGTAGTTAAGTTTAGGTATCATGCAGGATTAAGGGATCTAAAATATGGTTATGCAGAATAATGCATTAATATGCGCTTTATAAGTACTAATAAACAGCCAGTATGCTAGTAGTTAATAGTGAGAATAGGTCTCCAAAGTGTTTTTTTTAACTGCATAAATTCTGTGTTAATTCCTAAACTGCCTGTATGTTGCGCCATTAAAGCTTGTTTCTTGGTAAAGTTCAAGCGTACATTAAATCTATTCATACATAGTGGCCCTAAAAACAAGTTGCATATTACAGTTGAATGGGCCATGTAATTGTAGAGCAACTTTTCTTAGCAGGGATTTAAAACCGTTCAAAGAATAAAAGCAAATGTTTTGCTGTGATAAAAACAACATCCCAAGCATTATTTATTCATATATTTTGTCAAATATTATTTTCTTGATTTATTATTTCTTTTATTTCACAATGTTGCAAACTAAAATGTTTTATACATTAAGTTTTACATTTTGGGCAGAATTATTATTATTTAATTTTTGATATGTATAAAGGTAAACACCAATTCATTTTTCTTAAAGAATGACTTTATTACGCACACCATTTTATTGGCTGTTTTTTCATTTTTACACCGTTTCACTTACAACAGAACAGTGCACAGTGGATAGAAACATGCAAGTAAAAGAGAGAGAAAGTAAAAATTATATTATAGTCCAGCATGTCTATAATATTCTGATCAAAATCACTTCAACACGTCGTGATATTGTCGTGAACGCAGGTCGAAGACTGACACGGAAGAGAAGAAATTGTTGAATAAAGTCATTATTTTAGTTTTCTTTGCGGACAAAAAGTATTCTCGTAGCTTCATAAAATTACGGTTGAACCACTGATGTCACATGGACTATTTTATCGATGTCCTTATACTACGTTTCTGGGCCTTGATCGTGTAAGGACCCTTGCTGTCTATGGGAGGTTCAGAAAGCTCTTGGATTTCATCAAAAATATCTTAATTTGTGTTTCAAAGATGAACGAAGGTCTTACGGGTTTGGGACGCCATGAGGGTGAGTAATTAATGACAGAATTTCCCTCTTGGGTGGTCAGATGAGATCCATCACTGTTTACACCTGCTACTAAGATCAGTCTCCTGATTTTGTCACTAGATACATTACACACTATATCACTGTGAGTTTATCACTCTTAGTACAAAACAAGAAAGAAAGTGGGAACATTTTCAACTGAATGTAGTCTCTTTTAGCAGAGCCAATTTCAAACTTTAAGACTGTGTTATTTTACTACCAAGAGGAGATTTTTTTTAAATAAATATATATATAATGGTAACCAGTGAAGGGACTGTAGATTAAAATTAGATTAGATTAGATTAGATTCAACTTTATTGTCATTTATGCAGAGTACAAGTACAGAGCTAATGAAATGCAGTTAGCATCTAACCAGAAGTGCAAGAATATAGTGTTTTATATACATATAAGTGCAGAGTAAATGAAGATATGATTTACAGAATGTACAGTGGAATTGCTATATACAGTATTGAGCAGAGTATAAACAGAATATAAATAGGAATGCATAAAAATTAGTCATTGGTTAACACTAGTATAGAGCATGAACTGTGTTTACACCTGTATTTATCAGAAATCAGTCTGGAATGCCTGCTCTTTCTCAGGTTGCACTAGCAGACAATATTTAATCAGTAACCAATTAACAATTAGAGTGAAAGAGGAAATGAGCATCAACCAGCGGCTACAAGTGACACATGACACTGTTTGTTTATTCCACTCTGATCAAAAGGGCCAATTATCACCTGCAGCGGTCAGAGCTCTGGTGGGGGAGGGTTGATAGTTCACATGGTCTCTTTATTGTGAAGCTGGCCTGGTAATGGTCTCAGGCTCAGTCAACACATCTACAGTCTGTTCACTGAACATCTAATAAAACTACAAAGCACGGTAACACTTTAGTGTAGGGACCAATTCTCACTATTAACTAGTTGGTTATTAGCATGCCTATTATTAATATATTGGCTGTTTATTAGTACTCATAAAGCACATATTCTGCATGATCATATTCTACATCCCTAATCCTACCCAATACCTAAATTTAACAACTACCTTACTAACTATTAATAAGCAGCACATTAGGAGTTTATTGACACACAAGTTATAATTAATGGTTTGTTAACAGGGAGAATTGGACCTTAAAATAAAGTGTGACTGAAAGCACTTATGAACACCACAAGCCCCAATCAGACTGTCATGCATCATTTCGGCATCAGGTTTCACAGGTTTACTTTGTATGATCTCTAAACAATCTGTAAAAACAAACTGCGGTTGGTCCTTTTGTGTATCAGTAATTAGAGTGTTTCTATACTGTAAACTTGGACAAAGATAGCAGAGGGGTGTCTTGTGCACTTGTCATATTTGTGGACAATCATCTGACAGAGCACAAATGCCTGTGCATTTTAAAACATGAGTGCATATATAAATAGACCATGCACAGCTGACATGAAGCTGGATTAATTGTGTGTGTGAAAGCATGTCCAGGTCCTCACCTCCTGATGTGACTAGCATCTAGCTGCTCTTGTAAGACTGACGCTCTCTTCTGCAGGAAGCTGACCTGCAGAATAAATAACAAAATCATTTACACGTGCAAACATTCCCAGAGCATTATGGGCTAGTTCTCTGGTGAAGAGTATTAGCTCAAGAGTAATTCATGTATAAGCAGCCTGCAGGATTCTGAATGGTAAACCCACAACTGTTTACGCGCTTTCTCTTTTAGAAACTGTCAGACCTGATTATTGTACTCTATTATTAAAGGGCTCATGTCATGAGAAACCAAATTGTCTTTGATCTTTGGAAATAAAAGGCTTTAATGCTCAGAACTCAAAATGTCCTCCCAGCCTTTACTAAAAACGGCTTGTTCAGAACTTTCACAACTTTTTGACCTTGATCAGATGAATACATTAACACATCAATGACACCCACTGGAAGTTCAGAAACTTTATCTGCCTACTATCAGTTGAACAAAAACCCCACATATGAGTCATGCAACTCCATTAATTTCTAACAATTGTTTTTACCATGTGCTATTGTGTCACAACAGTGAGTAGCAAAAATGTATGTCAATACAGCAACCGTAGATCCACGGTGAGCAAATGTGATTCTTTATAAAAACATTTTCTCGTAAAAAGAAATACACTTGGTTAATTCTGGCTTTTTAAATTTTGTATGAACCTGAAAAGAATGTACATTGTTCTGCGACGATTTTCCTGGAAACCAAGATACACAAAGCAAACCTCAGAGCAAATCTAATGTTACCATCCTTGCAAATGCATGCCTCTGATTCTGAAAAGAATGACTATGGTTAGATTCCTAAACGGCCACTGGTTTTGTTAAAATAATGCACTGCAATGTGCAATGCTCGAAATATTCAAGGACAGAGGAGGCCACACTGGTCACCAATTACAACGCATAAACATATCAGATCACAGAGTTGTGGCTGCGATTCTGAAAGAATCTAGTCGGAGCTATTCAGAGGCGTGCGCCGGGGCTTTGAACTGTGATCTCGAAATGTTGTTTGAGGGGCCCCGGACCATGCCTGACAAAGAGGGGCTATTGTTTAGATTTGAAATGTTTAAAAAAATGCTCTTGCCGCAGACGCATGTAGAACAAGGGTGACTGTAACTAAAAAGACCCTGGCCGGAGCCCTTGAAGCCTGTATTAATGTGGTTGGCGGGTGTAATTGCACATAAGGAGATGAACTGGACCAGAGACTTCAAAGACCCGTGGCCAAATTAGATCCATGTCTATGGAGGAACTTACAGCACTTGTTACCCCTCCCCTTCCCAAGAAATCAAATAAACAAGAGCCACTTGAGTTGAAAGACGTGAGGTCTGACTGCTCGGCATTATTAGCTGAGGGACAGGAAGCTGCGAAGGCATACAAGACACCAAATGTGGAGGTACTGAAGTGAAGTGGACTGATCACATGCACAGAGGTGCAGGACTTCATACGAGGAGTTGAAAACCTAGCTTAACAACTACCTTACTAACTATTAATAAGCAGCAAATAAGGAGATTGTTCAGGGAAAGCTCTTAGTAAATATGTGATCCCTATTCTAAAGTGTTACCGTAATTTTGATTTATTAGTGCTCATAATATACAGAACACTGAAACTAGTTAATTAAGTGGAAGCTCCAAACAATGGCAAATGCAATAAGATCTCACAGCTTCACAAATGCTTTACTGTTTTTGCAACCCATTGGACATATGTGACTCCGGCTACATTTCTGCAAAACTTGAAATACTTTGTTTTGGGTACATTTCACTGCACTTTTCAGGTGATATGCCCACAATAAGCGCTATAAATTATATCCTTTGCAGATGCGGCTTTATTAAACAGCCCAGTGTTATGAAATAACCTGCTTGTGGACACATATTTGCAAAATGATATTGAGTTGCCTGTAGCATGTTTCACGGCTGTTTCAAAATTAAATCTTCTTTGACTGCCACTAAATAGCATGTTCAATTTTCTCCAAAACAGTTAAAGGTAACTGCCAACAGTTTTATTATGTTGGTTAAAGATGATGCGATTTCAAGTTTTCCTTTCTCTTTGGAGTGTTACAAGCTGTTTGTGCTTAGATAATATCCCTGAAGTTGCAAAGACTAAAGTCTCAAAACCAAAGAGATATTCTAAATAAAAGTTAAGACCCCCTAAAACGGCTCATTTAAACGCCCCAACATGTCTACGTCACGGTGTGGGAAGATTTGCATAACACCGCCCAAACGTATACGCAAAGAGAGAAGGCGGAACTATTATTCTTGCTGTTGTATTGTTGCTGCCGCCGGCACCATGTCCTGGAGACGCTGTGTCGTTGTGAAAGCGAAAGTACTTTGTTTAGGCTTCCAAAAGAAGACACAACTAGAAATCAGTGGTTAAGCTGTATTTACAACACTGTTCCAGAACAGTTCAACCCAAATATTAGAGTGTGTGCAGCGCATTTTACGGAGGACTATTTCCTGAACCTGGAAGAGTAGCCTACAATGCTGGCTTGCACAAAGGCTGTTTCTATAAAGTGGGGCAATTCCAACTTTGCAAGGACAGTCTGACGCTTCTGACTGTTCGCAATGCAACGCGACGCGTAAAAAGACCATATGAGTCATATTCAGTAATTATGTCCCCACTGGATGCAACAAATGCCTCGTTTATAATGGGTTTTATTGTTTTTGTGTTGTCGCGCCGGGACACAACATCACAATACGGTGAGGGCTGTAACATTTCCGTCACACGCTTGAGGTATTCGGCCAATCATAATGCACTGGATAGCTGGCCAATCAGAGCACGCAGAACGATGTAAACTTTGTAAAAATCTACGCATTTCAGGAAGGCGGAGCATAGAGGAGCAACAATAATGTACAGTATGTGGAAAATAATGTGTTTTTGAACCTCAAATCGCATAAACACATTGCATTACACCAAATACACAAAATAATGTTCTTTTTAGCAACATCATATGACCCCTTTAATGCATATGTCATGACAGTCTGGAAATGAATTATGTCCGGTAAGAGGCGATAAAGTGTTTAATGTATAGTTATAGTGTAAATAACTACACTAACCCCTACCCTAAACCTAACCGATAATCTTAACAAAAGCAAACATTAGATGGATGAATTTGCTGAAGCAACCATGCCATTTTAGCACACTTCTATGTGCTCTAAGCTTTTTTTGTGGAGTGTTGTGACTCGTGTTTAACAGGACTCGCAAATGCAGCACTATGCGTTTATTACATAAGACAACCATATATAGAGAGCTGAATATTTGATGCAAATGTATTAGTTTACATATCATGCACTATGGTAAAAGTGATTTGAGGCCATAAATAGTATTGTGCAAGGAACAATGTGAAAACAAATCTTTATTAATCAATAACCTGCCCCTGTAATTGTGTGAAAAGGAAGAAAAGTTTGTGGTTTTACTGCCTCTAGTGAAATGTATATATAGGTACTTTTTTGCAGTTTTTCAGAATTGTAGCTAGAGTCACGTATTTCCAATGAGCCTGGATTGTTTTTTTTGAGCGATTTATGTGTGTAGCGTGTGAGGTCTAGAGCAGCTGAGTCTTCAAGCTTTGTTTGGATGTGGTTGGGGTGTTAGTTGTTCTCATAGCTGTTGGGAGTCGATTCCGCTACTGAAGAACGAAGACCAGAAGTACCATGATCTGGACAAGCGGGTACTCATCATGTTAAGAAAAGAGAGGGTTATGTGGCTAGAATTAGTTAATTGTAGCCAGGCTGGGATAAGCTGTTTGAAGAAGCACTGATGTAAACCACTGGCTGTTGTGTTTTGCCAACTGCAGGCAATGAGGAGACTTGCAGTGACATGAGGTGTCTTTATGGTCCTGCTTCTTTACTTCTAAACTGCTTGTCCTGTGTTTGGTCACAGAAATGCTGGAGCCTATCTTAGTGTCTCGGGCTGTAGACAGGAAAACACCAAGGATGGATGGCCGGTTTATCTTTCAGTGTACCACTTTACTGTACTGTCTTTTACAAATAAAAAAAATGAATGAATTAATAAATTTTTTACTGAAACACCAACACGAAAATTAAAGTTTTAATTTAGCTGAAAACCAAAAATAAAATGAATTTAATAATACATTTTTAATCAAATTTATTTAATAGTCAACACTTAAATATAAAATGAGTTGTACAAACATTTAAATTGCACTTATATCAAACTTTTTAATGTTTCTACTCTAATTTATTGTTATATAAACATTTAAATGGTGCCTGTTTTAATGACAGATTTATTAAAACAAAGGTTAATTAAAAACATAATGAATATGTTAAACTGCACACTGAAAAAAATAAATAGGTGTAAAAATTATATTTAGAAATTGCGGTAACACTTTAGTATAGGGACCATTTCTTACAATTAACTAGTTTCTTATTAGCATGCCTATCATTATAATATTGGCTGTTTATTATCTTAGTTCTTATAAAGCACATATTCTACATCCTTAATCCTACCCAAGACCTAAACTTAACAACTACCTTACTAAATATTAATAAGCAGCAAATGAGGAGTTTATTGATGCAAAAGTCATAGTTAATGGTTTGTTAATATCAAGAGTTGGACCTTAAAATAAAGTGTGATCAAAATTGCTAGTACATTTCACAAATAATTACAAAGAAACACCAAGCAACACTGAATTAAACATATTTTTAGTGAATGTTTAGTGAAGTTTTGTTCGCGCATTAACAGAAAACAGCATAGACTAAAAGACTGATTTTGAGATGTAAGAATCCATATCGGTATCAGTTAAAATACTTCACATACTAATCAAACTGTCTGTGTTTATTTAGCAATAATGACTGACGTACTTATGCAATTCCCTGGCTGCAGAGTCATTTCCCCGCACTGCTTGCAGGAAGCAGGGTTGCAAATCAAACCTGCCAGCATCCAGTCAGTGGGTTCCCCTTGTAGTTGGATATTTTACCTCCCTTTTCTCACATTAATCATTTTTTAAAACATTTTCTGTTCATTTTCTTTAACAAAAATAAACAGCTTTCCGAATGCTGATGCACCACTCAATGCATTTATTTTCACTCACCCCATAATAACGTTCACTTTAAGGTCAAATTCTCGCTATTAACAAACCATTAACTATGACTCTTTCCTGAAAAAACGACTAATTTCCTGCTTATTAATAGTTAGTAAGGTAGTTGTTAATTTTAGGTATTTGGTAGGATTAGGGATGTAGAATAAGGTCATGCAGTATATGTGATTTATAAGAACTAATAAACAGCCAATATGTTAATAATAGGCAGGCTAATAAGCAACTAGTTAATAGTGAGAATTGGTCCCTATACTGAAGTGTTACAAAAATAACAATAAGCTATGAGTGCTGTGCAGACATAAACAGTAGCTTGCTGAAGCAGTATCACAAATAAACCACTGGCAATGACCAATCAGCATCAAGGACTAGAACTATCCATTCTATAATGCACATAATCCTGTATATATAAGTGTTCCAGGTGTGTTTATGAATCTGTTGCGGTCGAGTCCATTTATATGAAATTACGCAATGTCCAGATGTGCCAGTGCTAGTGGTTTTTCTGACCTCCCTTACAAAAATAAATTTAAACACTACCATATATTTGTTTATGTGTGTCCAGTGGGAGCTCTTGTGGTGTGTGTATTTGTTTGATCACCTGTGACTTCAGCGAGCTGATGGTGTCCTCCAGCTCCTGCTGCAGCTCTGCGGGAATCAGGCCTTTGATCTTCGACTCACACTCCTGACGGACATGTGTGATCTACATGAGGAGAGAGGGGAAGAGTTTAAAAAATGTCCCGCCTCTATCAGATTGTCAGACAATGTGGTCAGTTCTCGGTAAACTAAAGCTGCGGCAAGAGCACAGCTAACTAAGCCTGTCTGTCTAGCAAGTGCAGACTATACACTGAACATACAACTTTGGCAAGTATCGCCTCTTGCTTCACACACTCAAGCAGAGAAACACTTTTTGTCAGCAAACTGAGAAATGGAGAAGACGTTTTAGACGAGGATACAGCAAGGTCACGTCTAGAGGGTATTTGAGAGCTTCTTTTAAAGAAAAGAGAAAACTATGCCGTTTTCTGAGGCCAGACCAGTCACTGTCTACTTTTCATCTGTTACATAGACATCAGTACCATGGTTAATGCTGCAGTTGTACATTACGAACAGAACTGATACAGGTCTTTTGGTTTGGTACACACAATTACACAAATGACTGCATACAATATCTTTATATGGAGAACAGGTTGGTTGTTGTGCCATGTCTGGATGTTTTTAGTGTATGCATTCCGCAGTGTTCATTAACAGAAACTTGGGTAAAACTTTAGATTAGGAAACATCGGAACACATATTCATTATAAACAAATTTCCTTGATAAACTCGTAATTTGCTGCTTATTGATAGTATGTAAGGTTTGTAGTAGTTATGTTTAGGTACTGGGTAGAATTTGAGAATCTAGAACATGGTCAAGGAGCATAACACATTCATATGTGCTTTATAAGTACTAATAAATAGCCAATGAGCTAGTAATATGAATGCTAATAAGAAACTAGTTAATAGTGAATAGTGTTACCTAATTTAAAGTGTTACCAAACTTGTGACATAACATTTCTCACATGAAGTGCACGACAGACATGACTATTTTACATTCTGCTCCTCTGAACATGAGAAAAGCATGGCAGCATTGTGAATAGATTTGTAGTGTTATCTAACTATTCACAAGTTGGCATGCCTAATTTTTGATAGAAAAAAAAAAATCTAAAAATGTATTTTTGCTTATTCTGAAAATAAAGATATTTGGAAAAAAAAATATCATAAAATTACTGGGTGAAAAAATGAATAAACCGGTACAGCTTAATGCATTGTTATTAATGACTTATTACAATTACATTTGATTTATTATTATGATGTATTTGTATTTTTTTTTTTTTTTAAAAGGCACTCTTTAGTTTGGGGACCAATTTTCAAAAACAAAACAAAACAAACAAACAAACAAACGAAGACACCAAAAAAGGTACACATTATTATCTATAGCTTTTAATTAATTAATTGTAATTTTTGACTATTTTTGCTCGTTTTTGAATGTGCCAGTCTTTCTTGGTGTTCACCATCCTGATGTACTGTCTCATGTCAAGTTCAGTGAATGTGAGAATGTATGATGATTTCTAGTCTTAAAGGGATAGTTCACCCCAAAATGAAAATACCCTCATGTTGTTCCGAACCCGTAAGACCGTTGTTCATTATTGGAATACAAATTAAGATATTTTTGATTAAATCAGAGAGGTCTCTGACTCTGCAATTTTGCGAAGCTACAAGAGTACTTTTTGTGCACAAAGAAAATTAATAATTTATTCAGTAATTCTTTTACCTCGAGTTACGTCTTTCGCCATTTTGGAGAGTACCCAAGAATGTAATCAACGTAATCAGCAATGTTAACGTTAGGGGGGAAAGCGCACACATGAACATAATCAGCGTTTTTTACTTTTAGTGGAAAGCGTGCATATGCATTGTGATTCTCTCCAAAATGGCGGAAGACGTTAACTCAGGGGAGAAAAATTGTTGAATAAAGATGTTATTTTTGTTTTCTTTGCACACAAAAAGTATTGTAGCTTCGCAAAATTGAAGTTGAGCCACTGATGTCACATGGACTGTTTTACCAATGTCCTTACGTTTCTGGACCTGGGAACATTACAGTTGCGTTGCTGTCTAATGCAGGGTCAGAAAGCTCTCTGATTTAATCAAAAATATCTTAATTTGTGTTCCGATGATGAAGAAATGTCTTACGGGTTTGGAAGGACATAAGGGGGTAATTAAGTAATTAACCTGTTAACAGGAGTAATTAATGACAGAATTTTCATTTTGAGGTGAACTAACCCTTTAAGAGGTCTGGTATTGGTCTGAGTTTAGGTCTTGACCTGGGTCTTGTTGGGTCTAGTCTGGCTCTCTGCTGGCTGTGCCAGACAGACACTGAGGTCTTTGGCAGTCTCTGTCCACCATCTTATGCTAAAAATGTCTTAATATTCAGAGAACATAATATAACAGAGAACAGAGGAGCAACAAGAAAGATGATTGCCTTTTCTAAAATAATTTTCCTGTTGTGGATTTAACTGATTGTTCTAGCTTTCTGTAATTAATCTTCCGGGGTACAATGAAAGGATTGGAAGCCACTTCAAAGAGGAAGAGTATACATTATCTGAACACAGCTCTCTGTTCTTTTTTTGTCCCACAGTGAGCTGTAGTCTAGGCCTTTGCCATTTAGCCAATTGTCCCCCACTCACTGCCCTCCTTTTCATTTGACAAACTCTGATGTTATCAAGTTGAAGTGTCAATCAGTTTACTTATGAACTACTTCAGAACTTGGTTCAAAAACAAAACCTAAAAAAAAACAGTCTTTCCATTTGGTAATTAAAAACCAGATCCATTGTGAGCGGAGACTCCTGTCCGACTGATTTAACCCCAAAAGAATTTTAGCACTGGCTATCGAGACAACATCTGAGTGTCTCAAGCTGACCGTATATGGTCCGAGGGTTCTTGAGATCTAGCGGTAGATGCTGGACTCATAAGACCATGTTGTACTGCTCTCCATTGGCCTCCAATCCCAAAGACTTTATCTCAATTACCCTCTTCATCATACACATTCCATGCAACACAACTAGTACACACTACAGCAGACGCAGCCCTGCGTACTGTATTGGGAGGCCCACGTGTAATTGAAGTCGACATGCCATGAATGTTTGCCTCAAAGAGTGGGAGGTAAAGGCATCTGTGAGGGAAAGGAAATGGGGGAGTGGTTTTCATATAGAGCTAGACAGCTTTTTGAGTATAGGAGCCATCGTGCAGCACCTAGTCTGGCTAATAGCCCATTACGTACAACTTTCTTTGCGCAACAAATTCAGCACGAGATGCAGCAAAAATGTGCTACGGAAAAGTGGCTCTTAGCATCTGAGTGCTAACAGCATGGCTGAATGGACTGATGGGGGGGGGTTGACAGTGGGTTTACTAGTACTGGTGCTAATGCATGAGACTGTGGAGCACCTCACAAGAGCTGAACTCCTCACCTTTGGCAGTGTCAGTGATTTGAAGAGGTTTGGTCCTCATTTACAAAGTAGCCCTATGAGGAGCCTAACTAGATGTTAACATTTTCTGAGGAAAAGCTGAGTGGTGTTTGCATGTGCAAAACTCATCACCACGATGCTAGGGTTATGTCTAAACTTTATATCTGGGTGTTTCTTTAATCATATCATGGTCCCTGTAACCTACTTCTACAACTTTCTTTAAGAAAGTCTCTGAATCTCTGACATTTCTGAATCTCTTTCTTCTTTCTGAGCATCAGGACTCTCTTTCGCTGTCTCAGGGTATCACTTCCTCAACTATCTGTCAATATATATAAACTCATATTCGACTTATTAACCTCTTATTTAACAATACCAATTTTATCACTATAATATTACCCTCTTTGGAAGGCTTCTCAAACAGCAAAGTTGTGATGTGACATTAACAGTTCCTGGGCTTTCTGTAGCTCATTTGGTTTAGCAACAGGGGGTTGAGCAATTGTGATACTTGTCTTAGCGAACAACACTAAAGGCATCACCAACTTAATAATAATAATAATAATAAAAAATAATAGTAATAATAAATAAAACATGAATGTCCATTAGATTAGTGCTACACAAAAATGAACATTCTGGGTCCCACTTTATATTAGGTGGCCTTAACTACTATGTACTTACATAAAGAATAAGTACAATGTACATATTGTGTTCATATTGTATTGCAAAACACTTTTGCTTTTATTGAGGTGGGATATGGGTAAGGTTAGGGTCAGGTTTGGTGGTATGGGTAGGTTTAAGGGTGGGTTAAGTTGTAAGGGATGAGTCAACAGTGTAATTTTAAATGTAATTACAGAAATTAATTACAGATGTAATTACATATAGGTATGTTTAAAAATAGAAGTACAATGTAAGAACATGTATGTACACAATAAGTGCATTGTATCAAATGATTAATTTAAATGTAATTTAACTACATAGTAGTTAAGGCCACTTAATATAAAGTGGGTCCAAATTCTGTCATCAAGTCCTTCCAAACCTCACTTTCTTTCTTCTGCAGAACACAATAGAAGACATTTTAAAACATGTTTCAATTGTTTTTGTCCATACAATGACATTGTCATTGTACGAAAAACACTGAAACATTTTCCAAAATATCTTCTGTAGAATATCAGAGACTGAATCAGACAAATTTAAGATGCGATCAGAACATTGAAACATGAGAAACTGGAATTCCATCGAGAGGCCCAAGGAAACAGGACGCCGTAAATCAGATTCCTAGCTCCAACTAGTCTGACGCAAGCAAACTAACCAGCAAGCCTCTTTCACAAAACAGCTTACAACCTTGAGACAAAAGAACACTTATTGATAATTCCAATTCAGGAAGGAGGCCGTCAAATTTGGGGCAAGTAATCAGGACTGATGGTCAAAGAGATGGCTATCACACGGGTTCCATGCTGAATTCACGAGCTTCCTTAGACTGACTACCCCCACACATAGAAGACAGACCAAACCAAAATTCCTTTGTCTAAAGAACATTCCTTCGTTTTCCATAGAATTATACAAAGACTTTCTTTTTCATATGCACATAAAATCATCCTAAAAGGACATTTCTATGCAGAACCCCATATTATGTTTGTAACCCACATATTAGACTACCATGTTTTAATAAAATATTATGTATGTCTTTTTAATCATTATTGAATAGCTGAAGGATTCAGATGCGTGTTTGGTATGTATGAGTCTGAAAAATCATGCTTTAAATGTTTCTTCCAATCAATTCTTTGTAAAATGCATCATAGTCTTGTTATAGAAATCATGTAAAGTTCGGACCTCTGACTGAACAGATAACATGTTGATTTATTAGTGGGGTGGAGAAACAAAGCAATACCCCGAGCAAGGACAGTATCTAATTGGTCTAGACGTCCAGATGGGAAAGTCTGAAAGCCGAGTTTAAAAACTCAGGACACCATCAAACTCTCTCTTAGTCACTCTCTCTCCTCTTCTTCTCTTTTGCCACCGCGTTTTGACGCTGCTCTTTGAGCGTGCTCTCTGGCCCACATGCCAGCTGCTACCACAATGAGAAGAAAACCACCTAGTCTCATTACCTCCTTTTATTTTTATTCTTTTACTTTAGTTTCTTTTCTTTCCGTGGAGTTTCGTGTTCTAATGTAAGTGCGCTGCAAAGTTTAGCTCCGACTGCACTCGCTTCAAACTTCAACCAGACCAACTCCGCATTTTCAGCCAATGCCCATGTAGTGCCTAGTAGACCAGGACACGCACACAAAATAATTTCAAGTCAGCACATTCCTTAGCAGGAGTTAAGACTTCCACTTCCAGCATCTGCATTTGACTGGCTGGCCGATTTCCTGCCCTAAATCTCCTTATATCAGGAGACCTCTAAAACCCAGGATAAATTTGAGGGAACATCTGCAATGGATTGAGAACAGAACCTTCAATGTTGTTCCTGACCGGTTTACCATAAATAAAAGTTGCGCAATCAACAGTACAAAGCATGTGGCATCTGGAAAGGCTCCAGCACAGACACCCCCTGATATCTCCTGAGCGTTTAACGCATAAATTCAATGATGTTATCAACCAGGAGAGACAGATTTACAACTGACGTCCGTGCTAAGAAAAACACCAGATCTCCACGAGAATGACATTCCCACGACCTCCCGTTTCTCCCCAGCAGAGAAACGCGCCTTTTCTTCTTATTGGCAGAACAAAGAAGATCGGACCTTTATGGGTGTTCCGAAAGACATAATAATTGTTGCTGCTACCGAAAGCAACATATATATATATAGGCAATATATATTGAGGTTGTGTGTTTATTTTATGTCTTTCATATGCTTGGTGTGATTATTTAGAAGGTAGCACGTTAATCGATGCATTAACCCATGTAGTATATAAAATTAAGGTATGTACTTTGTGTACACTAAATACCTGTTGTTTGATTTTGAATGAAAGCTAGTTGCGTCTATAATTTGGTGTGGATGAAAGTTGACTTTTCTCATCGTAATGTATGATTAAAACATTTATAGGAATCTGCTAGGATATGTTCTTCATTTTATGAAATAACTCCACAAAGGATTTACGCACGGAAAACTGAGCCGTGCGGGACGGGGCTCCGCCCTACAGAAACACTTGTGATTGGATCAAACAACAAAAGGGGCAGACTGAAATCAGTCCGTTAAAGACAGACGCCCAGCTTTGCTTAGTTGCTTGCTGCTTGCTCGCGCGCTGTTTGAAACTTCGGCTCCTCATCTGATCGCGCTGTTAAGCGCTCTCAGCCATATACCATCTGGCAAGGATCCACACATGCCTTCAAAGTTCTGACCAAAGAAACTTTAACACCTGAAGCCGAAATAACTCTAAACAGACTTCCTAAGTGCGTCATCACAGAGAAACCAGCCAATTGCAAGAGGGCATCCCCAGTGACATCACGCAACAGCGATTTCAGCAGCCAATCCGCACCCGGGGTTCCCTCAACCAGGAAAGGAACGAAACAACTCAGAGCAAGTAATCAAATAATTCTTCATAATTCTGATGGAAACTGGTTGCATTCATCTTTAAGAGTAAAGATAGTAAAATTCCTGGCTTGTGACTCCCTCAGGTTGAAGTTAGAGCATTCTTGGAAACGAGCATTAGAACCTTAAACTCTCTTCAAATTAAAACAATTCATTTCCTACAGCGTGTATGTGTGTTTGTGTGTGTACGTATTCTGTTTTGTGTTATTTTAGCTTAGTAGTGTTGTAGAGTAGCAAATAAACTTTGATTTATTAAGAAATCTTTGTCTGATGCTATGTGATTTTCAAGTCTCAAACTATTTGCCAAAGATCGCGTTACCTATGCTAAAAATTACCTATGCTAAAAAATTACCTAATACAGGGCTCCAAACTGCGACTAAAATGGTCGCATTTGCGACCAAAAATATTCATTTGCGAGTGAAGTTTTTGCTGAGGTCGCCACTGGCGACTATATATAATTTGCATGAAAGGACTTTTTTCCCGATTGTTTTGCACTCACATCTTTTGTTATGTTCACGTATTAAACTTACATAAGACGATGCGCATCAAAGTTTTACTGAAAAGAGTTTCAAACAGTCCTCGTCTCTGCCGCGCACAGTCTGCAGAACGCAGTGAGAGAGACCTGAAAGGGCCTGTTTACACCTGGTCACTTCATGCATTTTCTCTGATCGGATATCTATATGATTTGTTAAAACGTTTCCCCATTTACACTTGGCCACATAAATGTGTCTTCGCAAAACGGATATAAATCCGTTCTTCAATTCCCATATGTCATATTCATCATATTCCCAATTCCCAATTCTTCATATGCAAATATAACGGAGTTCACGTCAATGAAAGCAATGGATAATTTTATTAATTATCAGCTAATTTCAATATCAAGAGAGCGCGCGGCATCAGCACTGGAAAGATAGGCTAGTCTCGCTACTTTTAATGAAGAAGATTGTGTGTTGAGCGTCTGCAGCTTACTTTCAGGTTCATTCAGTTTGCGCATCGCTTGCTGAAGAAATACTCCGCTACTCATCCGCAGTGATGCCTGTGGCATTGCGCTGTCATATCTGACTATAACATGCCATATAGCCTATAAAACGCTCTCACACATCTATTATTTTAATATTATGGGAGGAGTAAAATTACCATATGTGGTTTCAACAACCAGATGCATTTACACTTGTCCGGTCGATCTTCTTATCGAGATCTTAGTCTATATGCTGTGTTCTGTTAATGCATGGACTTCCTGTTATTTGAAGCGCACCTGCCATCCAGTAATCGCAAAAAGCTTTGTGCTGTCTTACTTTTTAATAAACAAAGTATCAGCTTTAAAATGCTACGAAATTCAAATGATGCGGTTTGGGTGCTCTTTAATGCGGACCACAAGCGCACACTGTCGGTAATATAAACACCAGTGCCCCGCGTCCACACGGTCCGTGTATGCGTCCGGATCGCGCGAGCGGAGAGTATCGCACTTAATGCTCAGGCGCGATCTCTTTAGCACCTCAGTTAAAGCAGCAAGTGAACCCATTATATATTTCGATTTACTACTATAGTATGAAATGAACATGATCAAAAGGTAGGCAATAAGAAAGCCTATAGTACAACTTACTGAAATGTTTTATGTAAAAGCTCATTGTTTCAAACTGAGGAAATGTATAAAGCTTGTAAACATTGCATTGTAATACATTTACCTCAGAATAACCACTCAGTGTCCATAAACTCATCAGTCAGCTAGAAAAATAACTATAAAGAGGAGCGTTTTGCTATATTCATGCGCTGTTGCATATTAATATTTTTACTTATTCTGTTGTACATGATTCAACTCCTCCTATAAAATTGCATTTTACTAATGAAGAAAAACAGACTGAATGTGTGCAAGACGTGACAACATTTATAGGATGCACTGCACTCAGTTGCCAAGTGATGCTTATGGTCCATGATATTGGTACAGATTCTGTGTAACGAACAATTCTTTGTGACTGTACATTTCAAGTTGTAAAAGACATTTAATTCACACTTTAAGTGAACCTTAGTCCCCCGGTCGATCTGATCATCTACAAGATGGATTAAAATGCTGATAAAGCCTAGAAAAGATAAGACATAAACACATGACAAAATGATTGAAATGTTAAAATAGGGGGGGAAAATAAAATGATAATAATAAAATAAACCACTTTTATTCTGTGGCACCTAAAAAAATAATTTGGCGCCTAAGTTTTTCTTTTATAGGAGCCAATGGCTCCTTACTCGATTTTTTTGTCTGGAGCCCTGTAATAGATTCGGTATTATTGTGGCCACGGGAATAATCTGAATTGTTAAAACATACTGGTTTTAATGCTTGCTGGACAAGTCGTTAATGAGGTATCGTTAATAAGGTATAAGTTGGACGTTTTGATTAATATCCATTATCCACGAATATGAAATCGATACTACTCGATTTCCAGAAACTAAAATTAAATTAATAGTTCTAAAATTACTACACCCAAGACCTCACTTCAAAGACTATTGAACTTCCAGCCAATCAGCAACTTCGGGGAACCCCTTGTCTGCAACGACGACGACACAAAGGAAACCCCTTAACACAGGCAATGCAAGCAAGTAACACCTCCAGGTTCTAACTGAATTAGTGTCTTCAATATACATTTTAGCCTCATTGAGAAACTCAAAGTGATGGTTGTTCAGGTCTATGCAATTTAATATATTGCTGTAAACTTGGGATTTCACATTTTCATTCTCTTAAACTCATCCTTTCCTTACTTTCTCTCTTTCTGCAACATGTGAATGTGTGAATGCTTGTGTTCATGTGTTAGATTAGTTTATGTCTTAGGTTTATATAAATAAAACCTTATTTATATTGAAAAGAGAAGTATCTTGTGTTTTGTGCTCACAAGTTAATGTCTTAATCTGTCAATCTTGTTACTGTGCTATTTAATAGTGTTTTCACTACATTTTGGATTTTAATATCCAGTGCAGAGTTTGTTATATGGCTTGTTCAGTGAATCGCCGTAACAGTGAGTCTGTTCAAAATTCCCTATAAAATCATAAATGATTCCCTTTGAGCTAAATTAAACTATTTCTTTAAATTACATATTAATATTACGTTTTTATTACGTTACACTTCTTTTGTGTTTAATGCTACCCTCATACCTAAACATAATAACCATTAAAGAATTGGTCCCCAAACTAAAAAGAGTGACCAGAATATCAAATACTGGGGACGTGTCATTCACAAATAATGTCTGTTGATATTGCATAAATGTAAATAGCATATTTATGGCTAGAAGGGCCATAAATATAACGGTCATATAAATATCGCCATTTTTTGCTAATCTTCCACTTTCTGTCATCACAATCAATATTCTGTTGAACGGCATCTGTTTAGCTCTTGTCAGAATTGCCCAAAACGCATCTTCTGGATCCATGCAAACAGGTTCCGGAACACAAACAGTCAAAAACCGAGAGGTCCCGGATCCTGTTCTGTCAGGATCCAGCACAAATTAAGCCCCGATTATTTTTGAGCAAACTATTCCTTTAAACATCCTTGACTGTGGCATGAAAGACACTCAGTATATTCCCCGGGACCTAACCACTCGTTTATACAGGTTTTCTTTTCCAATAACTTCTGACAGGTCTTCACAATCACAGCTGAAACATTGGACCACCTTGAGGGAAAGGCTTTGTACTTTATTTTTGATTTACTTCCATCAACTAATGAACTGCACATAAAAGATTCCAGATTTCACAACTGAACGATATGACTAGCGAACGATTTCATCTGCCTTTCCTTTTTAAAACGTATTCTTTGCTGTTTAATAAACCAATCTCCATTTTGAAGACAGCAGCAGTCTCCTTTCTGCACCATTCTCACTTAAAATGACACTATTTCATCTATATATAGTCTTTAGATTGTGCCTGCATTTGACGCGATGCAGGATGTGTCACTAGCTGGGGTTTTTGACAGCTGCCAGCTGAAAGCAGCAAGACCTCAGCACTTTGAATGTTCAAATAAAGTTTGTCATGTCGTCAAGAGCTTGATGTATGCTAATGAAGGGGTGGAGGGGAGAGAAAGAGTGCACAAGCGTTTAATAAAAAAACACGATAAAGTGACAAAAACATTGTCAGGTGCACAAGGGTACATCAAAAACCGGCACCACTCACAAAGCTTTGCATCTTAAGACTGGCGGTTCTGGAGTCAAGAGCACTAGTTGAGTATAGCTCTCTGAATAACACGCCAACTGAAAAAGAACGTTTTCAAGAGGCTGGGAGCGATGTGAACATTAGAGGTTGGAGGAGGCTCTTTATGAAGTTATGAAGCAGAAGTATGATTTATGAAGTGCCACTCCAGTGGAGTGGGGCTCCACAGTAGCACCGGTGCGGTAATGGGAAGCTAATGGAAAATAACGGCACTTACTCTGCGGTGCGGTGGCAGTGGAGAGGAACAGATCTAAGGCTTAGGCACCTTTTCTGTGGAAATTCATAGCCAAATCTAATGACACTGTCATTGGCAAAAACTAATAGTAACTATACAATGCATGAAATTAATTTGTTTATACAACAGAATATTAAAGTCAACAAGAAAAAGCAACAAAAAATTTGCAGCTCATTTTATTGGTTTAATCTGACATGTTTCTAACCAAAAAAGGAAATCAACCAGAAAAAAACTGGACAGGATTCATCTGGGATTGATTGGGTCTTGAAAAGTGAATGTTATTCCATATTGTAGTAGAGGCTCTGTCTTTGGGGGTTCCTATTTTCACAGGCTTTACATATTTAAAGTGTTAAAATTGGTTCATATTTGCTGTTCATTTTTTGTTAAATGCAAGATTTGGTCCAGTAATTTGGTCCACATATTAATGCCTTATTCCGCATGACCATATTTGAGATCCCTTAATCCTATCCCATACCTAAACTTAACAGCTACCTTAATAACTATTAATAAGCAGCAAATTATCAGTTTAATGAGGCAAAAGTCGTAGTTGATCGTGATAATTGGTCCCCACACTAATGTGTGACCTTCTGTCCCATGCAATTTGTTTGTTTAAGCATCTGACATATCGATACCAACTCAATCAATTGAGTGAGTTTGGGGAGGGCCAGTTTGACCAATGGCAGATGGGGGGAGTGTTCAGGAACCTTACTGAAAAACAATGATTATTTTTGAAAAACGTTCAGTCATAAAGAAATCACATACTTTAAGTTTAATGAAGTAAGTAAAGAATTAAAAGCTCTGGGAGTGTAAAATGCATCATCACTTACATCCCCAAAATCCCATGCTTACATCAAAAGCTCGGCTTCACCCTCACCAGCGAAGAAGGGAGATTCGGTGCATTAAGACTCAATGCCGGCACTGCAGTCGTCAGCACACTTAGCATGCAGCGAATAGCTCCTGTTTAACTAACACGTCAAATCCATCCTAATATGAAAATAACACCTTGCTGTGCCTCGGGAGGAAACCTCTCAGAGGACTCCGTAACTTAACTGTTTCGAAGGCTTTGTGTCTGTAATCGTCTCATCCTGCGTGCCAGCGAGACTGCGCAGAAACACGCCACTGCCATGCCGACATTTCATGCCAAGCAGGCGTGGAGGGGCCCGGAGCAACCGAGCGAGGAACATCTGTTTGAAGTCTGGGCAAAAAGAGAGCTGTTTTTGCATGCCGAGGATTGCATTACAAAGACATGTCTTGGAAGATAAACTGGGGCAATATCACTGCACTGAAAAGAGAGCAGGTCTCTCAGCTTTTATTTCCACATATACTCCCTCTCTCACGAACACATGCACAGCGTTTGAGATGTGGAGTGCTGTGAGGGTTTTTATGAGGTGGGAGAAGATGTTCTTTGCAGGCGCTCTGTCCCTTAAGGATGCCTGGGGTTGGTGATCGCATTCCAAAGTGGAGGTCTTGTCTCCAGGGCTTGATGAAGTCAGAATGAAATCAAAATTGGCCCTCAAAAAGTGTTACCCTCATATTCAAGAACAGTTTTTGAAGAATGATCATGCTGCATATTTCTATACGACAACACTGCATAGAGACCATGAATATCAAGCTTTTATGGTTTATTTGGTCCTTTAACCTGTTACCCTGCGCCCCTATTTTTGAGCATTTTGTAAAAAACGATATAACCAAATAAAAATGTCTGTAGCTCTTGAACCCTAAGGTCTATATTTAAAAATCTGGTGTTGTTTGAAACTAGACACTTGATCCTTTGTTACTCTAGAGTCATAATAACTCAAAATTAGTATAGCAATAGAGTAAAACAAGGTAAAATATACATGAAATTGACTCGCGATATGTTTTAATGAAGCTCACTAAGGGAAAAATGGATGAGACTTTCATGCCAAAGGCCTGAAAACACCATAAAGATAAAGCTGAACATCTGACCATGTTTTGATTCAAATTTGAGGATGATACTCCCAAAAATGTAGTTTCTGTAAGCTTTTATTTAAAAAAAATCTAGGCGTCCTTTCAAAAAAGCCATTTGGAGACCCCAAATAGACACTTTGTAAACAAATGTCCAAATGAGTCAAAACTACATAATACATATATGTATATCAATTCAGAACTGCTCTGCCCACCAAAACACACAATAAAAAACTATTTCTGAACAGCATTTGTAGTGCTGACTCATTTAGTCATTTGGTTAGTCTACAAATGGCATTTTTGAAAAAAAACGCCTAAATATTTCCTGAAATAAAATATGAAATAATAAATTTTTTATAGGTAAAGACTTACAGAAAGTACATCTTTATGGTATTTCATTTCAAGAAAAGCTTTGGAAAAGTCATTTGGATATTTTATTTCAAGAAAAGTCTAGGAATCCTTTCAAAAATGCTATTTAGAGACTCCATAAGACACTGCATACTACATATGTATATCAATTCAGAACTGCTCTACCAATGAAACCACAAAAAAACACAAAACTATTTCAGAATTTGAACATAACTAAACAGTCTTTATTCTGAACAATTCCAATAATGAAAACAGTGAACCAAAACAGATTTGATCATTTTTGAACTAGTGAAAACACAAAACATGCAAAATACATTGTTTTTACAACATTTGTATTTTTTATTTATTTTATATGGTGAATATTATGAATATTACTATTTTACTAATATAGTAATAGATTACTATTACTAATATTACTAAATAATAAAAAAAAAAAAACTATTTACAGTATTTACAGTGGAGGAAGACGCTCTAGCAGCCACTAAAATGTTTTTTTTTCTGACCATCTGGATTCACCAGACCTCTGAAAAGACAGGGAAGAGTGAGAGAAAAAGAGTGAGAAAGTGTGTAAGCAAAACAAATCAAACTTGCAACACTGTTTACATTTTGTACACACACACACACACACGCGCGCACACACACACAATAACCGGGACATACCCACAAACAAACACACCCACCCACCCACACGAACAAAACTCATGTAATCCCCTCATATTATCCCTCTCCGTTGTCATTTTTAGAATCTAAAACAGCTAACATGAAACAAAAGCTGCAAATACATGATAAAGACACATAAACATTCAAGAGGAGGGTGGAGACACTTACGTGCTAATGCTATCCACGCTTCCCAGCGATCTCAGCGCGTATTCGGCTACTAAATTAGCCATTTTTCTCCCCACGTCCTCCAAAACACCACCAAACGCCACAGAAACACTTCTCAAGTCGAAGATCCACGATGGAGAGATTCAGATGTGAGCTTTGGACAACATCTGTTCGCTGATAGCCAGTCTGTGTAGCGCCGCGACGCCATTATGTGTACGCTTCATGCGTAACCCGAGAGCGCACGAAAACACACGGACAATACGCCGAGCTATTCTCTAAACAATCTTACGTAAACTATTCAAACTGTCAATCACTTTAAACGTCCTTGTGGTTGGCTAACACTTCCATCCATCAAAACTGTGCTGGCGAGGCATTGGCTGGGTTCAAACACCCCTATTGTGATGTGTCCGGATTGACACCTCGCTGACCCATTCACGGACGCGCTTACTGTCCCGGGTTATAACAGCTCCTGCGATTGAAGGAGAGAGACGAGGGAGGGCTATTCTTACTCGGAAGAGACGATTCTGCTGGAAATAGATGGCGTTTCAAAGCTGGAATACGAATTATAATCGATATTTATTGGAAAATGGACGCTATCGATAACTATAACTCGAATCGCTTATGTAAACAAAGGAGGATCTATCGTGTTTTCCCCTATTTTTTCGTTGTTTTGGATTAAAAAGTGGATGCATTTTGAAGAGTGGACCCTTCTCTTGAAATGTATGCTGGTGTGTCTTGGAATAGTCTGAGCTGACCAGCGCTATTGGCGATCAAACGTGAGTACTGCGGTTCGCTTTGTTCATTTTAAATGGCCGGTCTTTCAGCATTTCTGTTAACCCTTTCCTCTCTGGTGTATTGATTTCAAAAACAAGCTCACATCGTTAATCTTGAGTGTTTTAGCTTTCAAATGATATATAGTTAATGATAATTGATTGAATATTGTTCTAAAACAAAGGTAATAAAAAGTCCGACCACGCCCGACCACGCCCTTCCGGCCCGCCCGCGGGCCGATGCGGGTTAACAGGTTAAAGGGCAAACAAACTGCCGTTCTATGGAAAAGAAAACAGCAAATGAGTTTGGAATGACAGTTATCACTAACTATTCCTGATGGATACATTTTTTTTTTTTGTTAAAGGGGTCATCGGATGCAAAATTCACTTTTACATGTTGTTTGAACATAAATGTGTGTTGGTAGTATTTGTTCACATCCACCCTATAATAATAAAAATCTACCCAGTGGTATTTTTTTAATCCTTATAAATAATATCCCCTTTTTCAAATCAAGCCGTTCTCAGATTCTTGGCTGTGTGACGTCACACAGACCCAGGCCCCTCCCACAATTGTTGATTGACACTGGTGTTTTTCCTGAGTGAGCAGTCACAGTCCTCCATTGTTTTGACGCCAGAGCAAGGGTACACAAGAATATCTCCTAAGCGATTGAGGTGTTTTGTTGTTGTATGTAATGATGATCATAGCAGTCTCCTGACATCTGAGCCGCTGAAGACGCAGAGGATTATTTTCGTTTTTGAAGGGAGTGCGCCCAACGATCTACCTAAATGCGTCTCTTTTTGCGAAAATCATTTGTGATCCAGCCTCACCTACAGAATAAGTGAGTTTAAAGTTCTTTTATAAATCTTTGCAAATCCCCTTTCTTAATGCGCTAGTTAGCAAGTTCCGTGACTAAAGTATACAGTATGGCTTGTCACCCCACAGAAGAGAGGGACAGGGTGAGCAGAGCTAATTAGCATTTAAAGGGAAATGCAACAAAACGGGCTGCTGTAAAAAGAGCTGATTTTGACAAGGTAAAAGGGTGTTTTTTTACACTAGCATTGATAAATTTTAACCAAAGTACATTATAGACTTTTCATTAAAACCCTAAAGATTCATATCAACTTGTGGAAAATGGGCATCCGATGATCCCTTTAAACATCCTGGTTTGCTCAGAAATACACATTACAGACGTAAAATGGATTGCAAATTTTTTACTTTAACAGTTGTTCTAAATTGTGATGCTCAGTTGATGCGTATCAACTTTTTTAATGACAAAGGTGTCCTAAAGTGACATATTTCATAATAGTGACAATGTAAGTGGGACTTAATTTTATCTTGATTTAGTATTTGACCTGGCTCATGATCATTAGCCAATGATATTAATGGTAAGTCACAAAAGAAGCATGTCAGAGGTGTGGGAATGTTAATACATTTTGAAAGACTGTTGCAACAAACATGTGTTACTTTAGCATAAGTAAGAGTGTAGGGATAGGGAAGAAAAGCAACAACACTAGATGATGGAAGCATACTTGATATTTTGTAAACATTCCATTTTTAATTTTGTATTTGGTTATTGTGGCATTTTGGGCGGTTCAAGAGCGCAAGTCATTTTGGGGAAGCATTTTTTGGTCACACTTTAGTTTGGGGACCAATTCTCACTATTTGACTAACTATTAGCTACGACTTTTGCCTCAGTAAACTCCTAATTTGCTGCTTATTAGGTGAATAGTTAGTAAGGTAGTTTTTAAGTATAGATAGGTCTGTGGTAGGACCAAGGGATCTAAAATAGTGTCATGGAGAATGTGACATTAAAGGAACACTCCACTTTTTTTGGAAATAGACTCATTTTACAACTCTCCTAGAGTTAAACAGATGACCGTTTTTGAATCCATTCAGCCGATCTCCGGGTCTGGCAGTGGCACTTTTAACGTAGCTTAGCATAGATCATTGAATCGGATTAGACCATTAGCATCGCGCTCAGAAATGACCAAAGAGTTTAGATATTTTTCCTATTTAAAGCTTGACTCTCCTGTAGTTACATCGTGTACTAAGACCGACGGAAAATGAAAAGCTGTGATTTTCTAGGCCGATATGGCTAGCAACTATACTCTCATTCCGGCGTAATTATCATGGAAATTTGTTGCCATACCATGGGTGCAGCAGGCACAGTGATATTACGCAGCACCTGAAAGTAGTCCTCAGCTATATATCAAAACTAGTTACCTAGCTGGGGACTACTTTTAGGCGGGCCGTAATATCACTGCGCCTGCTGCACCCATGGTACGGCAGCAAATTTCTCATTACGCCGGAATGAGAGTATAGTTCCTAGCCATATCGGTCTAGAAAATCGCAACTTTTTATTTTCGGTCAGTCTTAGTAAACGATGTAACCACAGAAATGATTGAAACTCTTTGGTCATTTTTGATGACCAAATGCTAATGGTCTAATCCGATTCAATGATCTATGCTAAGCTAAACTAAAAGTGCTACCGCCAGATCCGGAGATCGGCTGAATGGATTAAAAAACGGTAAAACTCAACTGTTTAACTCTAGGGGAGTTGTAAAATGAGCCTATTTCCAAAAAAGTGGAGTGTTCCTTTAATATGTGCTTTATAAGTACTAATAAACAGGTAATAAGCTATGCTAGTAATATACATGCTAATTAGCAACTAGTTAATATTGAGAACTGGTCCTTAAAATAAAGCTTTATCCATTTTTCTTTATACGTGACAGTCATTTCCGGTCTCTTTTTTTTTTAAACATTTTCATTTCACGTTGACTTTATGGTTAAAGCTATCTAGACACCATCTAGTTGTCCCTAATTGTCAGGTGTCTGGCGTATGTTCATCATAACACAGCCTGACCACTAATCTACTGGCACTCAGTCAGATAAAAGGCATCTTTGGGCCCTTCCACAGAATACAGTGCCAACTGTACAGTGCAGCTGTTCCTCAAGAGAGCCCGCCTGTGGTTGAACAGATACTTCAGCCCAGGGCACATCCCAACAACTGTCTGAGGAGCCCAGTAAAGGTCACCAGAGGTTTCCAGGACAAAAGGGGCATTTCTACACACACATAGCAGGTCCAGAGACCCACCCTGAGCTATTAATCAGCTAATTAGCTCTCTCTCTCTCTTTTATTTAACTCAAGGTGAAAGTGGCCTGTTATTATCGAGAAATCCTTCTGAAACGGGGACAGCATTCCTGGCCCAGGGCTCTGGCTCTTGAAGCTGGATCTCATGGAATGTGTAAAATGTGTGTAGGGCATATCAGTGACTCAGTGAGGAGATGTGGCTTCTTCCTGGCCCTCCAGGGGACGTGGCATGCACTGAGGTCCAAGCCGTTTGTAATTTTACCTGCTCCTGGTATTCCAACTCGCGGCTCATCAACTTCTTCTCAACAGCATGCAGCTGTCTTTGCAGAGCCTCCACACGCTCTTGAAGAACCTGAAGGGAAAAATGGAGTGAATTAGATAAATCAGATTCCAGATAAAGGAAAGAAGCATCACTGTCAATAAAGCTGAGCATCAGTCAAATCCATAATGAAGGGTATCAAATACATCATAAACAGTTTGATCAGCTGACACCCTATCATTTCATTTCAAAACCAGTTAGAATAAAATCAACTATTCATTATTTTAAAGGGCCAAGTAGAAAAGGATTCTGGGCAAGGTTTTTTCTCTTGAACCAGATGTTTCTAGCACATCAGTACACTTCAGTTCTGAATATCCACTATGAAAAGTAGTATATATCAATCAACAGGATGTTAGCAAAGCAGTTGTTTACCTCAGAGGCCTGCTCGATTCATTTAAGAAATCGAAAAACAATTCTGATCGGATGAATGCCAAGTATCATTCTCAATCTGCACATCCTGGTCACACTTTTCAAACTTTATTTTTCATACTCCATTCTATAACATTTAGACAATTTATTACAACACTGACCTACATAAACAGCTTGTTTGCAGCTCATTAACATATGACCTCTCATACCAACACTTATTTAAATCTCATTTTACTGTTTGTGACTGAGTGTGTGTGAGACATGGTGACAGTGAAAGCATTTTGCATAGTCACATTCAAATCACATCTGTGAAGGAAGTTATGAAGCTTCACACTGAAAAGATGTGTGCTAAAATCCATATGGGTCAAATGATCAGTCTGGACGGGTTAAAAAAATAATGTAACAAAAGTGGCTCTTTAACAATACAATATGACTTTCTTTTATGATGCAACATAATCTTAAAATACACCCACTTCACTAAAGCATATAAGAAGCTACAATAAACCATAATTAAATATTTTTGTGACCATAATGGATGTAATCATGACCAGACATATGGATTGAGTGATTTTGCTTATCATCGAATTAATCTGCATTTTCATTTTCCATTCTCTCTCAGCTTCAATTTCATACAGACATGCCCACAAATGACTAGCTACCATATAATTTTAATTCATAAAAGCAGTGGGTAAATGGAAAAATCATATTTAATTCCCACTGAACTGACTTCAATCAATCAAAAAAAAAAAAAAAAAATTCTCAGTAGCTTTTTTATTTTATTTTGCAGAGTATAAGGCCTGACTCTCTGGTTGTGAAGGGTAAAAGGTCAGTGATGGTGTAATGCAATGGAAGTTGACTGAATGACAGCTGAATTGACCCTTGGCTATGCCAAGCATAAAAAAGTATAGGATTATTTAAATTCCAATGTAAGAACAAACATGCAGCCTGCACCAGTGCAATCAAAGAAAAACAGATTGGGCAACACTTTAGTATAGGGACCAATTCTCACTTTTGACTAGTTGCTTATTAGCATGCCTATTATTTACAAATTGGATGTTTATTAGTAATTATAAAGCACATATTCTGCATCCCTAATCCTATTTTAACAGCTACCTTACTACCGAACTATTAATAAGCAGCAAATTAGGAGTTTATTGAGACAAAAGTCTAAGTTAGTGGGTTGTTAATAGCGAGAATTTGTCCTTAAAATAAAGCGTGACCACAAAACTGATCAATCAACCAACAAAACAATGAAAGTATGTTTATCAAAAACATTTCCAGTGGACAAAAACCTTAGTTTAACCTTAAAATAGTATTGCATATTAAATGAACTGTACTTCTGTCCTTTGCACCCTTATTTTAATCCTAAATACAGTGTCTACCTAAGATCGGCAAGTGTGGCAGAAAGTTAGGTTTGGACCTTGGACAGGCCTAGGGGGAATTTTAGGGAGCAACGAAGCCATGACCTTCATGTATACCAGTCCACATCTAATGAAACACAACAAGCCAGTAACCCGAACGCCAGCAGACCCCAGAAATGTAACAGCCTTTGTGTGGTGATGTTTCCTGGAAGAGAGCTGACAGTTATGAGCAGAGTCTTTCATGTGGTTCCTAGCAGATTTACGAAACAGTTGAGTGCCGGGGTGGGGTGAGGGGTTGAAAATATCTCCGTCTTTGTCATAAAAGGACCCTGTCATCTGCGGCTCTCATTAATAAACAGCCTGAATGAGTCATTGTGGGTGATCCCTTTGTTCCAATGTTCTCCTGAAGAGCACATCATGTCCTTCCAGACGGGACAAAGGTCACTGGCTAAGCCGTGCACGAAGGTGAGGGAGGCCAGAAAAGACAAGCTCCTAAAGTGGATTTGTGTACCGACGCACTACAGGCTCCATTTCATTTGATCTCTTGGGACAGAGAGAGCACTCAAACGGCCACTTCGCCGTGAACCCTAGGTCTCCCGGACTCCCCGGTTGCACTCGATCGAGGATACACCTTGATGCCGCCTTGTGTTTTCCCTCGAAACCTTCTGAAGGGCAGAGGAAAGCATAGCAACCTCACAGCTGTTGTTCCGCTCTGCGTGAACGTGTGATTTTCTATGGTGAATCTCTCCAAACAGGGTCCAGATGGCCAGGGCGATACGCTCTTTATCAGCCAGCCAGAGCGGGATCAATCTAAACAAGCGGCAAACGTGGAACATTTGATTTCCTGGGGGCAAGGGAAGGGGGATTGAATGGAGAAAGAGGCACGGCCTTTATTCTCTCACTTTCTTGTCTCAGCCCTCTTGGTTTTCTTCAACAGCTGTTTATCCCCATAGATTACTAAAACACACACTTGCACACAACTAATACGCCGTTCACACACGTACGGACCTGCAGAGATGTGGATCTGCAAGTTCTGAGCTGAAAAGCTCACTCGCACTCAAAGGTGAGACCTGAGTCATTTTACTTGGGTGGTCCACCTCAAACGATAAGGCAAGTATGTCTCCCTCGGGTAAAGGCAATAGAAAAGAAAAAAGAAAAAGAAAAGAGAAAAGAGAGGGCCTCTTTAAACTACAGCCCATGTTTTGTTAGCACTAGCCGGCTCTTCATGTGGAATTTCTATTTGTAGTGTGCTGCTTTAAGAAGTTTTCCAAGAGTCAGATTAAAGAGGTCCGTTAATGACGACAACCCAGAGCACTTTAAAACTATAGAAGTGCAATTCTGGCCTAGAGGGCTATGCACACATCAATGTGGCCGTGTGTGAGAGCGAGCTCGAGCGGCTAAATTACAGATGCTTGTCCCTCCGCTTCGCTCTGTCTTCCAGCTGCACACATGTGAGGTGGATGATGACAGCAGGGAATGTGGATGTGGTGGATATAATGTCTTTAACCTGACTATTGAATGATGGATGTGAGGAAGAGTTTTGCTTGCAACAACAACTTGTTTATTAAGAGCAGATAGCTTTAATCATTTCAAGTTTTTAAGTTTATTGCTACGAATAATTCATCCGTGCATGTAACTCTACACACTTAAAAATAAAGGTGCTTCACGATGCCATAGAAGAACCTTTTTTGTCTAAATGTTTCCATAAAGAAGCTTTAACATCTGAAGAACCTTTCTGTTTCACAAAATGTTCTTTGTGGTGAAAGAAGGTTCTTCAGATTATAAAAAGGTAAGAAAGAGATGGTTCTTTATAGAACCTTTGACTGAATGATTCTTTGTGGAACCAAATATGGTATTGCTTGAAGAACGTTTTGAAGCACCTTTATTTTTAAGAGTTTTGTTTATTAGCATGCATATTACTAGCATATTGGATGTTTATTAGTACTTATAAGGCACATATTAATGCTTTATTCTGCATGACCATATTTTAGATTACTTACTAACTATTAGATCTTACTAACTATTAATAAGCAGGAAATTAAGACTTTATCGAGGCAAAAGTCTTAGTTGATATTAAAATAGAAGTGATCTTAAATTAAAGTGAACATAAAAATATATAAATTAATTTTAAAACAAATACAAAAACCAGCAAGAAAATGTGAGTGTTGTTTGACCAGATGTGGGTGCTGTGCGTGGTTGCCAGGGTGTCACTATGTGGTTGCTAGGGTGTTGTATTTTTTGTTGTTGCTGGGCGATTACGAGGGTGCTTTGAGCTTTAGCTGATATATTGCTATGCTGTTGCTTACTGGTTGAAGTCAAAAGAGCCACCTTCAAGTCCTTTTGTGATTTGTTTATCCGTTTCCTATGGTATGCAAAAAAAAAGAGAAAAAAAAAGGGAGAGACATATTCTCCTCTGGCAGCGCCCCTGTGACTCTTTATGAGCCAGATATTGGGTTTGTAAAAGCTGTGTTTGAGCTACACAGGGCTTGCTTTATTTCCTTTCTGCTTTGGTGTTCTGTGGTTCTGAAACAGTGACTGCTGCTTTCAAACAATAACAGTTCAATACCATTCACAACTCTCCCGTGCCAAGAGCTGAGCATGCCAACACGTCCTTCACAAATCCTTCAGCAAACTACAAACACACAGAGCAGTCTGTGGGAGAAAAAAGGGTCCAGTGCAGCGTGCGGTGTAATTAAAACAGACCTGATCCTTGGAAGTCTTTTGAGAACGGGAAATGGAAATATGAAAGTAAACTACTTTAACTGCCCTTGTGTAACAGACACTATATACTACTATATCTGAAAGAAAAAAATAGATTTTTCTTGTACCATTTCTATTGCTGAAAACAACAACAAAACAAGAAAAATAAGAACTGTGTTTAAGGTTGTGGTTAACGATTGAAGGTTACTGATGTGAAAATATCCCTAACCATAAGCAATTCACAGTGAAATATTGCAGCCTTTTGAAGAGAGATGTTCTACAATTATTCAAAGTGATCTGATATATTATTTTAGCTTGGCAAATGATGAAATGGGCAACCAAACTCCACACACTCTCACTATGAGCTAACTATTAACTACAACTTTTCCTCAATAAACTCATAATTTGTTGCTTAGTTAGTAAGGTAGTTGTTAAATTTAGGTATGGGTCAGATTAACATACAAATTATGGTCATGCAGAATAAGACATTAATATGTGCTTTATTAGTACTAATTAAACAGCCACTATGCTAGTAATATGCATGCTATTAAGCAATCAGTGAGAGTGAGAATTGGTCTCAAAAGTAAAGTGTTACCAGTGTGCTAAAAGCCACTCTGAAAACTCCAGTAACCACATGTTAAAAAAACCACTGAAAAAAAGTGAGGTAAAAAAAACTTTATAAGTAAAATCTATAAACTAAGTTGGCAAAGATTAGGAGTGATATAGATCCTACATGTGACTAATGCAAACAATCTCACTATTAACTAGTTGCTTTATTAGCATGCCTATTATTAACATATTGGCTGTTTATAGTACTACTAAAGCGCAAATTCTGTATGACCATATTCTACATCCCTAATCATACCCAATACCTAAACTCAACTACTACCTTACTAACTATTAATAAACAGCAAATTAGGAGTTTCTTGAGTCAAAAGTCATAGTTAATGGTTTGTAGAGAATTGGACCTTAAAATAAAATGTGATCGTTTTATTTTATAGGACTTTTAGAGTTTAAAACTCTAAAAATGCTTGGTCAGCTGATTGTTTGGACTATGTTAGTGCAATATTTGGATTAATTATATTAGTTAGTCTGATGTTATTAATTTTTGCTCACTTGTTGCCAGAAGGGAAATTTTGTGCAAATGGAAAGACTCATCTTCTCTATCATAAGCAGATGTTAGTTATCATGTACATTTGGAGAAAATCTGATATTCCATGAAATGATCATTCTGGAGATTCTTTACAACTTGGCAACTGGTCTGAATGTACACTATGCTTTTTCCCCCCCCTGTACATGCTTATTTACGTAGGATTTTGATTTTTTCTTACTGGTTATTATTTTTTGTTCTGATAAGGTGTATGTTGTTTTTTTCTTTTTTTATTACTTTTAATTACATATTCTTATTCTAATTACATCTACTATATACATCTTAATTGCTTCCTCAATAAAAAAACCTTGATCAAAAAAAAAAAAAAAAACACCTTTGCAAGTGCACACACATTTTTTCCGATAATGTTTTCCCTTGTTTTCTTTTAAAGAGGGACACTAAATGTGTTAAGATCAAACTGGTGGTGAGGGCTGTCTGACAGCATGCAATGTACAGAAGCATGTGGGGGTGAGAGCTGCACTTTCAAGGCTTGACTTTCTCACGCAGGCCATTGGGACGTTATCACATGCTGCTTCCTGTGATACAGGGTTCAAAGGGTTCTGGGAATCTGCCCCATCCCTCATCCACTCATTTATCAGCTACCCTCTTCCCAAAACCCCTTCCACGCACACACACCAAGGCAAAGCACATGAAGGTTATCTCATTCAAATCTCACCAACTCTGCTAACTCATCATTCCTGTGGCTGTAAGAGTCTGTGTCAAACCTCAACCATATGACGGCACATCACTGAACGAGAGCCACGCACAGCTCAGAGGTCATGGCAGGGTCAGAGAAAGAATGAGGGAATAACAGGACACATTCGCTCCAGACGCCATGGGCTTGAACTTGAGCAGACAGAAAAAAAAACAAGATGGGTAAATGATGTTAAAGTTCAAGACTCAGTTCACCCAAAAATGAAAAATCTGTCATCATTTACTTCCATGTAAAAGATTTTCTTTCTTTTGTGGAACACAAAATATATTTTAAAGAATGTTTCAGTCCATATAACATATTGTCAGTATGGTTCAAAACAAAATGGGACCTCATTGACGTTTTTTCCCCAGACAAAAAACAAAAAAAACAAAAAATTAAATACTGGTCCAACTTCATACTAAGTGTCTACTATGTACTAACATTTAGATTACTCATTTACTACAATGCACTTGTGTACATACATGCGTTTACATTGTACTTACATGTAAAAACTGCATGTAATTACATCTGTAACTGTAATTAATGTAACTAACTACCCATAAACCTAACCATACCATCCTAACCATACCTCCCATTTTTTTTAGACATAGTAGATTGTAGTTAAATACATCTAATATAAGGGACTGAGATCTTCTTTTGTGTTAGAATTAAATGGATAGGCACACATATTTAGCCTAAAAAACAAATAAAAAGTAGAAGAAACAGAACACCTCTCCTCAAAGTCAGATGATTTGAGGAATCATTTATGCCTGGAGCACAAATGGAGTAAAACAAGTTACCAGTTAAGTATAATACAAACTATATAAACAATAGCATTAGCCTTAGCAAACACCACTAACTATAGTTTTTTTGTAATTGAAACTATAGTAATCATGCTCAATTTTAAAAGGTTAATTGATTGTTGCTGGAATGCAAACAATCGTAAGCAGTTAAATTAGTGTGCTACTGAAGTAGTGATGACATTAGTGGTGTGTGAGTCAGTACTGATACCTGTGCGCACACGTTTATGAGATCTCTCAGCAGAAACCAGTCAAATGTATTTGTACAGTGCTTTTTACAATACACCATTTCGAAACAGCTTCACAGAAAATCATGAATTTAATGTTTATAATATCTTAATATCTTCATGCCTTATAGTTGCATTTAACAGATTAGATCTGGGCGATAATGTAGTTTATATTGTGAGATAATATAATCACACCTTTTAAGGTCCAGTATTCTATATTAACAAACCATTAACTGAAACTTTTGCCACAATAAACTCCTAATTTAATAGTAAGGTAGTTGTTAAGTTTAGATATAGGATTGGGGATGCAGGATATGGTCATGCGGAATATGTGCTTTATAAGAACTAATAAAAATCAAATATGTTAATAATAGGCATGATAATAAGCAACTGGTTAATAGTGAGAATTGGGCCCCATACTAAACAAGTGTTACCCTGTTTTCTATAGTATACATCGTTTTACGTGAGTATACCATATGCATGCAAATGAAGCTGGATATACTTATATATCATCCAACTTTATTTTAGGAGCTGGGCAATAATATAGCTTGCAATGATATAAACAGTCAAGAATTTGAGAAAAACTCCTTTAATCTCACATCCTCTCCATCTGTCTCTCTTTTAATAAAGCTGATGCTATGTGAGTCAGAGAGGTAACGCATGTCAGGACGCATTCTCTCATCGGACGTGTTTTAACGTGCTGCTGCCTCACACACATTTTACAGCAGAAGTGTGTGTGTGCATTAGAGATAGCCTTGAGAATACACGCATCAACCCCCAACATCAAATGAACACATGAGCACACATGAAAGAATCAATTAGAGGCCAGGACTAGCAATGGAGGGCTGCACCTGCGCAATGCAAAGTATCATTTCAACATGTGCTTCATCATCTGCTGCAGTCTGATTGCTGGATTTTACATGTTCTGAGGAAAATGTGGTGTTTGTCTGTGCAAAACTCACTGCTATGGCTCAAGTGTAACCTGAACAGTTGCCAGCGTGTACCAAGGCAGTTGCTAGGATGTTCTGAACGATTTAGTGCATTGCTTTGGGATTGCTATAGTGTCGTTGCCAATGCATTTATTTGTAGCTGCTAGTGTGTTCTGGCCAGTTGCCCCAATCCCAGTGGCTTGATTCCTTCTTCAATATGGTTGCAAGTTAAAAATTCCAATATAATTAAACCTTTTAAGTTCAGTTGACATACTAATGTTGATAATTACATTAACTTAATTTTGTGCATAATTTGAACTCAAATTACTGTGTTAATTGATTTTTTTTTAATTAAGTTTATTTCAATAAAATGGTCTTTGAAAATCGGGTATTGGGTTTCTAGTTCCCAGCATGCTTTGCACAGGACTGGATAAGGAGAGTAAATGCTGAAATGAAGTGTTTTTAATGAAGGGAAAGACCTGCTAGTTTAATGCCGTTATGCTTGACATTTGAAAGAGTTTCCGTTATGTTGAAGTTTTTGTGGTTTATCATTGTGCTAAAGAGTAAACCACATGAAAGTAAACACTACAATGACTGCGCTAATGCCAGTGACAAGTAACATATTACAAATACACATGCTAAATAAGTTGGTTCAAGGACCACAAATTCATTCCCAAATCTATTAGTAATCAACTTTAAAATATATGTTTATGTTCATCTAACTCAATGTAGTTTTTTAGTTAAACATAATTCCATTAGAATTTATCATTCATGCAAACTGCAGCGTAAATTTTTTTTTTTGGTTGAGCTTATTTTTTAAGCGTGTTGTAATTACGACATCAGATGCATTCAAGTCGCTTTGGTTGGAGCAAAATGGCGAGGTACAATTTCTACAAAATTTCTTCAGCAAGATTTTGAACTTCTACAAAATGATGCATAAAGAACATGCATCAGGTGTGTTTTTGCTTTTTATATTTGTATTCAATTTATGAAGGTGCTGTAAAAGTAATCATTATTCGTAATTGTACTTACACAGTATTTTGCAAAGTTTAGCTTTCATGCAAAGTCTAGCTCCAACCCTAATCAAACATACCTGGACAATCTAATCAAGGTCTTCAGGATTACTAGAAAGTTACAGGCAGGTAAGTTCGAGGATGAAGCTAAACTCTGCAGGAAAGTGGACCTCGAGGGCCAGAGTTGAGAACCCCTTCTCTAACATGCATGGGTTGTGTTACATGCCCTCATCCTCAAAACAATGACTATTTATTTATCAGTTAAGGGTTATAATGTCTTAAGGCCATTCTCAATCATTCTCAATATTAAAGAATAGCAGAGTCCACACATTTACATTTAGTCATTTGGCAGACGCTTTCATCCAAAGCGACTTACAATTGGGGAATACAAAAAGCGATTCATCTTGAAGAGGCAGTCGGACAGAGGAAGTGCTCGTAACACCAAGTCTCAGTCATTGTTCAAATAAGTGCAAGCTAGTAAGGGAGGGAGAGAAAGATAGAGGGAAAGTTTTTTTTTTTTTGAGTTTAGGATGAAGTCAAGTACTGCCGAAAGAGATGAGTTTTCAGTTGTTGCTTGAAGGTTGCCAGGGATCCGGCGTTCCGGATAGGGGTGGGAAGATTATTCCACCAGCCAGGAATGGTGAACGAGAATGTTCTGGAGAGTGATTTTGAGTCTCTCTGTGATGGTACCACAAGGCGTCGCTCACTAGCAGATCTCAAACTTCTGGAGGGGATGTAGGTTCGTAATAGTGAGTGGAAGTAGGAGGGTGCAGAGCCTGTGGTAGATCTGTACGCAAGCATCAGTGACTTGAACTGGATGTGAGCTGCCACTGGTAGCCAGTGCAAGGAGATGAAGAGAGGTGTAACATGCGCTCTTTTGGGCTCGTTGAAGATCAGTCGTGCCGCTGCATTCCGAATCATTTGTAGAGGTTTGATTGCGTTTGATGGCAGACCAGCCAGAAGAGCATTGCAGTAGTCCAGTCTAGAAACAACCAAGGCCTGGACAAGAAGTTGCGCAGCATGCTCTGTCAGAAAGGGCCTGATCTTTCTGATGTTGTGTAGTGCAAACCTGCAGGAACGAGCAGTCTTTGCAATGTGCTCTTTGAAGGTCAGCTGGTCATCAAAGATTACACCAAGATTTCTGACCGAAGTTGATGGGGTAATCATTGATGAGCCACACCACAGCTATAACGATAAAGGCACAGAGAAACAATATCTTTGGAATCACTTTCAGAACAAATTTTTCCAACTGATGAATGATACAAACATTGACACCCAATCAGAATCCATCCTGCTATAAAGAGATCGAGAATTTAAAGCGACAGACGAGCGTGCGCTTAGAATAAACAGGCGATATCGTCCGCTGGTGTGGACGCTAATATTGTTATCTTTATTGTTATAGGGTTAGGGTTAGTTATAGTTATATTTCTTGGTGTGAATGGGCCTTTATAGAGGATTTTCAGTGAGGTCTGTGTCAATCACAAGGCGTTTTGAAACCATCAAAATGAGAGACACAATTTTCTATTAAGCTTATATTTGAATTATTTTGCATACTGTTGGGCATTTGTGGTTCATGGTAATGCATTTCAGTGTTTGATTCCAAAGCATGAACATATCTTATGTTGTGTTCCTGTACGTTATAAATAGAAAAGCCGGTATCAGAATGACACATGCCACATGTGGCCCGGATGCATGTGGCACTGCGAGATTTGTTGCATGCTGCGTGAGTGATGTCAGAGCAAGAGTGCAGCATGGCAGGGCTCCTGCGGTGATGGAGGCACTGATCAAAGTGCTGCGGTTTGACACTGGAGGTGGGGAGCTATTGTTGATGTCACAGCCAGGCATGGCAGCAGAAGTCGAGAGCAAAGCCAGGCTTAAACAGCAGCTGTGCATGATGGGACTGCTGGGTTTAAGCAGGGGGTTGAAACCGGACCAGCACACGCACCCTTCCCTGTCATCTGTGTGCAGGAACAAAACTGCACCAAGGTGAGTCACAATGTAGCTGAACGGCTTTGATCACAGATACATACCTGGAAGGTCGTCCGCAGTCATATCTGCAAACTAGTTGTTGGAGCACATGCTATTGTCAATCAGACCGAGGAAGAAAAGCAGTAAAACAGCAGGACATGAAAAATACGCGCTCGCTCTGTTTTAACAGAAAGTCAGCAGCCTATCTAGGCAACCTTTTAAGGCATCATAGATGCCTTTACAAACAATAGGTAACACAATTACCTGCATTTCAGCATTTTTTTTTGCCGTGTTCTAAGGTCACACCACATGTATGCTTCATCAACACAGCAACTGCAGAATGCATTGTGACAATAACATTGTCTGGTGTTCATGGGAAAGAGAGGGGATCACTCAGAGAGGGGATCACTGTGAACCAAATGCTCTACAAGACAACTTCTGCAGCATTTGCATAAAGCCTTTCAAGACGAAAACTTAAAAAAAGAAAGTCAAACAGCCACTTTCACACTGAGCAAAGGCCTTTGTTCTGGAAGTTTGTTTCCTATTCATTTTCTCCATAGGCAGTAAAACTAATCTTTAATTAAGAGTCATATAAATCATATTTTGTGTATAAACACCACTAAACTTCTTTTTCTTTGTATTGTACATAATTTATCTGTTCCTGCACAAAATCGCATATTAACAAATGTAAGAAAGCCTCAAACTGCCTTTAAAGCTGACCACAACTCATCCACAATTCATTACGGTGACAGCAACATCTCTGATTGTTGGATCTCCCTCTAGAATTGTGGGTAGTAGTTCAGTGGAGATTCAGCAACTAAACATAACTTACTAAACAACTTTTTTCTGACAGCACTATTTTAGGTCTTATACAGACATATGGAGCACAGTCCATTAAAGAGAGAAGAAAGGTTTTCACAGGCAAGCTTTTGGGTGGAGAACGTGGGACTTTAGTAGACTTGACAAACAAACAAGAGTTTAATCTTAAGCAATATGAGCAACAGAGACATCTGATAACAGCCAGCGCAATCAGAACAACTGTTTTGGGATTATTGCATTCAAACGCGCCACACTTTGATGTTTCTTTTTGCTCTTTTTTGTCTCAAGCCTTTCAGCTTTCATAATCCGCCTTTGAAGTGAGCGACTTGGCAACAATGTCAGTGTGTGACACACTTATTCTTACCATCCAAACACACACAGGCTGTGCAAACCATTGCTTCCTGAACCCTTCTTTGCTCTCTCTCTCTCGGTCTTATCAGTAATGCTATACATGTGTCTGGACTTACATCAACTAGTCAGTCATTAATTAGACTCTCATTAACAGCAGTTAACATTCTGGACTTGGAACGCTGAGCACACTGAAGGTTTTGCGTTTAGAAACACATAGTAATTGGACTACAATCCCTGACTGATAGAGCCAGTTAGACTCCATTATGCTCCTAATATCAGCTGAACCACATGTCAGTCTGAAACTCACTCATAAAGAGAGATCAAGAGGTTCAACTTTTCTGTTGCCATGCACATATCAAAGTTTACTAGCTTTACATAATCATAACATAAACATCAAATATAACTTTGCACAGGTAAAGTTAGTAAATGACTCCACTCCATTTTCAAAAAAAGTCTTGTGGCTGTTTAAAAAACAATATGTATTTAAGCATCTTGCTCAATAGAGAGCAAGCAATTACATGCTGACGTAAATTTTATGTTGTAATCGTCAGCATGATATTGTTAATGATGATGAAATGAGATGGAAGCAGTGCCAGTTCTCTTCTTCTGTATTGTTACATACATCTGAGTGTAATGGATTATCAAAAAAGAAAAAAATGGGCAAGGACAGATGAAAGTGGAGTTTAGTCCTGCATTCATAACCAAACACAAATATATTGTTTCACTGGATGATGGATTCATGACATTAAAGGAGACCTAACAGTTAGGCTAATTAAGCTGTCACGTGGCATGTAGTACTAAACTAAGCTCTCTGTAATTGTCTTATTGCGCTTAAACTGTCAAATACACACAAGTTTATGTTAAAAACACACATAAGTTACAAAAACAGTCGGGTATGTCTGTGAAGGTAAACAGCTGGGAAAGAAATTGCATGTTTATGTATAAGATCTGTATTAGCATGTATTAGATCTGTGTGGCAGCAGATACTGTAAATAAATCAATAAATCCACTGCTTTCTTGTCACCCCTAAGACTAGGACTCTAAATAGTGTTCTGTGATCATCAGTGCAGCCAAAGACAGAACAGTTAGCATGCTTTGCTCAAACTTTCACCATGGCATTAGAACTGGTACACCGCTGTCGCTTGAGAAAACACAATGGCGGTGCCGTGGATGGAAATTTACAGATTAAGGGGCGGTAATATTATAATAAGCTCCCCTTTCTACATCACGGGGGGAGCGAAAGGCATACCAAAAACATTTTCGGGGTTGGTAGATGCACTGGGGACCCGCTTATAGCACTTAAACATGGAAAAGGTCAGATTTTCATGATATGTCACCTTTAAACTACAAGGTACACACAAAAAAATATATTAAATGTTGTTCACAATAACATCTATAACATGCATTTAGAAAAAGGATGGTGTATTTTCATTTCATGCCAACTTAAAATCCCTTTAAAACACAGGAGCTACGATATATTGCACTGGCACAGTAAAGAAAACCATGTTTCTAAAGATCAGTATTTATTTCAGGGAAGTACTGAGAATGTTTTTAAATAATTTTGACATTGCAAATGCGTGTCAAGCTGTATTCATTATGTTCTGCAGACTGTGGGAAACACATGATACATGCAGGTCTGGAAAGATTGTTTCGTTTATGAGCTTATATGAAGCTTTCAGCAGCTGGTATCATTTCCACACTTGCACATAATTTTGGTATCTATCCTGTCAGACCCTGCAGATTTGACCCATTTACATTGATAAAACACTGATCAAACTGGTGCTATTGATCATAAACTGTGAGTATGGTTTAGAAATTAAGAAAGAAACTAAATCCAGTTAAACAGAAGGAAAGAGATCAGGAAATCTAATCAGTGCTACTCACAGTGTAACTTACAAGAACCAGTCTTTTTCAAGGAAAGGCAGTTCACTCTGTGGTCATCTTGGGAACACACTCGGGCAGCTATCTTCAGTCATGCAACTACAGCTCCTTTCTAATTGAATGGGGAAATACTGAAACCTAAAAAACTACTTGCAAACCTCCCATTTTGATAACATATATCAAGTCAGCAATAAAATCTGACTTAAATAGTGCCATAAACTTTCACATTCTAAACCAAGAGTAGGCAGACTCTTTACAGACTCACGATTGGCTCTTTTAGTGTTGCATAGATGACTTTTTTTAAATGGTCAAAACCCGGAAACGAGTTAGCATTTTAGCGTTTCCAGTTCCACTGTCCTGAAGTCACCATTATTACATCCGTAATACCCCTCATGATTTTTTAAGCTTTTACTGAAAAAGGTGGGGTTGCTAATAAATGGTAAAGGATGTCGGGACATTAAATGTCATCAAGATCAACAGGTAAACTCATATATACTCAACAGTCCACTTTTACAGCCTCATTGTATTTACAACCGCACTCTTGAAAACTATTATAAATCAAAATCTAAATAAGTTTTTAAATAACTAAAAAACCTATTAGAAGCCTAGTGATGGTGACGTTGAGCTCATGTGACATGGTGTGGTTTCTTTATAGCTTACGTTTAGCTTTTTGCCTCTGGCGATTGTATTTAGGCTTGATGAACAAAACAATAATCCAAACGCCAATAAAAATCCTATTGGGTTGTTGTTGGGGGAATCAATGAGATGTCAACTTCCGAATTGGCCCACAAAAATATGTCATGACTGCAGCAGTCTATTTGGAAGGAGAGAATCACTTTTTTTATATCGCACATTTAAATTTCCCCAATTCATTGTAATATCAATGATCTGTCTCTGCTAGAACTTGTCTGCCTCTTGAGGGACTCTTGATAGCTATTGCACTGCATCTAAAAGAAAACAAGTATTATGAAGGTTTGTTACTATTAGGATCTAGTACGGTTTGCTGTTAAGATTATAGGTCAATTTACTATTTATCTACTATAAAACACCATTTTAAAATAAAGCTGCTTAAATGATATAGAGACAAATGCAAATATATGCATAGAATACGAAATGAAAAAAATAAATACATATACAGTTTACTGTCGCATTCTGTTTCAAATGGTATTATTGTTTTAAATACACCATGCTAGTCTTCCATTCTGAACACAGCTTCTATTTCAGCATGTCCTTATGATGTTTATGACATACACACCGTAATCACCGTTTGGGAGAGTATAGGAAAAGCAGCAGTCAGATCCAAAGGAGTAATTTCTAATTCTGACCCTGAACACAGAGAGCATTAGAGCCTTAGTGACAAAACCGAGCAGTTCAAAGCAGGGGTCACCACTTCAAAACGCCACGTAAAAACACCACACTCCAATCGGCCATGATCCCAAACCCTCTTTGAAAGCTCCACAAAGGACAGCAGAGTCATGTCTACTCCATAAAAGCCCGGGCGAGACTCCCGCACTCTGTACCGTCTCCTCTGTCATGCAAAAAGGCATGTTGAAAGTCTTTTGTGTGGAGTTGTTTCAGTTGTTACACACATAAAAGAGCTGAAAACACTCAGTCAGCCATGATGGATTGGTCAAGACAACGGAACAACAAATCATCTGGATGAATCTAAAGAAGCCTCTTTGTTAAGGGTGTTATATGTTAAGCTCATTTTCATTGCCAACTTATATGAAACTATGTTGCTGGGCCATATTCTACACTTCTGTTGCTGAAATCCTATTATAACGCTAGGTTTGGTCACCAAAAATGTTCAGGATTTTCATGTGCATTTTCTACCCTTTTTAACAGGCTGTTTTGCTAATGTACCTTTAAGAATTCCTTATGTAAATTATATCAGGTGTGATTGACTAAACCCTTTGCATATGAAATAAGTAGAACCAAATGGCTGAATACTCAACTGGTGTTGATATGCAACTAGAGATACTTATATCACACCTGCAATACTAATGTTATTACACAGTCGCCTATTAATAGTCTGCTTGCTGATATGATTACATTATGTGTATATGCGTTTCCTGACCTTGTTGGTTTGGTCAGCATCTCTGTTGAGCTGTCTCCTCTCCTCATCCCAACAGCCCTGTGCTTCCTGTAGTTGTCTCTCTAGACTCTGCTGTGTCTGCCGGCTGTCTTCCTTGACTCTGCTCAGAGACGTCTGCAGCTCAGCTATCACCTGTGTGGACACATCCAAACACAAAATATGTCAGGGCAACTACAGCAACAGGCTTCTGAGCTCAGTGATCAGTAAAGCTCCTCAGGGTCTGCTTTAATTACTCAGAAAACTGATTCTGCTGAATTTCTGCTTGACCAGCTGGAGTCAAATTATTCAGCAATGTCTTTGAGGTTGTCAGTAGATCTTTTCACTGGAAGCTAAGATCTCAATTCAGCTGCTGGTGTTACATAATCAATCACCTCTAATATATGCTCTGAATGCAGATAAAACAATGAAATGAATGAGAGGTTTAGTATTGGAGAAAGTACTGTTTAACTACAGCCAAGAAACTCTGTGAGTAAAAAAAAAAAAAAAAAAAAAAAAAAAAAGCTACGAATAAAACATTATTAACAGTTTCAACACTGGTAATAAATCAGCATATTAGAATGATTTCTGAATGATAATGTGACACTGAAGATGGGAGTAATGATACTGAAAATTCAGCATTGCATCACAGGACAAAATTAGAATTAAAAATATATTAAAATAGAAAACCAATATTTTAAATTGTAATAATATTTAACAATATTACTGTTGTTTCTGTATTTTTGATCCAATAAATGCAACCATGATGAGCAGAATAGACTTTAAAAAAACATTAAAAATGTTACTGATCCCAAACCTTTGAACGGCAGTGTACTGTACACTGCTGCTGCACTGTTTTCACTGTTTTAATTTTATATTAATAACTGAGCTAATGACACACTACTGAAAAACTTGACAAGATTACATTGATTATGCATAATAAGCATCGTTGTGAGATGTCAACACCTTAAACTGCGTTTTTTGCAAGAAACTCTTCAGTAAAACTTGATTTTTGCCAATTACAGAATGTAATCTGCATTTTGCCATATTATGCAATATTTACGATTCGATGTCAAGACCATAAAAAAGTCAACTATAAAAATTAAATGTAATGCATTATTGGCTTTTAATAATGAACAGATTTTAATGGTTATCGTTTTGTTGTCCATGCAAACAATTAATGACTGTTAAAATCTGTCGAGCGCAGGTGAAGGTCTAGCCTCTAGCCTTTCCAGCGTCCTGTCAGAATCAGTGTTGTTGGGGCCCAAATTATAGCCGTACAATAAAATCCCAAATGACCACCCCTGCATCACTACAGTTGCTCTTCACATTTCACACACACAACCCAAACCGAAAAAGAACAGAGGAGCACAGAGAGAAGACGGACTGTTTAATGAAGCTCTAGCGAGATGAAAATGAGAAAAACTGGCCCTTTGAAATCTTGCAGTCCAAATTCAGAGTCCATTTCAACTGCAGCTAAGAGAGCTGCAGCGGCAGCAGCAGCATTGCACAGGGCAGCGGTGCAGCTCAGGGCTAGACAGATAATTGCTTATTGTGCATAAATGTTCAGAGGAATGGTTTTACTGGAATCCATTCATTGTGTGGGAGTTGGGAGTGAACTCTTGGAGCGGACACAGAGGGAGAGATTAGACTTATTTTGTCAGTGGGCGAACCACATAAAAGCACCAAACGCCCCATTATTATTGTAACATAAGTTCTCATGGTAATAATTATTTGGCTATACAGATTCTCGCATCAAGTCTTTTGCCTGAAGGGACACACTCATCCTTCGATTGTTATTCCTTGCTCTTGATATTTTGGCATTAATGGCTTTAGCACATCTTCTTTCATTTTAAAGCTTCTCTTTAGTTTGAGGGAAACGTTACACTGTAACTAAGAGGTCTTAAACTGTCATCCTAATGTCTTTTTGATGGATGACTGATGTACCAGTGTGGACCAAAACAATATGTAAACGAAATAAGATATAACTGAAAGCTTCAGTGACATAATGAGACATTTTTTTACTTTGCCAGTTTTACTAAACAGGGCAAATTAGCGCGAGAGTGCAATTCCAAAACAGTGCCGATGGGCGTGGAAATTTCTGCGGGTCATTTCCTAATAACGTGCAAATGAAAGAACACAGATGCAACATCTCATTTAGTGAAGTGAAGTGAAGTGACATACGGCCAAGTATGGTGACCCATACTCGGAATTCGTGCTCTGCATTTAACCCATCCAACGTGCACACACACAGCAGTGAACACACACACACCGTGAACACACACCCGGAGCAATGGGCAGCGATTTATGCTGCGGCGCCCGGGGAGCAGTTGGGGGTTCAGTGCCTTGCTCAAGGGCACCTCAGTCGTGGTATTGAGGGTGGACAGAGTGCTGGACATTCACTCCCCCCACCTACAATCCCTGCCGGCCCGAGACTCGAACCCGCAACCTTTGGATTACGAGTCCGACGGTTGCGGGTTCGAGTCTCGGGCAACACAGATGCAACATCTCATTTACATATCGAAGTGCCAAAAAATGAAGCTAGAAGTTGCAAGAAGTTTTGATAGAGCTGGTATTGCGTGACTCCTAGTTGAGGGTTCCAAATCGTCTTTTATTTCCTGAAGCAAATTAAAAATAACGTGGCTTGGCAAATATATGTTCGGATAATGCGTTCTTCAGGAATTCCAAATAAATTAATATGTTTGAAAAAATCCTCTCCTTTTTACCACATACTCTCTGTTCTCTGCGGTGGCTCCTCCTAGCAACAACAATTGCAACAATTTCAAGCGCAAAATAATTTAAGACATGCTTCTTTGGGTGTTAAATAATGGCGCAAATACCAGTAATTTGACGAGCGCAAACGTTAGTAAATCTCGTTGCGTGATTCATTTGAATACTCTCCTCCCATAAATTTTGCATCTGAAAGTGAAACTCCTGCAAATGCATATTCAACAAGTCAATAATTCAATAAGGTCAGGCGCAAAAATAACTGTGTTCAAGCCTTTTCAGCGCTAATTCTTCACTGCGCGTCTTTAGTAAATCCTGACAGTACTATTTTAACGCCAAAAGACGGTTTGCGCTGGCGCAAGCTGTTAGTAAATCTGGCCCTTGGTGTTCCGAGTGGCAGCTTGCATGTTACAATGTATGGTATTGTTGTCAGATTCTTTAATGTAAGTCTATAGAGTTTTTGGTCACACTTTATTTTAAGGTGTAATTCTCGTGATTAACAAGCCATTAACTACAACTTTTGCCACAATTATCTCCTTATTTGCTGCTAATTAATAATAAGGTAGTTGTTAAGTTTAGGTATTTGGTAGGATTAAGGATGTGGAATATGGTCATGCAGAATATGTGATTCATAAGTACTAATAAACAGCCAATATGTTAATAATAGGCATGCTAATAAGCAACTAGTTAATAGTGAGAATTGGTCCCTATACTAGTGGGGTACTAGAAGCGTTACCAAATCACCTCTCTAGTTTAGAAGGTTTTAGAACTTAGAAGAGACTAAAAACATTAAGAGCTAGCTTCGATGTAGTGGTTTGAAGTTAAAAACATCATAACAAAAAATACATAACAAAAACTTATAAATAAAATCATTTAATCAGACATACTGAAGTAGATCTGAAGCACATTCTAAATAAAAAAGTCAACCACAGCCGCATCGTGACACAAGTGTAGGGGTGTGATCTGTTTCTTGATCAGATTACTCTAGTAGTGTGCAAAAGTAAATTTACATCACAATATCCAAGTCAAAACAGTAAAAGTAACCTTAGTAACTATGGTATTTTGGTGGTTACTATTGTAATTATTTGAAAAAGAAGCAACAGAATTTATTTGAACATATATTAAAGCTAAACGAGTGAAATGTGAAAACATTTCACAGAGCTGTGGTGTCTTAATATGCACATGAATAAAAATGAATAATGCAGCAGCTCTAGGACACATATCTATATGATGGTGGTGGTGAAAGGAGAGCTGTAGAAAGCAAAGCTCTGTTTGGACAACACCTTGCCTCATCATTAGCTGGAGAGCTTCAAACATTAGCAAGATTAACGGTCAGTCAAAGAGGAGCTGGATTTCCAAAATGCTAATTAAAAACATTTAAGTGCACGCTCAGAGCCAGTGCTGAGATCCCTCTAGACAATGTATGGCATGGTACGGATTTAATTGGCGCACTTCATATGCAATTCCACCGCTTTGGTCACATCTGAGAGATGTCTGTTGATGGCATAGATTAGTATGTGCTTCAGAAGTTCAAAGGACACTTGTCTATATAACCTTGTCTCTTTTTATACAAGACGATAGTCCAAAAAATGACATATACACTACATCATTTCTATGGCCACAAAACTAAAAAATGGCCACAAATAAAATTTAGTTTTAGATGCACAGTATATTATAAAATTTGAAACCCTTACAACCCAGCTAAAAAAATGCAATTAAATCTGAAAATGCCATTAAAACTGAAATAGCTGACGGAAATGACACTAGTTACTATAAACTACTATAAACTAACAACTAAACTAAAACTAACAACAACAGTGTGACAGCTAAAACGAAGTGAAATTGAAAGTACAAATTGAAAATACAATAAGTAAGTAAATAATGCTGCTGCACGTTTTAAGTTTTTGCCCTTTTGGGTGGACTGTCCCTAACAAGAGTGTTTAACAAGAGGAATAAGCAAACGGAGGCCTGCGTTCTTTGGTGTGGAGGAGGCGCATTTAATGTGTATTAAACAAAGATGCGTTCCCACCAAATGCGAGTGGGAAACAAGAGAGAGGAAAAACTATGTTTATCCAGCGAATGCCAATTTTGTGCCTCGGAAAAGGAATTAATCATCAGTGGCCCTCTCAGAGGTTATTTAGAAATGGGAAAACGCCTGTGAACTCTTTTTCTCTCACACTCAAAGTGTGTTCTTTTGATGTCAAGCATTGTGTAATTTAATAGGCCTGTGTTTTCACACAACATCTGCTTGTCAACCTGACGTTCAGCGCTCTGTGTTGTGGAGAGAACTGAAAATGGGGCCATGAAAAAAGAGCGAGCGTTTGAGCTGGGACTAAGGTAATGCGAGGCAATTATGACAAGCCCACAACCTCACACCGAACAGCACGTTTTCACAACATCTACAGCAGTTCAGTTCTGTGCTAATCTTACACACAGAGAAGAATGAAGGTAATTCTTCTGAACCTGAGTGAGTGTAATGGCGTTGAGTCTGAGCAGATTAAATCTAATGTTTAACACATGGCAGAGGCCGGCCTCAGTATGGGATATAGAGGAGAGATAAGCGCTCAGACACCCTCAGAACACCCACTAGACCCGAGTGTGAAATCACGGCCGGGAACGGAGAGTGGGCAACAAGTGTCGAGTATGAGTATTATCAGGGGCTACAAAATGAAATGCACGTGTCAAACACCGCAGAGGGCAAGTTGTGTTATTGAGGCATAGGGGAAAAACGTGTTGAGGAAACCACTCTGACACTGTGGTTTGCCAAGCTACCTAACAAGCATCTCATGACAAAGTAGTTCACTAGAGACAAGGCAAGCAGGATTGATAAAGTAATTATCTGCAGTCCACCACAAGTTATTAAAAAAAAAAGCAGCTGGGTCGTTCCTGTTATTTCAACTTTGTAACTAAAACTAAATAGAAATAAATCATATTGCTATTAAAAAAGTTAACATATGGGCCATTCCATGTGGGGAAGTCGTGGTCTAATGGCTAGAGAGTCGGACTCGTAATCCAAAGGTTGCGGGTTCGAGTCTCGGGCCGGCAGGGATTGTAAGTGGGGGGAGTGAATGTCCAGTGCTCTCTCCACCCTCAATACCACGACTGAGGTGCCCTTGAGCAAGGCACCGAACCCCCAACTGCTCCCCGGTCGCCGCAGCATAAATGGCTGCCCACTGCTTTGTTCACGGTGTGTGTGTGTTCACTGCTGTGTGTGTGCACGTTGGATGGGTTAAATGCAGAGCATGAATTCCGAGTATGGGTCACCATACTTGGCCGTATGTCACTTCACTTTTATGCAGCACATTGAATGTCCTCATTATATCTGGATCATTATTTCAACACATTATATTGAATTTGATAAAGAGTGCTGATATACAGTCCAACAGCACTGGGACTTTTCACTGTGTGTATCCCTCCACTAGTAGGGGGACTTTTCACTGTGTGTATCCCTCCACTAGTAGGGGGAATTTTCCTCTTTCTGCAGGTTACACTGCTACACCAGCAGGTGGCAACAAGTTACTGTCTTTATAAATAAGTAACAGAATCTGTCACTTAGAACTGCACAATTTAACGAAATTGCGATTAAATTAATGGTTTTGTGTGATTATGAAATCGCGAAAGCTGTTATGTGCAGCTTGTCAGTGAAGTACGGCTCTGTGATGTAAATGCTTGAGTAGTAAATGATTGAGTCGCTTATAACATGCATTTGAAAAAGCAACACGCGTCAAACATCTTTCCAAACATGAGAAGCATTTATGAACATCTTGTCCAAAAGACATCATTTAAAAAACATGTTTTTCTGCAAACTCACTTTATAACATCAGTCGAGTGTTTAACACTTCTGTGGCTATTTTCATGCATTGAATGAAGTTCAATCTTTCCAGGAATGACATGCATTACATTTTTTCTGCGGGGCATATTTGGAGTTTCAGCATGAGAGCGCCCTCTGGCCTTCGGATGGAGCAGTATTTACTATTGATCACAGAACTGTGCTTCACTGACAAGCTGCGCATGAAAAAAATGGCAGCCTTTGTTGAATCGTGATTCCAGTTTAATTTCAATTAATCGTGCAGCTCTACTTTCACATTTTAAATAGGAAAACAAAAGCATAAACAACTATTACCACCTGATCTGTGATGACCTGCTGATCTGAATTATGTGACTTGCATGGTGTCAGCTGATCTGTCTGTAAAATATCCTGTTTGATAAATGACGGAATAACATTGAAATGATGTTTAAAATATATAAGTTAATAAATGAATAGGTGTTTTATTATAGAAATTAGAGTCATGTCAACATCCTCTCAAATTAAAGTAAAATGAAAGTGTTAGAATACACCTCTTATTTTCACTCGCAAGTAATTAAAACATGATAGAACATGAAAATGCACTGCATAGTAGGAATGACATAGTTAACTACATTGAAGTTATGTAATGTTCTTGGAGGTCAAACAGCTGAGCATGGCACTAACAAAGCTAAGGTCATGGGTTTGATTCCCAGGGAGTGAATGAACTGGGGAAATGTATACACAATGAATGCAATAAGTGGCTTTGGATAAAAGTGCCAAATTAGTTGGTTTTTGAAACGTTTCATTGAAATGAACAAACATATTAGCTAAAATGAATCAGACTTGAGAGAGAGGACATTCTAGGAGAGCATCTTTGATGTTTTAATTATTAGCTCAGCTCACTTGCTTATAAGGCTGTCTGCGCAATATAATGTCATCCCTGATGTAGTATTTCTGTGATGGCAAAACTACTACTTTTTAGTTCCCAAACAACATCCGAAAATACACTTTACATACAATAGAAACCGGAAACATACAACACAGAGTGTGAAAGAGACAGGCGAAGAGAGGTAAAGAAAAACAAGACCCCACATCAAACCCACATGTTTGAGGGAATGTACATGAATATATTTGCATTGTGCATTATGCATGAATTGCTCCAGAAATACAGATTACACATGAGCATATCCATCTATCTATCTATCTATCTGGACTGAAAAGCAGGACATAGTGTTTTTCCTTCCTTTTAAGCTTCCTCAGAACATTCAAACAATCATGTTTACCTGTGCAGACTTGGCCAGCTTCTGATTATATTCCTTCTCAAGATGCTTCAACCTGCTGTTGGTCTGTAATGAAAGAGAACACAGGAGAGGAAGGTGTTAGAAACAGAGAGTGCAGACACATGACACCGGATCGGCTGGCAGGAAGCGCGAGGAGTCGCTTTGCCGTGACCTCTGTGACTGGCACGCATGTTGGCATGTGTGTGGCTGGAGCTCTGGGCTCAGGGCCAGGCCTGACACCACAACAGCACACGGGCCTTTCATCAGAAGCCAACTTATCACCACTTAACAGGAAGAGAGAGAACAATATCACAACGTTATCTGCAAAACAAGAATATGACTTGAAAAAAAACCCCACTAAGCTTTTAAGAGCAAGAACTTGAAAAGCAACAAAAAAAGAGATAAATGACTATACAGGGGTTATTTATTTATTTTTGTTGCGAATAGACAGAAGCGCTTTTGTTGCTTGCTCACTAAAACTTATATTAGAAGTAACAAAATTGTGTATAGTTACTAGTCACTTATTATCATGCCTTTTATCAACATATTGGCTGTTTATTAGTATTTATAAAGCACATATTCTGCATGACCCCTAATCCTACCCAATTCCTAAACTTAACATCAACCTTACTAACTATTAATAAGCAGCAAATTAGGTGTTTATTGAGGCAAAAGTTGTAGTTTATTGTTTGTTAATAGTGAGATTTGGACCTTAAAATAAAGTGTGACCATATTAGTAAGAGATTTAAAAAAAAAAATTACTGCTGGTTGGTATGTTGGCACTATGAGCAGCAATTCACCACTGTATTGCTTTCTACCTATAATAAACTTGTAAAGATAGGACTAAAACAGTTCATCTTGGCCAATGATGTCTAATATAGGGTAAGGCAGGGTCATAGATAACAAAAAATCTTCTCAACACATATCTAGATAGAGAGCCATCCATTTGCATTCTCATTCCTTTCAATGGCAGTTGCTTGGCTGGTGCACAAAACCCCATAAAAGTGTGACCTACATTTCTTTTGAGCCAATCAACTGATCAGATGTAGCTTGCAAAAATCTATTTTTACCAGAATACATAAGTAGTTTATTAAAATCTACATAATGTTGACAACACAGCTTCCACAATAACACAATGAACTCAAGTTTCTGATGTCAAAGCTCTAGTGTGAAAAGCCCTCAGTAAAATATGTAAAGTGATGGCATGCACATGCAGGTGAAGTCGATGTTGAGGTTGATGTTACTGATGCATTGGGCCGGAGGCATCAACACATAAGCTACTGCTAAAACACACATATACATACAGACCAGCAAACCCACAAGCAGATCCATCCCGGGCCCTCGCTCTCTCATCCTGTCAGTCACTGTATGTCCCCTCGAGCCTTTTACACTGATGAAAGAATCCAAGGCAACTCTAGCATCTATAAAAAGGATATTCTTTGTTTTTTTGCAGCTTGTGTTGCCATAGATACCTTGCGTTTCCTTAATTCTGCCAATGGGTAATGGGGAACTTTGTGTGAATGACATTTTGAATGGCAAATTTATGCCTTTTATGAATTTCTTCATGCTTAAAAGAATAGTTACACCAACACTGAAAACTCAAATTGACCATGTCATCCAAATGTTATGACATTATTTCTGTCGAACACAAAAGGATATGTTTATCTGAACGTTCATTCAGCTGAATGTGTCTCTTTTCTATAGAATGAAAATCCAAGAGGACAGATATTGCCACGGCCTGAAATCCATTCTTAAATTTTGGACCTAAATTCTGAACGGATGGCCAGTCCATAAAACGGCTCCCACAAAGCTAAAAGAATACAGACTTAGAATATAGTGCATAAATCGCATGGACTAATTTCATGCTACTTTTATTTACTTTTTTGGTGCAATGCCTGGTCACTGTATGTTTTCGGTGTATGGAAGAGCAGCGTGAACATGGGTGTACAATATGCGGGGGGATATTGCACCCCCCGCATATTGTACAATTTTAATAAACTGTAAATTAGTCCCACGCAATTTTTTTGGGCAGGTGTGTTCACGTACATTTTTTCTAGGGCCAGTGTAAATAAATCTACATTTAAATTCAAAGAGACAGTATAGTCTATGCATTACCTGTCAACTGAAATTTTATTTACATCCAAAATGAGGCAATGTGAACATTATAGAGCGCTAAACACTCTCATGCAGTGTATGTTTCATTCATACTCAAAGCCAGAGGGTGTTCTCAAGCAGACAGTCCAAAACAGACTCATAGAAGTAATAACTTGTCACATGCAGGAAATCCATAATATGGACAAAAGCATCCAGCGATTGCTGTAGCTAAGCTGAATATAAAGCAGAAACGATTTGAATGATGAAACGTGTAGACAATAAACACACGATTGTGACAATATATGGTTTACTGTCACAAGCCAGGCCTCTGTGGCTCTCTCCGATCGCCACCAGAGGGCACCCTCACCCGAGTATTGACTGTTTCATGAACTCCATTTCCCATCTGCCCCTTACCTAGGACTAATCACCGCCAGGTGATTCTCATCACCATCTCTACTTAAGCCACACTCACACTCTAGTCTGTGCGAAGTCTTGTTAGCCTGTCTGCACTACAAAGCGTTCTCCGTTCCTAGTTTTCCTCGTGGTTTTCCTGTGTTCTGATTCTTGCCCGTGTTCCTGGATTATTCTTTCTGCCTTGCCCTGTTTGGATTTGTACGCCGATCGTCGACCACGCCTGTTTACTGACCACTCTTCTGTCTTGCCCTCAACATACCTGTTTGCTGGTTATTCGACCCTGCCTGTCTTGACCATGTTTCATAATAAAGCTTTGCACATGGATCCGCACGTCTCACGTCTCGTCAGCCCTGTAACATTTACACAGTGGTGGGCTGTCAGGGCCTTCTCTGCTGGCCCTACAAAAAATAAAATTGTGTGAAAAATGTTTTATTTAGGTATCATTTTCATTTGTGTTATGTCCACAAAATTGCCTATGATTAGTTTCATTGAGGTTTAACTGGAGTCTGAGGCCAGCACTACAGATAGGGCTACCCTTTTGTTGAAAGACGTCACATCTGATTTGTAGCGAGCGTTAGTGACAGAATCATCAGCCAATCAAATTTTGACGTTAAGTGTCTAGTGACATGCCCAGTGCTACCCCCATCGTTTGTCGGGAATTTCCAAGGTATGAAAGTGAAATTCAACAAAAAGAAAATGACAGCTGCAGTCACTAGCGCCTCTACAGCTATCTACTAAAAACACCATTTTCAAGGCGCTCTTTTGCAGACAAAAGAGAAATAATTGAAAAAGGAAGACCTACACCCAAACTGGATTCGCTAACAAAGACCAGCAATGGTTTTGTGCGCCATTTTAAAGATTGCAACTATGAGTGCTATGAGTGGCTAACAGCTAGCACCGAGCACAAGAAGTTATTTTGTTAGCCGTGTTTACTTTTTAATATGAGTAAAGGGACATGGAATGAAATGAAATGAAAGTGTGTGGATGCTGTGGACGCGTCGTCATTTTAGAGTGACGTGAATGTGCATAGTGCCCCTTTATTGGCGGATTACTTTTACTGATCCATGTAGGGAAATTTACTCTGCATTTAACCCACCCTAATCTAGCCTACTGTTAACATAAATTGTTGATCGGCTGTTATTTTTGTTGAGAGCCTGTGTACGGCATAATATGTGCATTATATGCATATGGCTGCGTTAGCTGTAACAGATATGTGTAAGATGTGGGTATGTAGTTTACAGTTGCTCACTGAAGTCCCTGACTGAAACCCCACGGAGTTTTTCAAGTCATCTCCAGGTAATAAATAAATAAAATATGAATAATGCAGTGCTAATTCACATACTATTTCGTACAGAACGTATAAAATATATTTTCTGCCTTATTATGTGATAAAAATGGGAAAGAAGTGTTTGTAGTATATAAACCAATCATAAAATGATCATTAGGAAAATATAGAGGGAAAAATATTATAGAATGCTAATGACTGGATATTGCCATCTATAGTCTTTGTTATTGTCCAGAAGTGCATTTGATTTCTTAGTCAATTAAAAGTAACTGATAAGAAGAAAATACGACTACTACTAATAAAACCTGTGAATTAAAAAAAAGAAGAAAGTATTATTTGTCATTTCTGTCCCCCTCACTTTTGAAATGATGGCTATGCCCCTGAGCCTGAATATTCTGCTAAACAACTCTTTCAGTCTTCCATGAAAGAAAACGTGTAAATGATGACAATTTTTATTCTTTTTTTTAAAAGAACTAATCCTGTAATATGCTAACACTGACCTAGGAACAGAGGATCTGATGAACAGACGGTGCTTATACACAAGTATGGAAAAACACAAACAGTAAGAAAGCTGGAAAAGCATGGAAAAATGAAGCATTTGGACTGCTTTGTGTGTGTTTCCTAGTAAATGTCTGTACCTTGCCAAAGGCATCTTAGAGCTACAGGCGCTTTGAGCTTCTATCAGGTGCTGCAATCGCTTCACAATATTGCCAGTGTGAGTCCACGGCCTTTGAAGTGTGAACGCTGTATTTGAACGTTACTGTATTTGAAAGCACAAAGCATGCAGCGCTAAGCCAACCTTCATTAACAATCTAATTCTGGAGCTGAGCAATCACAACACTCACCCTTCCAATCGTACACATTAAAACAGAAGGAAAATAAACATCAGCTCACATACCTACAGGGATAATATAAGATGTAATTATTATTTTTCTAAAAAACCAGGAACAATTAGGTTTGATAGTGTAGTAAGTACAAGGCTGGCAGGCATTTTTCCGCAATTTTGCAGTATGTGTTTAGAGATTTTTGGCGAGTGCTGGATTGGATTGTGTTGCTTGGAGAGGAAGACTTTTCTGTAAACATGGTTTTAAAAGCAATGGGCATTCTCATGTCTCCAAACTGCCTTGGGTTTATTGGTTCCTGGTGTCTGGGAAAGAGATAGCCCCGTGAAGATTGAGCGTACACACACTTAAGGATCAGTTCACCCACAATGAAAATTGTCATCATTTACTTGTCCTCATGTTGTTTTCAAATCAGTACAAGTTGTACTTTTTCATACAATAAAAGCATACTGAGACCAGCGGTCATCAATCTCCATAAAAGGAAGAAAACAAATCTCACAATATTATAAAAGCTGAGGTGGGAGTAAGAAAGTTAGACAAGTCAAGTCATGCCAGTTCCTCACCTCAAGCAAGTCAAAGTGCTAAGCAAGCACCAAGTTTGATCACATTACCAAATAGTACCCATTAAAGACAATCTTACTTATTTCCTATAGTAATTATTAAGTCTTTGAAATCATATTATTCTTAACTGAGAAGAAACATACTCAAGCTTCAAAAACATTGTGTTAGTTGCAGAAAACTTGCATTACAAGACAAACTACTATTACAAGAGGGAATAAATCATATTTCACATTCATATAACTTCAGAAAATAGAATATAAAATATATAAAAAAATACTTTATAATGCTGAGCTTTGCTGGTTTTCATTGCAAGATTCTACTAAACATATCCCCTTGTGTTACAAGTTTATTTTTTAGTAAAAAATTAGGATACACTTTATTTGAAGGTGTCCTTGTTACAGTGTAATTATACATTTAAGTACTGTGTAATATTAATTAACTACATGTACTTACTATATGGTTAGGGTCTGGCTTAGGGTTACTCGGCTTAGGGTTAATTATGCATAATTTATTTATTATAATAGTAAGTGCATGTAACGTGTAACAAGGACACCTTAAAATTAAGTGTTACCAAAACTTTCTTAAAATATCCCTTTTATAGCTACATGATAAAACATAAATACCAATAACAAAATACTGCAAAGGCACAAAAAGTGAAATATTAACATTACTGTAATATATATGAATTTATCTGTAAAAAAGTGGATGCTTTATTCTAATGATTTTCCATCTCAAAACACTCATGACTCTTTCACAGTCAAGGTCTTTCAATCTTAGACAGATAAGCAAATGTTTGTCCAGTCTGTGAGCAACAAATAAATGATGTGTGTAAATCACTTTCCATGCTAGATTCAGACCATTATCAATCAGAGAAGGAGAGATGTGCAAGACATGATTTTTAGCTACTGTTCATTATTCTCAGCATACTGACTTCCTTCGATTTAGATTTCAAAATGCCACAAAATACCTGAAATCATGAAATCTCCTCTTGTTGAGGAGAGATGAGCTAAATCGATCAGACTTGTGATTTTCTGGTAAATGGATGAAAAAATCCCATAAACCTCCACAATTCTCAAAACCTACACTTAAAGAGAGACATTAACCATACAACCTAATTTCAGTAAGCAACCACCAACAATATGATAATAAGATGTCAACAATGGTAAAGTTAGATGATTTCAGTTTGATGAATATAGTTTAAACTCTTAATTTTAATGAATCAGAAACCTGATTTGTTTACATGATCACTCTAAAATCACATGGACATCTCTGTGTGGCATGTGTAAAAATGGAAAACATACCCTAATTTTAAATCGTATTTATCATTTAGCTTAACATTTTCCATTACTTGGCTGAAATGATGGCTTCTTTGAATGAAAACAAACAAAAAATGTATGCACACATCTGTCAAATAAATATGGTGATGTATATTGGAAATCATCAAAAGGCTAAAAAATATTGAGATGTATTTTTTTTTTATCTATATTGCTCAGCCCTATTGTAAACAAACTGAGTCAGTGAAGGTGACACCATGCTAATGAAAAAGAGATCAATCCTCACTTGCCCTTCCTCGTCCTCTTTAAAAGGGCCGTCACGTATTACACTGGCAGGTGTGGCTACACCCCCAACTCGCGTATGTGTGTTTGTGTGGCTAGGACTGTTTGATTTTCATCATGGCTTCCAAAATCAGTTTTTGGGCAGGGATCTGTCACACCTCTGTTAGCAGGTGGATCAGTGGACCGGCGGTAGGGATCAGGGAACACAGCCATGAATGCATCTGCGTGAGGATTTAGGCAGCCGGGGAGTTTGCTGGCCTCTCATGCTTTAAGTTGGGACCTCCTGCGATTCGTCCCATTTGATGACCTTGGGTGCTGATTTGCCGCCAGGGTCAACACTACAAAGGCCAGCTTAGGCATTCAATAAAAGCCTTTTATTTGGCCGGTGACCCTAGAGCCGCCATCTCCATCTGGTGGTGTGATTAAAGCCTTCTGATGAGGGGCGGGCATCTTTCTTCATGGCGGCTTCATCAATAATTCGTAAGTGTGGAGAGCTGACCTGTAAATAATGGCAAATCTTCAACTTTATAGTTGTAAAGCATCCACTTTGAGCAGAAAACACTGACTGCTGCACAACACCAGATATCATTGTCCTTCAGCTGGAGGAGAAGAAAAGAGCTGAGACCCCAGAGTGATCACTCAATACTGATTAAGCTCCTGTTGACATGTGGCTTTTGTGCAATCATACATTGGTTTGTCCAGCACTTTCGTGTCTTTTTGGTAATAGGTGGAGGATGGTCTGAGCTGCAAATGGAACGCCCACATATTGGCCGTTCACAGACCGTCTGCTGCTTATCGCACACAATAAATGCAAGAACTTTCTCAAAATTGCAAGCTGCAATTGGCTGACCAATAGTCATGTTTTAGACTTTGTGAACTTCAGTACTGGCTCTGTAACAAAGCATATCCAATATTATTATACAGGTCTCAGGACTGAACAGTTACAGCATTCAAACTCATATTTCTGAATAAAGACCATTGTGTTGGGTCTCACAGCATACTGTAAGAAATTATGAAATTGAATGGTAATAGTTCCCTTACTCTATGTGGTGAAAAAATGTAATGTATTTCTTAAAATTTTACAGTTAAATATGGTTAAATGTACAGTTTTTGGATGTAAGAAAGATGCGATCTTACAATTTATCATAATAACATTATCTGACATTCCCAGAACCCTCTGCGTGACAGCTCACATTTTGATGGATTTTCAATGAAAGGATGTTTCTTTTAGTTTTTTTCTTTTTATTAATGCAAATTAGGGCTTTATGTTAAATTATATTATATTAAATTAATGTTTATTGCATTATTTTAGTGTCATGTGTTTCTATTACAACACTATTTCCATTAATAAAATTGCAATTTTAATTTAAATCAGTGAAATAAAGTTGCTACCATGGCAAAGTTCTGACAGCTTCAGTTTTTGGATGTAATTTTTTACTGTTTTTTTAATCTTTATTTATTTATTAATTTAGTTTTTTTTTAAAACAGTCGCTCTCTGAAGCATTATTTTTATTTATTTGTTAAGCAGCTGTGCAATATATATATATAGGTATAATTAGCTGCTCATTATCGCGAAACAAATATTTATCATGAGGTTCATGGAGATCCCCATGGGTTTATTTTGTGATAACTAGCTCATTGTGCATCATGCCTTACTAACTGTTCTTGGTCAAATGAAGCTGCTATATGGACCACACCTCATGCCAACTATCAAAAGTCAGTCTGTAAAACACAAGGTTGAAAGTTTCTGTTCAAGGGTGATGTTAAAGTCTCTGAGCGAGTGGCCAGTGGCATTGTGGATGTGTTTTAAAGCGCTCTAAAGCCAGAGAGCTCTCCACAGCTCTACACTGCCGGTCTGTGGCAGTCTCTTCCTGTGTCACCGACTTTCCCAGCCATACTGAGAGGAAAAGAATGAGAAAAACTGGAGGATGGGGGGAAAACAGCGTAACTTTCATCTCTGCAGAAGAAAGAAAAATAGAATCACCAAATCCATCCACATGCCTGTCTGGTCTAAATCTGATTTTCTGCTATTAAGCTCCATTTCCCTCTCTCGATCTGCCACTCCGAGGTGATGGGGAGGTGTCTTTGATCATATTCTCCCACTGTTTTGCTCTCTGTAATCCATGACCAAAAATAATGGGATTTGGTGTATCTCCAAATGGCAGAGAAACCAGTTGACAGAAATTAATAAGTTTGCAGGGACAAAAAGTGAAGACAAACAATGACAACAACATCCCCAAAACGCCACCATCTTTCGTCAGGAGTGAAAGAGAGAGAGAAAATATGAATCATAATGTTAAACAGAGACTAAAAATGGTGGTGACACATTAACAAAAAATAAATAAAGTAAAAAGAGGTGACATCCAAACTTTGGGCAGAATGACAGCTGACAGGCACGCCGTGGGGGAGCTGGGTGTATTGATGTGTCTTTGAAGTGAGTGTGTGTTTACCGCATTCTAGAAGACAACAGCAGCCATGTTCTCGGGGCCTGATTCGCTCTAATACCTCCTGTCACTGCTCAATGGAAATCTTGTAACGATGCCACATCCTTCTTAGTCAACAGGTGCATTTCATTATGCAATGTGTACATGCAATAATCTTGACCGGTTTCCTGCCAGTTTCTTAACTGAGCGAAAGCTTTTATGTGCAACAGACTCATAGTATTTGTGCAAAGGCACTTTTGCTTTATCATTGTGCTGTTGCTCGACTGCGTTCATATTCTTAAGCAAACTGTCCCATTTGTTTCAATGTGACAATTTACGCTAAAATGTTTCAAGAAATGCACTTATGGTCTGGGTTGAATACAATTTAAAGGGGTCATGAACTGATAAACCAAAATTCCCTTGACAGTATAAGAGGTCATTGTACTATAAAAACATCCTGTAAGATTCAGAACTCAAAACTTTCTTGTTAGTTAAAAACGACAAGTTTAAAAGCTGCCAAAACGACAGCTTGTGGAATGTGCCACTCTAAGACGTAATAGTGTGACTAAACACCACCTCCACGGAAGATGATCAACGCCTGATTCTACATCGCTGCCTTTTAACCCCGCCCACCGATTTGCACATATAGTGTTTACGAGAGAGGCAAACGCGCAGGTCCATGCAGAAACCAAATGATGAAGATGGTTTTGAAGACAACAAGATGCTCTGCAGTGCCAAGTTGCAGAAAAACTGTCTTTGCATTGCCTCAGTAATGCAAAGACAGTGAAGGATGTAGCCTGTCAAACATACACAACTATTAGCCAATCACAGGAATGGGCTTTTACTTCTGAGTCTACAATCCGTCACGCATATTCAGACAGAGCGTTCTGATGAGGAGGGTCAAAAACAGGACATAAAATAGCATATTGCTTCTAAATTATTAGGCTTTTTGATGTAAAAATCTTGAAAACATTGTAGGTGGACCTCAGAGAACAGTACACAATAAAAAACAAAGACCGTTCATGATCCCTTTAAGCTAACAAGATAACACAGTGATGTCAGTGTGACAACATACAATCAACGCCCCATATATTTCCTTTGAAAGTGCATTTCTGTTTTTTCATACAAAATTATTTCCTGTGGTTACCAATAGCATCTGTGGTATTACGATTACCACAGAAAACAAATCAGACTCACCCTTTGGTTTGTTTGAGAGAATAATTTCAAACTTAAGGATTTACACTGAAACATTCCTTTGAATTAAACTATTAACGAAAGAGACAATAAGGCCAAAGTAATGACTGAAAACAGTCTGGATCATCTTGGCAGGCATTCTGGTATAGAGGACTTTCAGATATGGCACATCTTTGTAATACTAGCTAGCAGAGAAAGCTTATGGGTGGATGTTTGTGGATGGTAGGCAAACACTGTGTAAACAGAAGGCAGGTGAAACATTCTGACAACTTCCTCCTGGATCATTCACAAATACACTTCATATGTATTTACATTCTCTTCAGCTAGCGTAAAGCACGTGCTGCCTTTTCAAAGCAATTTATCTCACAGTACCACTACCTCTGTCTTGCACTTTTCTCTTGTTCTTTGTCACAGCGAGGAAACAAAAATAACCGCATCAGTTGTGTGCCGCACATCTTGTTACCATGGTGATCTCATGCATGTACAGAGACCATGTAGCTGGAAGCAGAGGTGGTGGCACTACAGAATTATACTTGAGTGAGAGAAAGAATATATCAATAAGAACACAAAAGTAGGGTCCGATGATTTCTGTGATGTGGAAAGCACGGATGGAATCACAGATGAAAAAACAGAATTTACTGTATAATGTGGAATGTCAGAGAATGTGGCAAAATTTGATTGAATAAACCAAAAGTAGGGTTGTATGCTTAATCAAATCACAATATTTTAATATTAAAGTACATGTGACGTTTGTGGTGTTTCCACATAATCTCCAGAACTGCTCTGAGTCACTTCACAGCATTTAACCATTTCATTTGACAAAACTATCATTAGATACACAGAGAAACTCAAGCACTTCACTACAACCTTCCAAAATAAAAGCTTGGTTTAACTTGAAGAAATTGTGACAGGAATATATTACTATTATACATTACATAGATTTTTTTTCAAAGTAATATTTATTTTAAAAAAATCACACAAAAAAAAATTCTCTGTTGTGCAGCCAAAAATAAAAGGAATTACTCAAATTTCATTTGATTAAATTTTAAAAGACTGAAAAATTTGTTCAAGTTTTATGCATTAATTAGATTACTACCATTATTGAATTAAACCATAAAACAACAAATCCAGAACAATTGATACAGAGTGTCTGAAAAATTCCATTAGGCACTATTATTATTAAAATATGAATACATTTGTATCGAATTGTTTCATAAATTCAATTGATTCGACATAATTTTTGATTATTACAAACAATGCAATTTAAATATTAAAACAAAATCCACAAAAATTAAAATGGAAAACACAACAATTGGGAAAGAATAAATAAATAAAACAAATTACAGGGCCCTAGAATAATTTTCTGGCTACTTTTTATTCCATATTATTTTATCAGTGAATAATGTCCAAATTTGGGACCACAAGACTATTGCATGACTTTAGAAGACTTGGAACATAGTGCCCAAGTCATAAGGACTACTTTTATCATACTGTTATGATGTATGCCTGTATTATATATATGTTTGTATTTATTTATTTCTAATTATTAATGCATTTATTTACTTATTTATTTATTTTATGGCTTGAAATACAACAAGTGCATTCCTCACCATTTGTCCTTTTGTGTTCCACTGAAGGAAAAAAGTCATATGGCTTTGGAATAATATGAAGGTGAGTAAAGGACGAGAATTTTCATTTTTGGCTGAACTATTGTGTTTGAATGCAGTTCTATTGTTTACACAACATGGCCATATTGGAGCAATCCATGAGAGGTGCCACAGGTCTATGCTTTGAGGCCGCTCTCATGTCAAATATATGCTAATGGTTTTGGTCTGACAGCTCCAGTCCATCAGGGTAAGTTAGGTTGGTGCCTTTTATCAGGGAAATCCCTTGAGCCTTTGGGGCAAACAGAAAACAGAAAAGGGAACCAGCCACATCCATTTCAGCACCTCCAGCTACAGCTGAAATGACCAATCCCTTTGATGTTAAACTCTGAAGTTGCATCACCTGAGAAACACTGATCACTCAAAAAGTGTGGAAATACTCAAGGAATGAGGTAAAACAATATGAATAAAGAATATATCTGTAAACAAAACAGAATTAGAAGGAACATGACAAGCTGTCATACTCATAAACGGAGCCAAATCCTCCTCCAAACTATTCCTGCTCATTTAGCGCTGGCAGATGAAACATGTTCAAGAGTACAAGCTAGAGCTACATGTATATCTCCATCCCTGCCTATCCTGACGGTATTAACAAGTGGGTTGATCCGATGGCTATGAGGGCATGTGGGAGAAGATGAATAGAGCCCAAAAAGAGTGATGAGTCCAAAGAAAGGCTGCTCTTTCAACAGGGATTCATTACACACACTGCTTTTTTAGGAAAACTGCCCCTCTTAGGGTGAATGCCCCTATGATACTATATAAACAGCCTTCATATGCCATTTTACTTTGGATGGGAATGCTAAAAGAAACTGAAATCTTCTTGTCCGGGCCGGTACATGAAATCTACAAGTTGGTGATTAGCCGTGGACATAATAATGTTGCTAAATATCTTATGATTTTCAGTGTTTTATTCAGGATTTTTTTGGCAGAAACAACCCAATGGCTGTTCTGGTGGAGAATGCACTAAGAATAAATCTGACCCACTGCACTTTATTTGTATGAATATATCTGTGTTTAGATGACTATAAGAATTCAGCAGGTGTGGAACAATTGCAAGCATTTCAATGCTTTAATAGTGCAATTGCTATGATGTACGCAACGCAAGTATTCTGTACCAGCAATGTTATAACTGCCGTAGACAAACAGCAAAGGAATTATGGAACCTGGCTCATTCTATAAAGAGCCTCATTTACATAGAAATGACGATGACATCGTCTTAATTTAATTAAATATGCATTTCACAGCATTATACCAGTGCATCTAGTGTTTGCGCTGACATAAAGTGGCTGTAGTGATTTTGTACCTGTATAATATAGATTTATTTACATTTTGCCTTTTTTTTGTTTTTAAAACTAGAAAATATGAGTTAATATTCACATATATGGCACGAGGTATTATAACAAAACACATTTGCTCTTTGGACCCAATAGAACTGTATGCAGTGATTAAAGAGGGATGCTGATCTAAAAATCAGCTTTGAACTTAATACGTTTTCGGACTGGCAGATTTTGTTGAGGAATCTGCAGAAAAAAAAAGAGAAGACATGAAAAGGCCTGAATCCGTAGGAATTCAGGACAGGAAGCCGTGATTTGTATAGCCGTTACTCCAAAGCTAAAGAAGAAGAAAGTACAAAGAACATCTGAGCATCAGAGGCACTGGCTGTGAGCTGCAGAGAGAAGTCAGGTTTATCTGGAGGAACAAGGCTCCCAGGGTTCTCTGTGCTGGATGGAGATTGGGTACTGGTGTCTGCACGCACACACACTCGCCACAGCCAGATAAACCTCTGTTGTTAACAGAGACTGGAATAAATTCACTTTCATCTTCCTTTCTTTTCGCTAAGCGTCTGACGTTGGAACAATCTAACACATGATCTTATCGGTTCTGATATTCTGTTTCTTATTATTTTATTCCACAAGCTCCCCTTCAAAAAGCCTGTGTCTTTCATGAAAACCCATTCATGGATTTAATGGATTTCTCTTTCCTTTTTCTCTGGGATCTGTCTTCAAACCCTGGCTGGCCATTTCAGGAGCGGCTGACTGCCGAGGACAGCGTTTCTTTCGCCATCAAAAGAATAAGAAATTTCATCTTAGAAACATGCCAAGTCACTACAAATCTAAAAGCCTAAAAACTTCCAAATGAAAACTGCTAAACTTTTCCCTCTGAAACAAACAAAAAAAAAGAAGCTCTGATGCAGTTGGGGAGAGATAACCTACCAGGCTAAAATGTGCAAATGTAATCATTAGCTGCATTTAAAGCATTCTGGCTAATAATCTGTGAAACCAGTAGGATTTATTTTAGGAACGTTTCTACTATCATGCAACAAGGAGAAACTAGTTTTTACATTTTCTGAAGAGAATGTCAGAGCATTTTTGCTTTCTTGTCTTCACAATGATAGGATGCAAAGGCGTTTTGCGTGGTTGCCTACTAGCCTTAACCAAAAGAGCCTAAACCTTCTATTTCTTTTTACCAGCTATCACATCAAAAAGCTATGCACTTCAAAAGGCAGGGGATTTATGGGATTTTTCTGTCCATCAGATAAAAATCATGTCTGATGAAAAAAAAGAGTCATTTAAGGAATCATTTATGTTTGTAGCACAAATGGTGTCAAAATGTAGTATAGGGTTAGAGGTTTGTTCAGATTTCTAACTGTAAATATGAGTAATTGTGAATGACTTTGAACACCACGGATGACTCATGTACTGGACTGCAATGATAATCTATGAAACAGTGGCAAAATGAGACGTATGTATATGTGTGTGAGTCAGATGTTTTGCTAATCCTCAGAGGATAAAACAGCTTTACTCTGGAGGAATGAGTCTAGTGTTGCACCTCTGGCCAGAGAGAGATCAGAGTTTACCTCCTTTACCTTGCACTATAATAGCCTGGTCACTCTCACAGGCCAGCGTTAACATCATCTGTCTCATTATGCCATATTTATCTACATCTGTATTAGTAATCATGACACTACTTACCTCAGAAGAGTCTTGCATTACACAGAATACATATGAGCATCCATTTGTTGTGTTTCTCTTTATGACTAATCTGCATCGCTCAGTGAGAAATGTCTTAAAGGGACAGTTCTCCCAAAAATGAAAATTGTCATCATTTACTCATCTTCAAGTTTCAAACCTGTATGGACTCTCTGCCTTTCATGAAACACAAAAGGAGATGTTTAACTGTCACTCCACTTATGTATTCCACTAAAGAATGTAAGTGGGTTTGGAAGAAGATTGTGAGTGCAAAAAACAACATTTTTGGGGGGTGAAATATCCCTGAATACCTCACACGTATGTTTTCTTGCTACATCTGAATGATAATTTGCAGAATAAATGATAATGTTCTCACCAACTTGAAGACTCAACACCATTATGTGGCAAATTCTGTCGGTTAATAACTGCTTCCTTTGAGACACAAGGTGCCTTCTTCAAAGGGCCAATATGGTCTTAGTACTGTATCTAAATTCTCCACTGGACAGCACTGACATCTTAAGTTATTTTTCTTCACTCACAACTTGACTGATTTTAAAAATGATATTTAAAAATGAATTTTTAAAAGTTAGCTAAACTGGAAATTTGAGATGTTGAAGAAGCATTGATGAAAGACTAAGGGGCTGTTCACAGTCAATGCGTCTTTGCGACTAAAACGCGAGATGCAGTGCTCAGGAATTGTTTTTAAACAAAATGCAGAGTAGAATGCCTCCTCCGCCATGTTGCCATCATATAAAACAGTGGGCAACTTGCTACTGTAAACAAAAACTTGCAATGCTTGCCCCGCCTCTGTGGTTTTCTGATTGGCCCACTATTTTGGAACTGACATTGATGAGCGGTCCTGCGCATGGAAATTCTTTTATCTTGACACAGCTTCTTAAAAATGCAGTGCTCATGTGCGAGACACTGCAAAACACAAGAGCGCAACGGTCATACACATCCGTCCAGTGCATGTTTACATAGAAAAACAATGGAAAAGTTGTGCATTGGAATGAAAAAAAAACGCAATTTGTGTGAACAGCCCCTAAGCAAGCTTGATTTTCTAAACTTAACAAGTCTTATTTTTCATCAAATGATGAATGTGTTAACTGAATAAAATGTAACAGTGTTAAAACATGATAACACATTAACTTTGGCAGCTCTAGTTTGAAGTGTGTCAATCATTCTCAGAGACAGACTTTGTTGAAGTCTCTACAGAGGAAGTTTACAGTCACAGGTCAGGATGAGTATCAGATGAGGGGTGGCAGAAACAGAGACTGATTTTGTAAACAAGCCTTACGTGTCAGCCTGAGAATGGAAAAGCGAGGCGGAATTCTCTTCAGATGGGATTTATGTGCAGCAATGTACTCACATATGGTTCCAAAATGTAGGCCCAGGATTTATGAAGAGGCCAAATGGTACGCTAATGTGCCGCAGATGTCCTGGGAGAGGGTGCAGTCAGCAGCGGTGCATGAGTTTAATGAAAACTAATCGCTTTGATGGGCCTAATCAGGATTACCCTCTGATCAATACCACCTTTAGCCGGTTCCTGGCCAACCTGTGCTGGATTACAGCCACTTTCCAGCCCTCGTTTCTGCGGCTGGAATCAAGAGCTTTAAAAACAGAAAGGATGCAGGATTTCCGGTATAGTCGCCCAAGTCTGCTTGCTCAACCTTGATGGAGCCGGGGCAAAGAGGGGCTAATGTGTTCTAAGCGATCTATTCCCTAAGCGCTGGAGTTCAAGCCAACACAGCCCATCAATGAACATGTGCGAAAGCGTTTGCGTATAGCAACACACGTGATTAGGTTGTGTATTCATACATCTGTTTATAAGTTTAACTTTATTTGTTGCATGCTCAACAGGTGCATGTGATTAATTAATTAATTTTTCTCCAGAAACAGAATCTGATCATATACAAGCATTTCTGGCTTTTGGAAACTGATTGTGGAAAGTGTGAAGTGTGATGTTAACACGGAGTAATTTACATAGACATATCAATCATACTGGAGAATCAGAGCAGTTCTATAAACACCTAAAAATAGTCCACGCTGTATATTCATAGTCTTCTGAAATAATTTTCTCAAAATCTACTTCTCTACCATCATTCTCACGTCTCAATATTTGAACTGAATGTGATTTGAGTCTGAAAAAACTCACTGATTTCATTCCATTGACTTCCATACATACACACGTGAATGCAGGAGAGCGGAAAGGCATCTTATGCAAAGTTGTTTTGCATTTTGCTGCGTATCAAAGTTCAAGTCGGTCAAATCTTCCATATCACGTGAAACCAAAACTGTGTGACCAACAGAAGATTTAAATTTAAAACTACAGTGCTGGAGGAAAGTGTAGTAGATTGTATGTTTTTACATTTTTGATGTATTCTTATTTGTTGTGAGTTGAATTTAAGTTTTTAAAAAGATGCATGACATCATATCACAACCGTAGAAATGTATAGACGCCACATTCGACCGCTACAGATACATTGACGCGTCCGCCCATCTTGGAACGGTCTATGTCGTCACTCACAATAACAAAGTTTCAATATGCAACTATATTGTGCAGCACCTGGTTGTAAAAATGCATAAAATGAAATTCCTGAATAAACTGGATAACCTTTCACAGGTAAGAATGTGTTGGTTTGTGTTTTTAATAGGTGTTAACTCAATATTACAGGTTTTTAAACTAAATTCCCTTTTAAATGCCTTGTTAGCTAAAGGCTTTGTCTTGTTTTATTGTGTTATTTTAGGAAAAGCATCTTCTGAAGATATAAATACATAAATGCGTGTAATGCATTTATATATATGTGTGTAACTACAGTTGCCGCGCAGTGCTCTTGAGTGTTCACAGACATTGCAATATGGGGGACGGTCTACGTATAGTGGCCCATAGAAACAGCCGCTAATAGGGCATCTACTTAAGGTATACATATCTATGGTTGCAGCATCCAAAGAAATTGTGCATGCTCAAAGTCTAGTGTGATCATAACATAGCAACATGCTAACATCAGGAACATGGGAAACGTAAATATTAATGCACAGGCACCACATTAGATGATCATGGCAATACTACAATCTACATGTTCATCATGTTGGAAAGGCCAAGATCCTTTAATTAACACATAACAGTAATTTGACAGATCCTATCTTTTCCAACTGATTTTCACAGGATTTGTTCTGCTATAAACATCTGATAATCCTGTGTATTATAGATAATGTAAAAAAAAAAATGAATTCGTAGTGCCAGAAAATAAATTATGCCTGTCCCACAATTCCTGTGACTTCCCTATTTTGTTGTAACCTCCAAATACAGCTTTCTACAATATGAACGTGTCATGACAAACGCTGGGAAGATTATCACCCAGACAGTCATTTTATTATGCAATGATATGCTTCCAGCCAAAAGCAATTTTACTGACTTCTATTCAAACAAACCCTGTTGACCAGTCCAAGATGGCGGCATGCATGTATTAATACTTTATAACCATTGTTAGTATCAATTACATAAGAGTAGTAGTTGAATTTTTGCATTAAGCGTAAGAGCAACCAAGTTGCTGTCTACAAATGGAGCTTCTTATTTAGACAGTAACTCAATAAGGTTTAGAATAAGGCTAATGATGACCAGCCTGTCACATTATACAAATCGTGCAGGTGGGTTGTGCGACCTGAAATGCAACCTAGAATGCCAAAAATACATTGCCTGCATTTCACACCAACCTTCTCTTGGGCCTGCTCTCTTTCAGCCTTGTGGGTTCTTTCCAGGTCCTGCCGCACTTTATCCATTTCGGCCCGCAGACGGTCCAGAGCTGCTTGCTGGTCCTGAGCGGCCCGCTGTCGCTCCTCCTCCCGCAGCACACCCAACTCCGTCAGCTGCTGTTTCCTCTGACTGTGGGCTGCCAACAGCTCCTTCCTCAGAGAATGCACCTGGGCCTCCAGATCAGAGATGGTCTGGTGAGAAACACAAACAACAAAACTTGTAAATACATTAAGATGCACACAAAGATGGAACAAATGATGTGTTTATGGAATACTGAATCTGGGAATTCAACACATTTAGGCTGTAAAACAGAAACAAATACAGTGAAAAAAAGATGGAAGAGTCCGGATAGAGCGAAACAAGCCAAGCAGGACGAGTGGAGCATTTGTGCCCATTCTAGCCAGGAAGAGGAAAACAGACACCACAGCCTCTGATCTCTGAGCCACAAGAGTTCAACATCAAAGCTCGGCATTCCACAAAGGTCAGCGGTTTGATTTAATGAGCAAAATTAGCGCAAATCAAAGGTCAGTTACCCATGGGGATGAGGTACCACTGCCATTTCTCATTTCAGGAAGATGAAAAACCTCATCGAGACCACTTACCAATGAGCTTTTGCATTAAAGTGAAAGAGAGTGAAAAAGAGTAGATGGATTACAAAAAAAGAGAAGGAATCAGAGGCATTACCGCAGGAATTAGCCCTTGACGGACCTGTCAGAGACCTCGTTCTGAGAGTCAAGAACCGTCTGACACACTAACCAAAGGTTGAAACTTGAGTACAAATGGACAGCGTTATGGAGAATAAGAACCGATACTCACTACTAGTAGTAGTAACAAGGCACAACGTATTTCTAAGCCAACAGACCCTTAACATAAAACTGCATTCACACTGCTCTTATTAATAGTTATAAGGTAGTTGTTAAGTTTATGTATAGGGTGGATTAAGGGATCTAAAATATGGTCATGCAGAATAAGGCATTAATATGTGCTTTATAAGTACTAATAAATAGGCAACACTAGTAATATGCATGCTAGTTAATAGTGAGAACTGGTCCATTCTCTTGGTAATTCTGAATAATCCAAGTAAAAAAAAATCTGCAGGAAATAGTGCCTCAACTGTATCCACTTGGATTTAATAAGACTGTGAAAAGTGGAGAGTGACTTTTTTTATTTAATACTGTTTTTCCCCACTGGTAACGTGAACGGAAAAATGTTGATGAAAGGTTATGAAACCAACATTCCTCTCTAATGAGAACTGAATAGGAACATTTATTAATGAAGTATCGAGAATCCAACTCTCATATTCTCTTTAAACACCATTTGACACTTTAAATCTTCAAAAAGATATGGTGTACGTCACCAGATAACAGCACAATTGATGCTAACAGCCATATGCACTCCAGCACACCAAGTCCATAATAATGATATCAAATAATCTGCGCTCCCAAAGCGTTTAACCCTAGCGCAGACGGTGGCGTGTGGTAGAGTCTGGCATGTTGGCAGTCCCTCGTCTGCTCCTCGCGCTCCCAAACATCCTTGGGAGGAGACTGCTAAGTGCATCACGTGGCATGTCTGTTGGAAAAGCATCTGAAGTTGTTTTGCGGCCACTTGGGGAATAGCAGCAAACTTCAAAGCCGTGTCACACAAACACCCAGATGCCAAGACTGCACGCGGGTCCAATATGGCCAGAGCAGCACAGCACCAGCCCACATGCTGCTGCAACGGCACAAAGCTATTAGATCTCGGCTCGGAGGAGCCTTTAATCTATAATTCCTTCTTAAACTGGACTCTGGGAAGAATTTTCTGATGCATCTTTGATGGGATTGGACGTGCTTTTATGAAAAGAAGCTCCGAAACTAGCACAGAAAATGAAAGGCAATAACCATTGAGAATGTCGCATCACGTATGATGTAACTTCAACAGTTCAACAAAAGAATTGAATTAAAAAGAAGTCAGAGAGAGAGAGGAATGTAGGACAAACTGTGATATATTCTGTTAATTTGTGAACATATTCATTAAGAACTAAGAGAAACAAAATGCAAAAATTAAAATATGCATACACTGGCCAAACACACACAAAACTTGCAGGACTTTAAATCTTCGGCAAATTGGACCTACAGCACTTCCTCAGTGGAATAGTACTTCTTTTCAGAATTTTTCCACTTCGCTTTTAAAAATAAAGATTCTATATTGGCATCTATGGTTTGAACCTTTAATACCCGTGGAATCTTTCAATTCCACAAAAGGTTCTTTATAGTGGAAAAGGTTCTTTAGATGTTCTTCACAATTACAAAAAAAAATGGTTCTTTTAAGAACCTTTCACTGAAAGATTTGTTGGGGAACCAAAAATGTTTTTTCAATGGCATTGCTGTGAAAACCACATTTTGAAACCTTTATTTTTTTTTTTAAGTTTTCTTGTCAGTCCCATGCCTTAAATGGTGCTTACACCGCATACAATTAGAAGACAGATCAGACAATTAGAAGTCATTCATTTTTAAAGAGACGCCAATGCCAGTGTGACTTCAGTGCAAAGATGTTTTTACAGTTTAGTGCAGTTTATGCAAATGAGCAGCTACATACAATGCGGTGAAAACCAATGGAGCACAGACAATGAAGCTCATGTGATCCACCTGATATAACTGGATGCAGCAGTTCAGTAGAATGGCTTCTCAAAACCAACAGTGACTTGGTGATTTAACCACTGTCAAAGTGAAATCATTTGCTAGTGCAATTGCTCAGGGAAAAAAGATGGGTACAGATAAGACAGAGTATGCTGGTCCCTGTTCTCTTATAGTGATTTCTGAGGTATTATATGTGTGGCATGCTCCTCAATTTGCATTTTCAAGGACTATGGCACCATTCTGGATGAAAGACGAACAGTGCGATCCAAATCTTCGGCTGAAACGCATTTGCATGTCTTTAAGAGTTCAACGTGAAGCCCAGTGAAAAGCGTCTGTGCGTGCTCTGCTTCAGTGATGTCTGGCCAGAGATTAAAACCCTTTTCATCATCGAGGGCCCATCTGGTGCTGAGAGCCAGTCTGCTGGAGCCCATCTTCTGTGACCCATCACAGCTGGATGGATGGACTCATGATGGTGCTGTTTTGTGTTTTCCAGAGTTGAAAAGAGCAGCTGAAATCAAGACAATGTCATTAGACGACTGCTTAAAACCAGCAGTGGTTTGGCAAACAGTCCATTATGTCAACCATATGCCCTGAAATGTGGAAAAAAAAGAACCTGAATGATGACTTTTGGATATGCAGCAAGGCTGAGTTGGATGAGCTTCCACTCTCGTACTAGAGAGATAATTGAAACAGTCATGGAATGTAAATTACCTGTCACAAGTCTGGACAACTCATTCTTCCACATTTCAGAATACTATGAAATAACACAAACGGGAGTATGGGAATTACGAAACCAAACCAAATCTTTTTAAAAAATGTGCTCTATTTGAGCTTCTGCAAAGCAGCCACCCTTTGCCTAGATTACAGCTCTGAGATTACTTGCGCGGCATGACAACCCAAACGGCTGAATCCAAACCTCCTGCTGGTGCAAGAGACAACGTGATCGCCGTCAACAAGCCTGTTGTTTTTGGCACATCAGAAAGCAGGCCTGATCTCCTATGCCATGTCCGCCTTAATTTTCTGTGTTCTAATCTCTTACTGGGGAATCAAGTTCTTTGAAAGTTTGACAGCATCATTAATTTGCCGATCAGAGCGATATGATGCTATACTCCACGGATTTCAGATGTTCTCCCATGCTGTTTGAACTCCATGTTACATTACTGAAAAAAACATGGAATTTGTCAAGACGAAATCGCAAGGAAACGTACTAGTGGATTTGAATGGCAGAATGAAGCATCTGCTGTTCATACAGTGTGTCTAAATTAAATTAAATGACTCTTTGTTTTGTAAGTGTCTGAGACATTCACATGTCTGGAGATCAAATCAAATGAAATATGCAGCAATTTTCAATCAGCAAAAACACAGTCTATTACCAGATATTACCTATACAATTATATATGCGTATGTTAGTTACACTTTAAATTAATTTGTTTAGCCTGACATATTTTCTCTAGTATTTTCAAATGTAAGTACAACGTAAAAATATGTAAGTGCATTATTTCAACTGACTAATGTAAGTATATAGTAGTAAATGACACCTAATATAAAGTGGGTCCCAACAAGGATTTACAGTCACTGCGATCTACAGTGACAACATGTCTAATAGCCATTTTTGTTGACTATCACTGAGTATCATGTGATCAGAGCTCATCTACAGACTGATGCTGACAGAGAAGTTGCTGTTGGTGATTTCCCCACGTTTCTGTGTATTGATAACAGTTCATCATGTTCATTATATGTTATCAGGATATCAATCCTTGTTAAAATAGAATTAAATACTTCTCCACTCTCAGTTTACTAATAACATTAGATCATCCAGCAGTAGCAACACTCACTAGAGACCAACAGTAGCTTACAGCGACCTGGCGACCCCCAGTGATAAAATCGCTGTGTGAACAAGACTTTATGCGTACAGGCTAATGAAAGTGAAAATAAGTGAAAGTGTAGATTCTGACCACTGTTTTTTTTTTTTCCATATAATATAGATAGCTATGAAGTGAACAAGCCCCCGACTGTTTTAAACGTGTGGAGTGGACATTAAAGCACATGTGGTCTCTAGAGTCTGCTGTGTATTGGTTTACTGTGCTGGCTCCAGGCAACTATATTTACTGCGAACCATCCTGATGTTCTGCTCTTTTCATCCTCAAACAGACTAAAGAAAACAGGAACCCTGAGGGCGGCAGAGTCCAAGAAAACTAATACACAGACTTCAGTCCAGAGACGAGGGGATTTGAACTCCCTCATCATATTCCTTCAGATCGATACAGCACTCCACAGCCATGCATGAGAGTAGGGGAAATGATAGGGCTAAATCTAACAGACCACTGAATGGAAATTGAATTTAAGACTTGTAGACAAACTTGAAGTCTCCACTGATGGTTGTAAAACCTGATGTGCTATGATTTCCAGCAACTAACAGGAAAACACACGCTGACTCCACGTAACATGGGCTACAAAATGAGGCATGACAAACCAATAATACTGAGCGAAAACAAGTCACCGCGACCTGGAACAAAAGCTCCCTGGGCTGTAAGAAAAGTACGAGCCATTTGCTCATCTTATACACTCATGATGTCCTGACCACATCAAGACATGAGTCTGAATAACTCATCTTCATTGTGTGTGAAAGATGTCCAATTCACAATGGCAGCTTTCCACAGTATGGATTCCAGGAAGAGACGTGAGCGACGTTAACCGTCACTGGATCTGTGACTGATGTGAGCACGTTTAAGGAATGTGAACCAATGTGACAAACATCTCACAATGAGGAAGAAGTAAAACCATAATTCTAAATAGAACTTTTAGTTGTCACTAAATGGATCATACAATGCAGTGTTCAACCAATCCAACACAGCCATACGGACTTAACCAGTGGTGTGAGTTTGGGGCAGTCTATTTTTTTGTAGACCTTTGCCATATGGGGTGACAACAGTCATTATTTAAGCACTTCCATTTGGTGAAACTTTACTTTTGAATCAAAATTCACAAAATTTTTAATGATAAAATGCATGGGAAAAGAAAAAATGTATGGAAAATAATTTTCCATATTGAGTTTTCACAGTTGAACTTCAAATTATGTATCGCAATATTTTGTGTTTTAGGATTAAAGGAAATCTTGTTAAACATCCTGGTAGAAAATTACCTGTACCTAAATTTAGCATAATTTCTGAGCTTGACGTTTTGATCTTGCGGTCACACTCTATTTTAAGGTCCAATTTTCGCTATTAACAAAGCATTAACTATGACTTTTGCCTCAATGAACTCCTAATTTCCTGCTTATTAATAGTTAGTAAGGTAGTTGTTAAGTTTAGGTATTGGGTAGGATTAGGGATGTAGAATATGGTCATGCAGAATATGTGCTTTATAAGCACTAATAAACAGCTAATGTGTTAATAATAGTGATGCTAAAAAGCAACTAGTTAACAGTGACAATTGGACCCTCCAATACTCCACTTTAGTATTAAAGTGTTACCAATCTTGGTGATCTTGTTTACTCGTGCCATTCATTTCAGTGGTCAGCACTAAATACATGTCCTGTACACAAAAAAAATGTCCTGTGGTCTGATCACTCAAATGACATTCAGAAACAGTCAGAAATGCATGTAATATTTTTGAGTTTTTTTAAGACCAGACAAGTGACCTGAGACAAGTGACACGAGTTCAATTCTGTCTTGTGCCATGTAACTTTATGCTATATCTCCCACTACAATAAAGAGGTGAAAGCTCAGACATAAAATGAAATGATGGTACGTGTGCATTATCCATTCACAAGGCTGTCATCAGGTTGTGAAACATGTTTTTAAAATGGGCAAACAAAATACAGCACATTGGCTAAATATTGGCTGATTAACCCTCACAATAACAATAGGGAATTAAATACAACTTCAAATTAAGAGTTTAAACTACATAAAACAAGAATCTTTACACTCTGAAAAGTTTTTAAAAAACAGTTAAAGTTAATTCATAACAAGTACAATATCTATTGTAAAAGTATTAATAATCATTCTAATTCTATGAGAACAGGAAAGCCCACACCACAACTATAACAATAATGTCACAGAGGAATGATATGGGTATAATCAGACTACATAAATGCAGCATGCGCTTATAATAAACATAACATTATTGTGCATTAGTGTAGATGCTAATATAGTTATAGTTACTACATAAATATTGTTATAGTTACCGTTTTTGCTGTTTCAAATCTCCCAGCATGCCTCAGTCATACAACATGAGCACTGCCTACTGACACTGCAGTTGTTGTTTTGGATCCATTTTCAATCTTTCAATCAATCTTCTACAATTTGCACAGAGATCAAAATCACCCATTATGCTTTGCACAGCCTTCCCGGGAAGATGCTCAAAACTTCTCCTTTGCAGATTGTTTTCATGAATTTGTGATGTTCCCTAGCTATTTGTATAGTTGTGAAACGAAGATCGTGATTTGTTTTGGGCAAATTTGTTATTGGCATGGACAAGGACTGTAAACAACATCACTATGTCTGTTTCAAAACTATGCTGCAATGACACGGCTCAAGTGTTTTGAGCGGCTACGTTCACAGTAAACACTTTCCAGGTGCTCTAAGTTTGGATCACTTATAAAGCACACCAACTACATTTTATTTTTACATTTCAAACTTTTTTTGTGGACAGAAAGTTACAGCGTTTTACCAGCTGTTGTTGTCAACTATGCAGAAGCTTCCAGTTTTTCTTGCGGGTATATTGTCAAGCCATGCTGCATGAAACTGAAGAAATAAAGACAAAACTGTACAGACTTTTTGCACTTCAAAATAAAACTCATTATAATAATTGGCATTCAGCTCTTGTTTTGGGCTTGTGGCCATAACACTAATTTTCAAGTAGCTTTTTTTCAAGCTTTCTGTAGCTGTTATGACACCATGTAAAAGCACAAATTATAGAGTATTTGCTTATTAGTAATGTTGTGATTACAACAACTAAACACAACGACTAAATAGAAGTGCGCCGCAACCTATAGGAAGTCTACCAATCCAAACAGGTATGGTTTGGGGGGGTACACCATCATATTGGGTCTCTAAAGGTTGAGGTAAAAACAAACAAACAAAAAAAAAAACATGTTAGAGTGCTTTATAAAAAGCATTAGGTTTACTCAGGTCTTTTCCTGTCAATATTGTTGCAAATATTTCCTGGAATCTTTTCCAGTCCATGAATTTCACTCTTTAGAATGGAGATTTTTTTGGGCCGTAGAGGGTTTGATGTACTCTTGCCCAAAACTGCATCAATGAATTGCAGAAGACATTCGCCAAACCACAAACCTCTTCCTTTAAGTGCCAACTAACTATTCAGTACATGATGGAGGACGTTGAGACATGAATACTCAACAACATTGGGTTTTGTTTGATGACACTTATGTGGTGGTGTGTATAGAAGATGATACACGATGATTTATTGACAGCCTCTGTTTTAAGTTTTTACTAGTATTTAATTATCAGTTATGTTTTTGTAAAACATCATGTTTTTTTTTTTGTTTAACCATAGATAAACAATTCTGAAAGTAATTGATCACTAATACAAAACCACTAACAGCGCTACTGTAAAACTAGCGGAAACAAATCATACATTTGCTGAGCAAGAAAATAACTTTCACTCAGAACAGAACCCCCCCCCGATGAAATATAGATAATTTCATAAGTAGAACAATATTATCAAAAAATGTTACCATACATTTTCGCTAATATATATCTGGATTGGAGCGTCTCAGCTTGGAGCGATATGTTCTCTGTAGCATCAGTATCTCTAAACTTGTTTCTCTTGTTAGCAGCCAATAAATATGGTTTAGCCATGCTGACAATTTACATTTAATCTTGGGGTTTGACAAGACCAATGAATCCACAGTTGGGGGCTAGGCTATCAAATGGCTTCCCACAGGGATCTCACGATAGCCAGGCTGGAGAGGGAAGCGGCGGACAGGGCAATTGGCACAACAGGCACCAGAAACCCGCTGATGACCAAAATGGAGGTTTTATGGCTAAAGAGCTCATTAATACCCTCTCAATGACATACACCTGTTCCAGTAGTTTGAGATATTAGAGAATAGCTCTTATTAGCAGATAAATGCAACCTATACCGCAGCGACAAAACCAGAACTCAGTGGTGGTGCACAGATACTACTAAACCCAATATAAACACCCCAAGAAAAGAAGAATGCACCCTACGGTTTACAATAAAAGGCCAGAGCGGCAATGGGCTGGGGAATTTACCTTCATCCGGCATCCTGTGGTTTCAGTCACTTTTTTTCAATGAATTTTTTAGGAAATCTCCCAAGTGGAAAGTTGCACATAAAAATAATACCCAATAAGTTTGCGTTTTAGAATTCTTCCTAATTAAATCCTTGTTTCTTTCCCACACTGAACAATAAAAACATGACAACATTGTTGTGAAAAAGTATGCAAAATACTATATAATTTTTAATGAAATAAAATACACTGTGTAAAATAGCCATCAATTGTAACATTATCCTAATTAGAAAAACAAAATAGTGAAGCGACGGAAAGGAAGGGACCCCCTACCTGAGCATCGCGCTTCCTCCACTCCTGGGTTTGCGTTTGCTGCTGGACCATGGCGGCCCTCGTCTGCTTGTCCAAACTATCGATTTCCCGCTGGTGGTCCTGGACCAGGCTGTCCTTCTCGGCATTGTGTGTCTGGAGTAGGTGCGTCCGCTCCTGTTCATGCTGCAGTTTCAGTTCCACAATCTGATTGGACAACAAGGAGTAAGACTTCATCAGCGGAACATCCCTGTCGTCATGACAACTTGTGCATGGCTCAGCGAAGAAAAAAGTTCACGTTTGCCTCACAACACAAGAAGCCTACGTAAGTTTTTGCATCACTATGATCTCACATGTTGTTGTCCTCCCACTTTTGCGCTAATTACGACAAGCTAGTCTCTCTTTCAGCTCTCGTTAGAAAAAAGCGTACTGTCAAGGCCAGTGGCACAGCACTGGGCAAAAATAAATAAATAAAAAATAAAAGGCCATGAAATTATGGCCACGATTATAATTAAATGCTGTATTAACGACAAGGAAGCAAGAAATTAACACAAGAAACACATTATCCATTTGCAGATTTTTTTTAACCTGTAATCCTATTTATTCCAACAGAATGCTAAAAAAAGAAAGAAAGAAAAACACTTCATTCATTAATTAAATTCATTTGAAATTTCTTGTCTGTCCATACAGTATAACGTCATGGTGGATGTACTGCAACTTTAATAACCACTTACTGTTACTTCTGAATCCTAATCCGAAGTGTTGCGCTTTGACAAAAATGGAAAATTAAGAGCCTAAAAAAAAATACCAATCCACCCGGCATCCCTGCTAACTTCTTTTTTCAGAGAAAAATGCGGTCAGCATTGAAAGCAAGAAGGAAAATGTTGAAAGAACACAAAAGCTAGCAGTGGCATTATCTCGCTGACTTGCACCTGCTGTGCGGTGAGCCGAGCCTGGCGATGAGAGGCAGCGCCAACGGTTCCCAAGGTCCGTTCCCACTCTCCTCCGGACGGGAGACGGTGACCTTGGCCGGTCCAGCCCTCATCTCCCAGCTAGCCTGCAGTGAGAGGCCTGGTCCCCGCAGTTTTCAAGCTAATCCCCCCACATTGTGTGGCTCGGCACCCTACCTGGCCTGCCAGCTAGAGGCTGCTGTGGTGCTATTGAGTGTAGGTGATGAATGGGATTTCAGCTCGATTCCCCCAGCCAATCAGGCACAAGGCCACAAAAGACGCTTCAAACAGTCCCATGGCATTTCCAATTTCAGTGGATTTTGAAGAAGCCGAAGTAAAATTTGGTAAGAAGATTCCTCATCCTCCAGCTTTATCGATTTCTGTAGAGGACGAGATGTGGATGCAAGCAGACATTTCTAATAGGGCAAAACCGAACAGCCAACAGAAAGAGCTTCAACTAATTGATCAGGGACCGCCAAAGGAAGCAACCCTCCGGATTTAAAGGAATAGGACTCCATAACACGCCATGCATTAATATGCTAACCTCGGGTAAACGTGCTGATTCTGAGGTCTCTGTTGGGAGGTACACTACAATCCGACCATTCAATTTGCAATATATACACGTCATGACAAATGAATAGAGCGTGATCAGTGATTACCTTAGTTTAAAGCCCCATGTACATCTTGCTGTGATGGGTTAAACCCGTCCCACAGCAATTGTCGGACAAGCGACAAAGCAAGGCTTTGGTTTTGACAATTCTGAGTTAATTGTTTTCGAAGCAGGGTGAAAATCCACGGCAAATATATGGCGATATGACAGTGGGAAAGCGAAGGGTGGGGGAGAGATTGAAAACATTGAAACGTCACAGAAAGGGCTGCCGGGTGCCGGGCTCTTAAAGCGCCAGCGCTGAATGGCTCCTGTCACTGGGCAGATGTGATTAGCGCCCCCTCCTAGAGCGCCAGCATTGAGGTCATGGAGCGGTGGGCGACTGAAGCAGGCTCCCCGGGGAAAGAGTGCGGAATCGGAGAGGAGGGAAGCTTGGCGGCACTCAGTAGGGGTTCTGTTTGAAGAATATAAGAGTGGTGGAAAATATATTCTATTATTCCGAGTACAGAAATGCCAAAAAGGATCATTCTGTCCATTTGTTTGTGTGCGGCTTTTTTTACGTAAGAAAACATGAAAATGAAAAATAAAGAGAGATTATGAGATGGACAGTTTGGTTGATGTTGATCGATAGGATAGATTGCCATCTCCAAACGTAGCCTCCACAGTTGTGAGTGGGATGTTGTTAATGTACTGCGTAACTTCCTACACGTTGTGACCTCAGACAACAGCTCGGTGTCAGTACTCGAGCCGGCATGACGTCAAATGGCGAGGAGGTCAAAGAGAAACAACACTTCTATAGAAATGGACTCTTTTAAAGTCCCATTGATAGGAATCCTGGGGAATGTTTCTTTGTGTCCACATGAATGGCTAAAGTGACCCCCAGACCACAGTACACTCGTTAAACCAGCAATAAACATCTCAGCTCAGTAACTTGAGGGATCAATCTTTACGAACTTTAAAAACCTTTACAAAGTTGCTCTCAGAAGAACAGATGCTAATAGATGCTTCCCAGTGATTCATAAATGCTTGAGAAATCAGTAAAATGTATTATTGTAATGTTTCAATATTGTGTAGTCAATAAGTGAGTTTCAGGCAAAGTTTAAGGTTAAGGCAATACAATTATTTGCATTGTGACATTTTCAAGACAGTTGTGATATAAAATGATGTAAAAGTACTTGATTTAAATAATATATCCTTTTTTGAGTTATTAAGAAGACACATTTCTTAAATTATGATAATGCACTCTAAGAAATGTCCATAAAAAAAAGGGTCCAATGTGTTTGACTTTTCCATGTTTATGTTTCCATCAGGGTTAACCCATATTTTTGATTTCACATTGCATTGTATTGTGTTTTGGGGTTTAAGGGAATGTCAAATTAAATAGATAGATAGATACATACATACATGGACCTTTCAGGGGGGGGGGGGGGGGGGGGGGGGTTCTTACAGTGGAGGATGTACTTAATTATCATGCAAAAATGCTATTATAAATAGACTTTTTAAATAGACATTTTCTTTAAGCAAATATATTTAGATTTTTGGGATGGAAAATGACCTGGATGATTCTGGGTGAGTGACAATACAGTTTAAACTTAACAAATCAATTTAGATACTTAACATATTAGAGGGCTTGTTACCTTGGCAACCGTATCTTCCACAGTTGTATTAAAATTGCTATTATTTTCTCTAGTGATATGATCTCAGCAATTATAACTGACGCGACACGTGTTAAGAAGAGGGGAGAGAGTTGCTAAATTTGCTAACTGTCAAACCCAATTATTATTATTATTATTTGATCTTTGCAATATTTCACACATTTTGTTTTTTTTCGGTAACGCTTTATTTTAAGGTGTCCTTGTTACAGTGTAAAATTACATTTAAGTACTGAGTAATATTAATTAACTACATGTACTTACTGTATGGTTAGGATTAGGGTTTGGTTTAGGATTAGGGTTACTTGCATGTTATGCATAATTTATTGCTATTACAAGTACATGTAACACGTGTAACAAGGACACCTTAAAATAAAGTGTTACCCTTTTTGTGTGTTTGTTTGTGTGTGTGTGCATCCTTTACAGATGTGATTCAGTTTATGGGACTGTCATGTCTAAACAGTGTGAATAAAGATATAGGCCTGGATAGTTCTCTGGCCCATTTGGTTGTTTGGTGGTCACCCTCTAGTGGCACCATCAGCAAGTTTTTTCTGCTTTTTCCTACCTATTGCACACTTTTGACCTAAAAATATTTTACAATTGGAAATCTTATCCAATTTTTATGAAATTCAGCTCATATGGTCTTTAGACCAAGCCTCACAAGAATCTGCCTTTATGTTTTCAGTTATTTAAATAGCCCCGGGTGTGTGTTCACGGTGTGTGTGTGTTCACTGCTGTGTGTGTGTGCACGTTGGATGGGTTAAATGCAGAGCACGAATTCCGAGTATGGGTCACAATACTTGGCAGTATGTCACTTCACTTCACTTCACTTCACTTCACTTCACTTCACTTAAATAGTAAACACAGCACTAATTTATTAGCCAGCCTGCTGTTCACAATAATGTTAATTATATATTTACTGGTTTTGATGACCACTACGATTATTTACCCTTGGTCAAATGAACAAAATTCAACACTCTGTTTGATATGAAATTAAAAACTGAACATATCTATTTTCTAAAAAGGCTACATGCTCCTGGTGTTACTGCGAATGATTAATCAATCTGATCATGTGGGTGGGAACAATAGGAGCAAGTTTCAATCATTTCCCTACTAACCACCTGTCTGCCGCTAACTGTGAGCACCACAGGAAACTAGCATAGTAAATACTAGATAAGGAGGTACATTTTTGCCTGTTTCCCTCTCACAACTCTGTTCCCCGTCCTTGAGCTAACCTAGCTGCATAGCCACTAGCTCGAATTTTTGCCCTTTGATGAAGGAGAAATATTGTAGAGTTGTTTGAGGCTTCCAAAACATTTGAAGTGACAAAACAAAATGAGGTTTCATTGAATGATGAGGGTGTACTGGTTCATAAAAACACGAATATTTGAATATTATTTTGTGCCAATTAAGTGAAAAGTGTGCAAAACATGCCTTGAATATTTTAAACTAGAACTTTTACTTATTTAACATTCTGAATCTACTTGACAACAGTGGATGTTTGTCTTCTGTAATCTTTTATCAAAACACTATAACTTGCTCTGTTTTATTTGTCAACCACCCTCCAGCCATGTAGCTCTGTTCTGATATTTCGTCACCCTACTTTTCTAGTTGATTATCTAGTTTTATTACAGAAGTAAAACTGATAACAGAATGGGTTCCACATTGACTAACCTGTAAAGAAATTAATCATGGTTCTTGTAATACTCATTTAAAAAAAAAGAAGTGATAATTAAAAATAGCGTGTCTTCTTTTATTAAAGAAATTGTGGTTCAGTGTTGTATAGAAAATATTGAGAACTTTTCACTAATAAAACCAAGAGATATATTTTCCAAATTAATTTTTTAAAGGAAACTTAAGCAGTTTTGAGGCTTGAATTGAGGAACCGATTAAAACTGATAAAAAGGAAAGAAGAAATGATATAACAAATACAGCATAACACTATGGTTACTAGAGGCTATCGTTTCTCACAAAGGGTATAGTTATCAAATTTTTTTGCAAATAGATTTTTTTTGCAAAGAAAAGATATAACAAATATAGCATAGGGGTGTGTGATATGGCAAAAATATATATCACATTATATTCCAGGCTTATTGAAGACAAAGCAAATACTGAAGACTCAAGCTTACTGAAGACAAAGCAACCAACAAAGGTTGTTGGCACAACCTCCCAAGATTGTCCCAACAGTATAGGGACAGGGACATTGCTACCAAGTAACCAGTGAGTGAACTGTTTTTCTGCTACTCCTCCCAATTTTGTCTTTAAAACCTTTTGGCTGTAGCTACAACCAAATTTCTCCTCAATGTTTTGCATGCTAACTCTCTTGCCATTCCTGGCCCAAACTATACATCCATACAATTAAACACCACTCTACCATCGTCTTCCTATCTCTATTGTATAATTAAGTTATATATATCCGGCTAAATAGCAATGTGATAAGATTGTGAGATAATTTCAATATTTGCTATTTTTATCTTAAAAAAGAAATAAGAAAAGATAACTGACACATTCCTATCAGTCAGTAAAAACCTTAAAAAGCCAGCATCTTATCAATTAACAAGACTTTGATTAAATGATGAACACATTACATTTTTAATAAGGAGGAAGTGGAGACTGAATGGAATATGATAAGGGATCTTAAAGGGTGAAAATAAATCTATTTTTCATTCTGCACCACCCCATCCAGTCGTCTAGAGGAATCATCTAGATGATTTAATTTGAATATGAACTGTGTCGCTCAACGTAATAACGATGGAGTCTGAGCAAATGGTTTGTTCGTCTACATTTCAACCAAAAGGGAACTCGTTAGTCACACTTAATGTAATGCAAATGGATTTGAAGAAAAGTTTGACCTGCTGCTCGTATCTTCGCTGTAGCTCCTCCAGCTGGTAACTGGACTCTTTAGACTGCTTCTCTCGTAGAGATTTAGAGCGAATCAGATCAGCCTCTACTTTCTCCATCTGAAAGCAGAAAACACAATGAATTACAGTTGAAATAATGCTCACGAGAAGGGCACAACAGAGTAACATTAGCATTGGCTGAGAGTAACATTAACACTTGATAATAAGCATAAAAGCATAACAATACACAGGTATTATATATATACTATTTTTACTATTATTTATTGTATTATTTTAGTGCTGTTTGTGCTACCATGATAGTGTTTGTGTGCATCCCCTATATATGTATGTATGTAAGCACATATATATCAGAATAATGGATTCAGTCTCTTAGCTGGCTGAAGATACTCTACATTTAGCATGTGTAAGTCAAGGCCACAGTCGATTATCCAGAGGACGTTCCTTTCTATGATGCTGTTACAAACAGATGAATGCAAATGGCCAGCAAAAAAGAGAAAGAGAGGGGGTGGCAGGAAAAGAGTGTGGAACACTTTGATGTGGGTTGAATCTTGGACAGATGATGATCGCTGGAGACACAGGGTGGAAAGAGAAAGGTGAATCAGAAAGAACATGAGCAGGATGTGGGCAGCAGCTCTGAGTCCAGCGAGAGCTTTAGCATCCCTTAACGCTCGCCCACAACTACATGACCATTAGTACGTGCACACACACACTCGCAGTCTGCCCAGTGCAATGCTACAGAAGAACTCTGCCCACACTGTGCCAACAGGACTTAATGCAAGCCTGTTTAAAACTTCCTGTGGGAACCTCATTACTGATCGCACATAAGCACACAGAATAACAGAAAATAATGCTGTATGTGGAGTATTCCTACAAACCTAGGCTACATTTCAGCAAAACTCAAAAAACATATAATGCACTAAAGTTTCCAGTTGAAATGAACACTAGTGGGAGTAAAACACCAACGCATTTCATTTATTTTCGTGCTAATTATGATTACAGATTATTGAAAGCACAATGGTATGAACTGAAGATACTTTTACCATAGTGCATAAACTAATACATTATGATGGTTGCATCACATAACCAGCTGCATATGTAGGGCTTTTCTGACACAGTAAACTTGCTTGATAGCGCACCTGGTACACAATGCACTTAATAGGTACGAGTCTCAAGAAAAAGGAGCTCAAAGACTTGTATAAGCAAGCTAAAATGGCATTGTTGCTACAGGAAATATGTTTTTATCTCATCTCATGTTTGCTTTTGTCAACACTTTATTTCAGGTTTAGTGTGGTGTTTAGTGTAATTTGTATGTTATTTTCTAACACGACTGAGCATTAACCTTTTAGTGCCACTCACTGGATATTTCATTCCTGAACTGCCGAGATACATACAACAAGCAACTTAATAAACGATGCTATATTCACACTAATCTGTTTCAGATAAAACTGCACTTGTTTTTAGTGCCACTCACTAGACGTTTCACTTTGAAAGTGTCAGGAACCGTGCAAGAATCGATGTAAAATCAAATGTCACCACAGGCATGTATTCCTTGAGACCCTGGGTTGATGCAAACTTATATATCTCTGACTTCCACAATCAAGGCATTGTCTGATGCTCAGAAGATGAAACTGGAAGTCTGCTGTCAAACAAACTATGCACCTGGTTTAATGTACAGATGTATGAGAGGATCTCGACCAGATCAACACAGCAGCGCTAATAGATCCAATAGCATGATCCAATAGCGTTCAGTGGAATGACATAAGATGAGTTTCTGTTTTTCTGCATTAGTTTCATAAGAGTAATGATGACAGGACTGCGAGTCTTTTTGAAGCAAAACAGATGGATGCAGCCTCTATTGAACATGTGCTAAGAATGGCTGTGGTGCGTTTTTAATTTTTACATGTCTCCATTAGCAAAGCAGTACCAGGGTTGTGACAATAACTTTCACAAGAAATAAACATTTAACAATTGTTATAGTATTAAATCTTTATATATAGTTGCTAAATCTTCAATAATCGTCTTCTGAGTGAAAGCAGGAAATAATATAAAGCAGATTTGATGTTATCCAACAGGGCTGTGTTTTCCAAAATAATCTTAAACCTAAACAAACTATAAAAAAAAACATCATAACAAAGCATCAGTGGCCTTATCAATCTATGATTGGAAAACGCAGCCCGTGATTTGATTGGTCATTGATTGTGATTATTATTCATTTTTATTTATTTATTTGAATATGGTTTCTTTATAAAACGTGAACTCTGGAGGCTATATAAATCTAAATAAGAGGCTTTTAACAGCTAGGTAACAATAGCGTGAATGTTTGGTTGTGCACACATTGGGCGCAGCTGTGGCAGTGAACCCGGGTGGCGCCGCAGTGGCCCGCTCCAGCATCTGTGCGCAGGATGTGATGTGAGGCTGCAGTCATGTGCATTGTGTTGATGAGACAGATTGAACACCGCTGTTTGGGAGGCTGGAATTGTTATGATGGAAATGGTGAATGTACAAACAGTCATACAGCATGCATGTCAGGATGAGTAACTATTCCTGATGACTAACAAAGAGCTCAATTTGCTCATCTAATACCAAGTCAGTGCCTGCTGTCTCGGAGATACAGATTCAAACAGTGTAAAAGCTTTTCAACACAGCTGAGGAGTCTAACAGAGATCCTCCGCAATCCTTTTTTGGCCTTTTTGACACTTAAGGTAAAAGAGTTGAGGATATGAGATCAACACACCTTGTGAGTCAGATGAACCTGCATTGCCCACATGAGCACCACAGCTCCATGTTTTGGAGCACATGTGCTAACTATTAGGTCATGTTGGAAGCTTTATAATGACATGAACTGTCGTCTGAGAGATGCTCGCTGCCCATATGGGGGAATGCAGTGACATCCTGTGAGACTGAATGAGGGGATTGGATTGGATATGATTTATGATCCAGTCTGCAGTACTGATCGCTTGCTATCTGGACTCCCTGGAACAATCCACAGATCAAATACACCCTGAACTCAATTATACAGAGATATCAGCGAAAGAATGTCTCAGATTTTCAGCCTAAAGTCTGCTGCCACATTGCAGTTCATTCTGATCAAGAACGCACATTTAGGCAGAAAGAGACTATGACTGAATCATGCAGCAACCAGTCATGGTTAGACTTCATAAGTGGAATCTAAACTGGGGTAAATCTGATGGTTTTATGTTTCATAAGAATGAGATGACCACTTAGAGTGTCTACTATGAATTTTTCCTTAAATTCTCGAAAAGTATTACTTTTTAAAGCACTGCTAATAACGAGAAAAGGATCCATGTGTGGCTTTGTTGTTGATAACAGAAAAACACTAAAAAAATATTCACACTTAATGCCTTATTATGCATGACCATATTTTAAATCCCTTAATCTGACCCCCAAACCTAAATTTAACAACTACCTTACTAACTATTAATAAGCAGTCATTAGAAGTTAATTGAGGCAAAAGATGTAGTTATTAGTTAGTTAATAGTGAGAATTGGTCCAGAACTTAATATGTGCTTTATAAGTACTAATAAACAGCCAATATGCTAATAATTTGCATGCTATCAAGCAATAAGTTAATAGCGAGAATTGGTCCCTAAAATAAAGTGTTACCAAAAATGATAACAGAATACTTTAATGCAATAATTCACCTTTATATTCTCTTGCAAAATAATAAAGAAAACAAATCAGGTAACATCAGCTATAACGAATGACAAAAATGAGTCAAGGTGCTTAAAGGAACACTCCACTTTTTTTGAAAATAGGCTCATTTTACAACTCCCCAAGAGTTAGTTGAGGTTTACCATTTTTGAATCCATTCAGCTGATCTCCGGGTCTGGCGGTAGCACTTTTAGCTTAGCTTAGCATAGATCATTGAATCGGATTAGACCATGAGCATCTCGCTCAAAAATGACCAAAGAGTTTCGATAATTTTCCTATTTAAAGCTTGACTCTTCTGTAGTTACATCGTGTACTAAGACCGACGGAAAATGAAAAGTTGCGATTTTCTAGTCCGATTTGGCTAGGAACTATATTCTCATTCCGGTGTAATAATCAAGGAACTTTGCTGCCCAACCATGGGTGCAGCAGGCACAATGATATTACGCAGCGCCTGAAAGTAGTCCCCAGCTATATCATAACTAGTTACCTAGCTGGGAAAATTATCAAAACTCTTTGGTCATTTTTGAGCAATATGCTAATGGTCTAATCAGATTCAATGATCTATGCTAAGCTAAGCTAAAAGTGCTACCGCCAGAGCCGGAGATCGGCTGAATGGATTCAAAAACGGTAAAACTCAACTGTTTAACTCTAGGGGAGTTGGAAAATGAGCCTATTTTCCAAAAAAAGTGGAGTGTTCCTTTAAATACTCGCAACTGTTGAAAGTTTTTACATGTCACATTGTGGGAGAAGTCTTACCTTTAATTAAACTTTGACTGTCCAAAAAAAAAAATTTAAACTATGGCAATTCCTACGTAAATTCATCATGCTATTGGATATAACCCAGAAACATGCATTTGATTACAACTAAATGTCACAAATACAACCAATACCAAAAATAACATTTATGTAAGAATCAATCTTTTTTTTTCAACACTTAAAAATAAGTTATATAAACACTTAAGTTGCTTATTTATATCAAATTGTTAATTATATCATTAGGTTTCTATTGCAATCTACAACCAATATGTAAACATTTTCAGCGGCTGTAATAAAAACCTGCTTTCATGAAAGATTTATTGAAATATACATTAAATAGTGAAGACATCATTAACAAGTTAAGCAAAAATATAATGAATATGTAATATGTGCATGCAATATTTAGTGAAATGCCCTTCTCAAGATTTATTTATTTTTGCTAATTAATGAGCTATGGACACTGAATGGCCACACAACAATAAAGAGCGAATCTTTTCAGTTGCTGAAATGTTGGTGCATCACTACTAAATATCTTTCCAAATATACGATGCTTTATAATAAGTGTCTTTAACTACTATGTACTTATGCACTTATTGTGTACATGCATGTTTTTACATTGTACTTATATTTTTTAAAAATACCTTCCTTATGTATGTAACTACTTATGTATTTAATTTCTTTAGTTACATCTATAGTTACACTGGCAAACCTACCCCTAAACCTTAACCCTCACTTAAACCTAACCAGACCTATATCTTTACCTATATCATACCTCAATAGCAGAAAAAGTGATTTGAAAACATGAACACAATAAGTACATTGCACCAAACAATTCATTATATTTAATGTAAGTACATAGTTAAAGACAGTTACTATTAGGGATGCACCGAATGTTCGGCAACCGAAATTAGCGAAAAGACTGAATAAATTGTACCGAACAATGACGTGACGCGATCAAATAGAGGCGCGCATTAATGCAGTAAAACTGTCGAAGATGCAAAATTTATTACAAGTAAAGTAAAGTCGTGACGTATTGTCAAGTATGGTGACCCATACTCGAAATTGGTGCTCTGCGTTTAACCCATCCAAGTGCACACACACAGCAGTGAGTAGTGAACAAATGCACACACACACACACCGTGAACACACACCCGGAGCAGTGGGCAGCCATGCTGCGGCGCCCGGGGAGCAATTGGGGGTTCGGTGCCTTGCTCAAGGGCACCTCAGTCGTGGTATTGAGGGTGGAGAGAGCGCTGGACATTCACTCCCCCCACCTACAATTCCTGCCGGCCGGGGACTCGAACCCACAACCTTTCGATTACGAGTCCGACTCTCTAACCATTAGGCCACGACTTCCCCTTACAAGCACCGACAGCGAGAGACTGCTTAGTGCTGCATCACGTCTCTGATGAGAAGAGGAATAGGGGGTTGTTGCTGGTTACTGTGATGATTGAAATCGCGAAATGGCCTTAAACGATTAGTAAATAAACTGCAGAATGTTATGTTTTCAAATACACGCACGGATTGCATTCAAAAAGCGCTGCACGAGCTCTCCATAAAGTCCAAAGCGAGGAAAATCTGCGCTAAAACACTGTTACTTGTCATTTGCTCAATAACATTTTTATCAGTTTTTTTTAAGGACATGTGACAATGTGATACGCGCGACAAACATCTTCCCAAATTCATAATGAGAATCATTTAAATATCTGCATGCTGTTGTCAACAAAAAGAAGCACTGAGATCTTCATGTGGGTTTCTGCCAAAATTAAATCTAAGAAAAAGCAACAACTCCATCAACATTCATAAATGTTAGTATTGTTATTTTACTGTTGTTCTGTAAAATAAAATAAAAAAATAATACAATAATAATGATAATAATTAATTACCCTACAACATTTATTATAACATTCACACATAGTGTTGAAATTGGGACCTGTAATATATTCTAAGGTTTTAAAAGAAGTCTATTCTGCTCAGCAAGGCTGCATTTATTTGTATAGTGAAAAATACATGCCTATTCAAGAAGAGGGTCTCAAAAATGGCCAAAAAATATAAATTCAGTAACTTATTAATTTAAAGTTCAAATGTGCATTGTTAGTATAATGTCTGATAGAATGTAAAAAAGTGTAAATATTTTTAAATTGTTGTTTTGTAATTGATTTTTTTTATTTGAAAAGCAGGACAAAACAGTAAAAAGCACATTTTGGCTATTTCATTTATGCAATAGTGAAAAAAAAAGGCAAAATAGGCCTACATGGGGGAAAAAATGCGAAAAACTGTGTTCGGTATTCGGCCTTCGACCCAGTGTTTCATTTTGTTCGGCTTCGGCCAAGAATTTTAATTTCGGTGCATCCTTTGCTACTATAAAGTGGGAACGAGACCATTAACTCCAGTGATTAGTTCTTCCTGCAGAAGTGCTCAATCTAGCAACCTGGAAACTTCTTCGGAATCGGCATAGTAGCCAAAAACAGGTGATTTGGATTTCAGTCAGAATGTGTGTCAGAAGGTCAGTGAGGAGTCTGAGGCTAACGCTGTGACCGCTATACCGTGAGCTTGACAGAGCATCGCTTTCATAAACCTTGTGGCACAGGGTAAACTGTAGGTGCCCTTGACTCACCTGTTGCTTCATGTCAGCGTAGGTCTTCTCTGAGCTGAGCTCCACCTGCTTCTTAAAGTTCTCCAGTGCACTCTCAGCCTGCTGGGCCTGAAGCCTCTGACTGTCCCGAAGACGAACCAGCTGCTCCTCTTTATCCCTACAACATAAAAAAAAAACACACAAATCGGGTCACCCTGTGTATATACACGTACTTGCATTATTCTTAGAGTAAAAGTTCTCCTCATTCAGCTTTGTTTCATGCGCTCTAACATAACTGAGACGGAAAACACGTCACATAAAAGCAGCATGTTGTGCTTTATACTTATTTTTTATCAGCTGATTGGGGAAGCATTTTATGTTCACACAGAAAACTTCAGCACCCATCTCAGCGCACAAATGTGTGTCGACGCAAAACAAACAGCATCTCAGACTCATGTCTGACTACAACGCTGAGACACAACCGCCAAAAGAGCTGTCAGATGCAAGCCAGACTGCTACAAAGAGCTTGTCAACCTGCTTTCACTGTCTATATCCGTGCATGTGTGTGTATGTGTGTGTGTGTGTGTGTGTGTGTGTGTGGCACATCTCGCCCTCCCTCAAACGAGTGTAATTACTGTGGTAATTACTTTTCATCGAGAGAACAATTCACCAGGGCCCGTGAAACTACATATTAGTACTTCATCAAACAAGTTAACCAGCATATCCAAAAAGCCACCGAATTAACTATAGTAAAGAGGAAATGTGAAATAAAATATGTGACATATGAGACACAAGACATTTAATGCGGGGAACTGTTTTTCATATTTACACGATTTACAAAAACAACATTTGTAAAACATAAAATTTCAATAATACTCTTTGTTTTTACACAAAACTTTACAAATATGTATAAAATACATATATACTTGTATATATAAAACACTTTCTCTAAATGAACATCTTCATCAGCTCAAGAGAAAGACATCCTTCGTTAGTTATCGTCTCATTTAGTGTACATATACACCACAGGCATAACAATAAGAGGAAATTAAAAACAAAACAAATGCAAAAAGAAAAAAAAAGTTGGGGACCTTTTTTCTTTTTCTATGGCCTCTTTTCTGTGTAATTTTGGTCTCTCTCATGTTTGACATCAAAAGATCTAGAAATTGTTTCTCCCTGACTGTTGTGTAGTCTGTAATTATTAATCTGTCTTGCAACATGAATGCCTTCAGGGCAGAGCACACACAAAAGAGCCTTCTGCTCATCTCTGATGTGGAGCAACCAGCAGACAAAAAAACACTGGAAGAAAGAAAAAGAAAAAGAAAAACAGGCGTCTAAACAAGAAAGAAACAAGAAAAAGGCGAAGCCACAAAAATAGCTCTCTCTGAACATTTTGAGACGTTCCAGAGAGAAGAAGGAGCAGCTCATTGCAAGGAAAAGAGGATTAGTTAGTGAGTTAGAGGTTTTAGTTAGTGGTTCATTTCTGTTTGTCTGTTTTAATGGTGAAGAATACCAACAGCAAACACAAATTTGTTTAAACACACTCAACATGAAACAAAAACTGCTCCATTTCACTTTCTTTATGTGTGCTCTGGGTTTCATTTTTTTTTTTTTTGACATCATCAAGCCCTCTTATTTCTAAACCCCTCCCTTCTAACCACCTGTCAGACCACTGGACCACTATTCATTATCCAAGCAATTCCTGATTGATAAAATCATGATATGACGTTGTTGTATATTCTTTCTTTGAAGTATAGACAAAGTGTCTGCCATTGTCTTCCTTGTGTTAATATTGCAAATGGATTGCCATAGAGACTGCAAAATGAAAACAAGGGGACAAAGTATGAAGTCTGCTGCAATCCCCAGTGTCCTCAAGCATTGTCGTGGCATAAATAGTACATTTAAACTATCACTTGAGATTTTGGAGGTAGCATTGCAAATCTAGCCTAGTGATTAGTTATAGACACCGCTGGTTCATACAGCTTTCACGTTTTTTTGTTTTTTGTTTTTTTTTAGTGTACAATTCCCATCCATAGTCAAACTGTTTAAAGGGTTAGTTCACCCAAAAATGAAAATTCTGTCATTAATTACTCACCCTCATGTCATTCCAAACCCTTAAGACCTTCATCTTCAGAATTTTTGATGAAATACGAGAGCTTTCCGACCCTCCATAGCATAGCAATGCAACTGAAATGCTTCCAGGCCCAGAAAAAGGACATCTGTAAAATAGTCCATGTAACATCAGTGGTTCAACCTTAATTTTACAAAGCTACGAGAATACTTTTTATGCTGAGACTGATGCATAGATTAAACCTAGAGGGGCTTAATGGTGAAACATTATCATTAGGAATTTTCAACTACTGTCCATTTGTCCAGGAAGTTCCCCCAACCTGCGGCCCAAGACACTGAGATAGGCTCCAGCATCACTGAGACTCTACAGCAGTGATGTCTCTCAACTTGTTGGTCTTTGGTTGTTATTTAGCATCTTGGGTCATGTATGCCACACATTTAAGATGCCATGTCAAGTTATAAAACTGAACTTCAGTCTTCATCTAGCTGCTTTGATCTCACGGATGCAAAAACCTAAAGCTACCTATTTGGCCTGTTATGTTAATAGTTTTACATAGTGTTGGTCCTTTGCAGTTCAAAGGAAATATTGGTTGTTTGGTTTTGTATAGTACATACTTTTGGTATAGTTCACTGTGTCAACACTTGGTATGAAACGTATCCTGAAGCAAAACTAGCTGAGAACCACTGGCCAAACCAAACCAAAAATAGTGTATTCAGTAATAAACAACATGTGTAACAGTGAACACTGCCTGGTTTTGAGAACAGATGAAGGCACTGTCCATATGCGCTGAACATGGGTTGAAAACCCATTCGTACTTTGAACAGTATACAACACAGATCTACACTTAACGAAAAGGTTAATATGTTCTCTGCATTGATTTTTCATAGGTGGTTTACCCATATTTTAAATCATACACTGTGTTCAGTCTTAGGGTTAGAAGAAAATGTCCATAAACTAATGTCCAGGCAGAAAATGACCAGTACCTATTTTTTTCTTACAGTTTATAATAAGATCTATAATTGAGCATCATCAAGTTTCAAGAAGGCAAAGGTTCAACTTATGGTTTCTATGTAGGTGTACTGCTGTGAGAACAACAAAGGCTGACCAAGGGTGTGGAAGTGGAGAAGAGCAGAGCAGACAGTCCGTCACCATCCGTCACAGAGAGGGGTGAGATGAGAAGGCAGAACGAGGAAGGACAAATAAAGCAACGCGGCAGGGAAAGGGGAATGCCAGCTCCGCAGAGGCCGTCGGCTTTGGCTGGGGTTTGTGCTCGAAGAAGAGTGGAAGACGAGGAGACTCAAATTAAAGATGTGCCGTCAAACCAGAGGAAATCCTTCTCATCCTGCACTCTTTAAGGGGATTTTTTGGGGGAAAAGCAGAAGGAAGGGACTTAAGGAAAGGGTGACAGTGCTTCCGCCTAGCCACAAGTCAGACAGGAGGGTCAATTTTCCAAACCTCCTTAACCACAGGACGCCTCCAATGTGGAGAGCAGGACGCTTCGATGGGGAGCTTGTACTGTAAATAAGACTGGAGATGCTGCTAATTCAAATGCTATGGCCACACAAACGCACCCATTCATTTTCATCCAGGCTGCATGCAACCCGTCCGACGCCTGAGTTTCTGGCACCCGTGGCCGCAAAGAACCTGGGCTTGTGACCTTCAAAGCACCCGACCTGTGAAGGATGCCACAATAAACCCACTTTTGTCTGACTGTACAAAAAAGAACAAACAATTTCCCCCAAAGGCTGTAGATTTACTTTAACACATTAGTGAGAACACGTAATAATAAGTGTTATAATAAGTGTTGGGGAAGACACTTGCTAAGCATAGAAAGATAAAAAACAAGCCTTTTGAAAATTGCTTAAGAATTATTATTATTATTTCCCCTGAGGTAATAAATAAATATTACACATATCAGCAGTATTTGCCTGCAATATACTTCTTTCAAAAACTTGCATATTTGCATTTGATATTTGTAAAAGCCACGCAAAGTAAAATTCTCTGTGGGGACACCCATTTTTGAGTCATGAAAAGGAAAAGGAAAAGAAAAAAAAACAACTAATTTGTGGAACTGAATCAGAATTCCCAAATCCCAATTTGTGGTACTAAATTTTAAATCAGAAACACTAAAATACATTTTTAAGCACTCCCAAGCTGACACACAAGAAGAGATCCCACAATTTAGGAAACTAACAGAAAAAAATAAAAATGAATAATACGCCAAATCAATAATGATGAGGATTTATATCAACCCTAAATTATTTTATAGAATTTCACCAAATACAAAACACAACATTTTAGAAAACACAGCTCCAATCAGAACTACCATGATTCCTAATGGAATAAAATTAATTTCTCATGAGCAAAATATTATTCTAAATATTATAATAAACACATATCTAATAAAAATTCCACAACAGGACGAAATATTCTGTAGAAAATCCAGTTTAACCAATATTACATTCATTGATTCTAGTTGATTCTTGTTTGATCCCAAATTGGAGTCAGTCTATACATTCTGATTGAAAGAGAGAGACATTGAGGCTTAATTTTATATTGGAGAAAAACCATAAATAATATCATATATGGAATATATCATAAATATTCTATAAATCACTGAGGATCTGAACGAAGACTTCTGGCTAAAAAGCTGTACAAACTCCATATTATAAACGCAGCATCTTCATATTAGACTCACACTTGGCCAACACTCAGCTCTCTGGACATGGGCTATAAACACACTAGGAGAGACATATGGATTCCAGGTGGATTACACCTCTCCACACCAGTGTGAAGCCAAAGGCCGTCCACTCCATGAGCTCATCAAGACGGAATGATAACACATCCAGCACCAGATCAAAGCTGGGGCCCCAGAAGAGGCAACACATTAAAACCAGAGAGAAAATGCAAAGCTGAAATTTGCAGCGCCCTCAAAAGAGGAGTGCATCATTCCTCTGTCCCCAGAGAGCCAGAAACACACAGAAACAGCCTTGCGCACTTTACGACTGACATGCAAATACGCACCGTTCAAAAATAACAGCAGCCACTGCGTGAGCATGCAGTCTTAACACCCTGCACTCGTGGTCATATATCCACTTGAGGTTCGAGGAGATGGCCAGTTATTGACTGAGATATGAATTTCTTGTTTGTCATTTAATAACCAATGTAATGCAATCTCAAGTAGAGAGGAAGTTCAATGTCAAATATGCCATTTTGCCAGCAATTTTAGACTTTGTTCTGAATAATATGCTACAGCTACAGAATATAGTATGCATACTAGGCAGCATACACAAATTTTCTGTATATGCATATAATACCAACGTGGTCTACATTTGACAAAATGTGCAGTATACTACAGATTATACTATGCTGGGTAAATTATCCCCAAATGCAGTGGGAACGACTTGACAATTTATTTCTATCCACCATATTTTAACATAAGAGCGGGCCTTTTGTTACTTGAATGTGCAAGACTTCCGGTGACATTTCTCAGTACAAAACAGTCCATTATGCTGCTTTATATTGCAAATTGGTATTTGTCATATTATTTTAATTTATTGTCAATCATAAACACACTTGTTTATAGTGTTAATAGTTTAACCGTTTACCACACTTTGTTATTCCTCTAGTTATATATCTATTAGGGATGTGCATCTCCATAACTGAGGCCGACGTGATACGCATCTTGCATAGCCAACGATACGATAAATTTAAAGACACATTTGAAGCAGCTATCGATGCAGTGCGATCGATTTCGAATCGATTCAACACAATGTGATTCAATGCAATACGATGCAATGGGAAAAAAATATGATGCTAATAAGCATTAGCGCATCTACTAATAATTATATATGAATTAATCGGTTTTTACCAATGCAAATATGTTCGAAACGATGCATTGCAATACAAATGCCAACTTGTATCCAATTGCACATTTTTTTTAAATCGATGCATTGCATCGTCAAATTTTATGCTGATGCACTCATGCAAATTGGTGAATTTGACCATCCCTAATACCTATAGTGGCTAATAAAAATCTTACACATTCAAAGAAAATAGCTTACTTTTGGGTTAAAGAAGTAAGAGACAATGCCATACTACTGATTGAACTTCAGTAAGTAGAAAGCTAGTATTCCACTCCAAACACTAAACACACTCTAAGTGCAGGATCATGAAATCAACATGCAGCTCAGTGTGCCAGCGATATGCATTTTTCTTCTTTCAGACCCCCTGCATGCTGTCAAAAATATTCCCTTCGACAAGCTTTGATGGTGAGAAAATATCTGGCAACCGTTTGTGAAATCTGACAGTTTACCTATTAAAAGGTTTTTTTTTTAAATTTGGGATTGACCCAAATAGACGTGTAATCACTTATTTGACACAAATAAAAAAAAGCACAGAGTTGCTCATCAGCGTTGATTGTTGTGGATTGGTGTGGACCACCAGGAGTGTGTGCTGCTGAATCAGTGAAGGGTGTGACTCTTGGGTGGGATTTACATTTAGGGACGCCTCTTAATTAATGTCATTCCCAGTGCAAAAGACACATTCAATGACACACACCATAAACCTCCTGCTTTAAGTGTGAGGCGATTATTCAATGATGTGGTTTGCATATGATACAAGAAAACAACATCTGCATCCCTTTAAAACTTCCAGAGGAAATTCCAAACAGGAGGAATTTGTTCGTAGTTTTCAGCTTAGCCCTGAAAGGTTATTCCTGCCGTCCCGGATGATCAGTGTGTATGTATGGCGCCCCCTGAAGGAAGAGCAGGTGTCTGCAGGAAGCAGGGGCTGATGGTATGTGGAAAGTGTGACTGTGTTCGATTTAAATACTTTCAGATGCATGAACCAGCGGGCTGTTTTCTCCATTCCTATGCAACAGGGCACGCCTCCCGCTTCTCTCCTAGCAACAGTGAACGAATCCCGGCCGAAAGGCCTTTTCTCAATGTGTTTTTGGACACTTTGGATTCATTAATTTATAGTAATCCTTCAGAACATCAGGCATGTGTTAGGAACACATGTATGCAGACCATAACTCACAAACAATGCAAAGTTAAAATGAAGGGGGGAAAAATGCACATAATTGCAAAAAACTAAAAACAGATGATGGGAATAAAAGTGTGTTCTTGCCACATATGCAGCTGAACGTCATGCGCCTGTAACTTCTCTGAAATTCAGCGTGTTTGCGGTGTTTGGTGAGTTGCACAAGCATCTATTTGAATCAATTAATCAGATCAAAGCTGAGATCAGATTTCAATCACCTATCCACGATCAAGAGTTTAAAAATGAAAGCGTCTACACAGCAACACATGTGAGCTGTTTACCGCCAAGAGCAATACTGCAGACTTTCAATCAGGCAGCACTCAAGAACTGACTCATCTTTATGCTGAGATGAAGAGTCATGCATATTTCTTCAACTATGGGCATGTTTGACACCACTTTGCAACTTTTAGAAAATAAACACTTCAAACTCTCAATAGTTTATATAATTTGTCTACTAACAATGAAGAAATATGTCAACATATCACCATATCTCCTGTGATATAAAGTATTATGTTTGATCACATTCTGTGGTGGAAATAACATTGTAGACATTTCTGGAACAAAATGGCAATGTCTTTGTCTTGTTAAAACTAAATCCATAGCTAGCACTGGATGTATAAATATAAATATGAATAATATAAATATAAATTAATAAAACATTTTAAATACAAAGTAGAAAAGAAATCACTAAAAGTAATAAAGTAACCAGCTGAAGAAACATACTCTTATTCATGTTCTGGGAAAAAAAATAATATTAAAAGATCTTAGTTCCAATAACTAATAATATATCTATAGTAACTGTCTTTAATTGAATATTGGCAATATTCAGTGTACGCATTAAAGCATGCAGGCATATAATCAGACATTTGTTGTATGCACTGTTCTAAAACAGCTAAACTATTGAGTGTCATTCATCACAAATTCTTAAACCACACATGGGATAATGTGGCTTAAAATATGCCAGGACTTTAATTTTCTTTAACTTTAATTTCCTGGACTTTAATTACTTTTCTTGCCAGTACCATCTCTCTACATCAAAAAGTAACAACCTACAAAGAGGCAGGTCTTGGTTGTTTAAACTGCATTTAACAGAAATGCAGTATATTCGAGTGTAATGGAGCGTTCACACTGACAACAATTAAATCAATTGAGGTCACCAAGTTGCACTGTTGGTTGAAAGTACACTGCTATAGCCATCAATATCAAGCGGATATAGTGCATTTGCAGTAAAGCCCATCACTGTTGCTTGTATTGACACATCAGTGATATCTGTATTTTAACCCAATATCATATTTATTTTCCTTTGACACTAACTTTTGGTTAAAAAATTTGATTCATCATTTGTTTGGCACATCAGATGTGAGTGTGCATGCAGTGTTCTCTGAATGTAGTAGTCCATCCAGACATGCAAAACAAAATTCATATACTATATTATGCGTGATGCAAAAATAGTAAGAGTAGTATGCCACTGCAAACACACCCTAACTCCCTGACTCTCCCTGGCCTGGAGCATCATCTCAGAATGACAAAAATATATATCCAAATACAAATTAGTCTCTTCTATGTCTGTAGGAGCGCAGCAAAATCATATTTTGGTAGGAGAGGAGATCTGTGCAAATTCAAATGATGAGTTTAATCTGCGCTTCATCTAGGGAATGCAACACTATCGTCTTCAAAAAGAGGAACAGAGTTTAGGGCCAGCTGGTTTATTTTCTTGCCTATTCTTATCCTCCGTCTGATCCAGCGGGACTGCAGTGATTAGTCCGTTTGATGTTGGCCTCTGAATCCCCGGGGATGTGCCCCCTTCCCTTCCTCCCCCACCAGAGCCGGACTGGGCTGCAGCCGAGACTCAAAGAGATCCGCAGCTGCAGACGTGGGACAACATAGCCGGGCCAAGCACATATCCCTGTGGCACTCCCCTCATTGAGCTTACACTAACCATTTTAAGACAAACATTTTGCAGTGATGGGAACTGAATTGGGCTGTTTTGGTGACCCGGCCGTCTTGCGGAATGTGTGCTTAAACAGAGACACAAAGGAAGCAAGCATCTCTCCATGCAAATCCAAGTATGAATGGAAATAATCCTGAGTTCACTGACTTGACTGGTAATTATTAAAAGAGATGGTATGGGTAAATAAAAGCAGCAGGAAGGGACAAGAAAGGGTTTTCAGAGGCTTTCAGCTCTAAGAAGTTCTAGTATTATCAAAATAAAACCAAGACCAGTTTGAACATTCAGAGAATGGTTCGTCATGTATATGCATTTCCTCTGATGATCAGACAGACACGCTGATTAAAAAAAAAGCTAACTTTGTGTTGTTTTCCAAGCGTGGTAGCTCACTATGGTATTACCATAGCAACATAAAGTTAAACAATGCACCAGTTCTCATTTGCATTGGGAAGGGGGTGGTTCTTTTGAAGGGAAGGGGGCTCAGACAAACAAACAGCACACCAGCTGCTTGCATCTACACGCATGCATGTTTAAATTCACACGCGCATATCAAAAGGGCACGCAAAAACGACAAAAGTCTAAACACTATATAAATAAAATGTACATGCAAAAATGATGCAAGGCGTGCTAAATATTACATACATTTTCACAGCCTCTCTGTAACACATATGCACATGAAAGTGTGTCCAACATGCCAGCCTGCTATAATGCGGTGAGCAGCCAGCACTTTATGCGGTTTCATCTCGTTCAAATTTCTCCGCTCATCCTCTGATCTCTGCTATCAGGCGGTGCTCTCTTGATGTGTGTGCTGGCTGGCCGTTTGAAGTTCTGCGCTGACTTTAAAGCGGCCAAAAGACCCTGAACGGCAGGTAGGTAGCAGACCAGGGATCCTGGGTGCTCGTTAGCCCAATGACTGTTTAATTAGCTCGATGAGGACTGCAGTGTAAATGTGCTTGCCTATTGACACAAATGGGCATCTGTGTTGTTCATTGCTCATGCGTGGCTAATTTATTCATCCTAAGCCGTGTGTGTCTGGCGCACTAACGGGTGCATCAGATAACGGCACTCGTTTCATCTCGACACTTTAAAGCAACAGCAGAGGAAAAAAAAAAAAAATCACAATTTGACAGATGAAAGGAAGCGTTGTGCTATACGGAACAAGACATGCAAAACGTCCTGGAACAGTTTTAAATTACATATGTGTCAATGACAGCCAGACCTGATTTCTTTCGCTTAATAGTTGTCTCATTTCAGTTTTGTTTTTTTAATGAAAGAGGCAACAATAAACTGCTGTAAGATTTGTAATGCAAAGGAATAAAATACTGTAGCATATGTTAGATAAATACAGTTGTTTTAAATATGACATAAAATGGTGAATTGTGCAGTAGTATAGTAACTAGCGGTGTACACATTTGTAAGTGTCTTTTGGTTTGGAGCTAGTAAGGTAGTTGTTAAGTTTACGTATTGGGTAGGATTAGGGATGTAGAATATGGTCATGCAGAATATGTGCTTTATAAATACTAATAAACAGCCAATAATAGCCATGCTAATAAACATCTAGTTAACAGTAACAACTGGTCCCTATACTAAAGTGTTACCAAACTGCCTGTGGTTAAAAAATTTTTTTCATAGTCCACTTTAGACATTCAGCTAACTATAAGTAACTTTGTTACTACAGGTCAACTACATGTCAACTAATTCTCATTAATTTGCAACTAAATGTCTACTAACTCTCAGTTGGGTAGGTTTAGGGTTAGTAGAATAAGTTGACATACTTGCAAAGTTTCTGATACTCAGTATGTTTTGGACCCATCAAAATAAAATGTTAGAAGATATTAAGCAGACAGTCTACTAATACTCTAATGACTGCTAGTTGACATGTAGTTGCAAAGTTACTTACTGTTAGTAGAATGTCTAAAGTGGACTATCGAAATAAAGTGTTACCAAGTACATGATCTTATACTGTAATGCAGTTCCCCAAAGAAAAGAAACCGACCCATCTCTAGAAAAAGGCACATATTCTACATTACCTCTTCTTATTCTGCTTTCCATTCCAAAAATGTGTTGATGAAAACACATTTCAATTTATACTGGACAAATAAATTGCGACAGCAAAAAAAAAAAAAAAAAAAAGTATGTCATGGAAATGTTTTCCTGTAAAAACTATTAATTCAGGACCAGGTCTTGTGCTCCAGGAGATGATGATGATGTCACATGTCCACTGGCAGAATTAATGACGGAAATCTAATTAAACACGTACAGTTACTGCCAAGAGTGCGTGATGCACCAGGACAAGGGCCAAACAAACAAACAGCAAATAATGAGCTCATCGGTGGGTCGAGTCCAGCCTGATGTCATTCTTCAACCTAAATGGGAGGTTTTCCACCAATGTTTAGACACTGTAAATAATCTCACATCTGCGCCTGGTGGGTATGTTGAACGTGGCACGCAGCTTGTCAGGGGAGTTTTGCTAATTTTCCTTGAGTGACAGTGAAAAAGCGAGGCCAGACGAACTTGAACAGCGTCTAACCTGAAGTGTGCGATTCCTCTCAGCATACAAACCCTGCGAGCTTCCTCAGAACGCCATCCTAACCACTTCCACATCTCCCGCTGCATTCCTGCGGTTGGGAACGGGCTCCGGGAGCACAGGCAGTAACCCCACGCTAGCTCCACATCTAAGGACTCTGCTGTGGGCCAGGAGATGGCCTTCCCAAAACAGGACTTAGAGCAGAGCCTCTTCCACAGCCCCATAATCCAGTCCAGACCACAGCATTGTTCACATTTTACTGGTCTCTGCTAGCACACAACAATACTAGAGCACTGCTGGATATCACGGCTCCAGAGCAGTCAGGGAGGCAAGACTGACCAAATATTGCCCTTGGACACTCAAATGAGAAGCAGCATTTATGTATCCAAATAACAGTATAATAAATAATTGTAAACATTAAAACACATTATGCAATGTTTATTGTAACAGTGCAGCTGGGTTATTATAGTTAACTAAAATATAAATTAATTTAGTTATTAAAATAAAACTGACTCAAAATATTAATAAAAACTATATTATCTCAATGATACTAAAATAACACTGCAGTGTACTGTTATTAAAGTTGTATGTTGTACTTGAGAACAGGAAACAGCATTTAACTGACTTAATTTATTAAGTTATTTAAGCTAAAAGATTTTTGTAAAGTATTTTATTGTATTTTAATTCATTAATTTATTTGATTTATTTTTACATAAGAGTAATTTTATCCTATTAAAATATTTGTTAGCTTCAAGTTAAATAAAGGGACTAACAAAATACTAATGTGAAAAAAAAAAATATATATATATATACACACACACATATATATACATACTGTATATATGTATGTATGTATGTATAAATATATATATATATATATGTATATACAGTATATTAATTCATAACATTACTACAATCTTACTGACTGTAGTGTACTTTTAAAATAGGAGACTGTAATATTGAATTTAGTGTCACTCAGATAAGCCCGACGTACCTGAGTGAGTCCTCCATCTTGCTCATCTTCCTCTTGCTGTCGGCTCGCTCCTTTTCTAGCTCGGCCCGAAGCGTCTGCAGCTGTGACAGGATAGCAGAAGTGTCAATCACTCAACACGCATCATCAGCTCCCGCCCTTCAGCATAACTAAACAGAGCTGGTCTAATTTTCTAAGGGTCAGAGGTCAGCTGTGAGCAGCCGCAGTCAGACGGCTGGCCTGCAGGTGTATACGGCCTCTGCTTTGCAGATGTGCCCTTGACAGAGGTCGGCCTCACCGTCCCGCTTTATGACTGGACCGGCCCTTTGAAGGTGGGGCGACAGGCAGCAGCCAGGTGTCTGAGACTGATCTTAAAACTTATCTTCACCTGATTGTGTCGGCCCAATTATTAAAGCTGCCTTTTTATGACAGTTCTGAAGCTTTGAAGACTTTTGAAATGTCTGCTTGGCAGCAGCTCCTATAAGTCTCATAATTAGTGGGGCAATCAGGTCGGACTATGACTGTCCAGTTATGCTCCCCTTTCATTTGGGAAAACACTTGGGACCCTCAAGGCTGTGCTTTAATAAACTGGTCTCTGCTTCCACCTGGCATTTTCGGTGGTCCAATCACAAGCGTTAAGAGGGTTTAAAATGTTTCTTGATCAGATCACTGAAATTACATACAGGGGTAGACGAAAACGCATGTGACCACATCACATTTTTAGTGGAAACACTAAGTGCCCTGAAAGTGTTCTGGAAATTAAAGTGTGAAGCTCCGCCTACTCGCCATCCACAAGTGATCAAAGGATACGCGTTTGAAATGCATGTTAATAATAGAAATGGTATTGCATTTCACCTGACCATTTGTGATCGGATCACTGAAAACCGAAAATTTAATACCAGGTGGAAACAGGGCCTGAATTTTACAGCCACATCATCAAAGTGAACTAGGGGAATTGAGAGCAGAGTAAATGCTTTTATGTCTACCTAAAAACCTTAACCTACTTTGGTTTATTGGCTTCTGAGACGGGTGATGATTGTGAAGAATGGTCAGTCACTGATGCTTAAGTTTATAACAATTGCCTCAATATAATAACTAGCACTGTCTATGTTTAACATCTGGTGTTATAAAAAATGCAAATCTGTGTAAATGTAAATGTATAAACCACAATCACTGAGAGCAGGCACAGAATGGGTGTTTGTGTCTGTATGTTTCTTTATAATCAGTGACCCCTTTCTTTGATATTTTGTTGTATAATTACACATCCAAAACATTTTGGCTACTGTATAGATTTTTTTCAAAATATACATATAATATTGCGTTTGTGAATAAATGAATTACCTTTTTGTCTGTGATATTTTGTAGGTCTGTTATCTCTTGCTGCGTCTTATTCTCTCGGTCCTGAATAAAAAATCAAAACAAGGTTTTCACGCAACCAATTTTACTTCTGTAATATGGCATATTTCTGATTGAAACTGAATTTTCAATAATAATAAAAATATTTTATACATGGGGAACTCATTTAAGAAGTCATATGACGTTGCTAAAAAGAACATTATTTTGTGTATTTGGTGTAATGCAATGTGTTTATGCAATTTAAGGTTCAAAGAACTCATTATTTTCCACATACTGTACATTATTGTTGCTCCTCTATGCTCCGCCTTCCTGAAACGCGTTAATTTTTACAAAGCTCATCTTTCTGAGAAGCCAGGCATGGTCTGATTGGCCAGCTATCCAGTGCGTTGTGATTGGCCGAATACCTCAAGCGTGTGACGTAAATGTTACGCCCATAACACCCATCAGCATATTGTAATGCCATGTCCCGGCGCGACTCAAAAACAATAAAACCCATTATAAACGAGGCATTTGTTGCATCCAGTGGGGACATAATTACTGATTATAGAAGAAGCCAGAAGCACCAGACTGTTCTTGCAAAGTTGGAATTGCGCCACTTTATAGAAACAGCCTTTGTGTATAGCTGGCAGGCTACTCCCAGGTTCAGGAAATAGTCCTCCGTAAAATGCGCTGCACACACTCTAATATTTGGGTTGAACTGTTCTGGAACAGTGTTGTAAATATAACTTAACCACTGATTTCTAGTTGTGTCCTCTTTTGGAAGCCCAAACAAAGTACTTTTGCTTTCACAACGACACAGCGTCTCCAGGATATGGTGCCGGCGGCAGCAACAATACAACAGCAAGAATAATAGTTCCGCCTTCTCTCTTTGCGTAAACATTTGGGCGGTGTTTTGCAAATCTTCCCACACCGCGACGTAGACATGTGGGGACATGTTTGAATGAGCCGTTTTATGGGGCGTGGTCGAGTCTTAACTTTTATAAAGAATATCTCTTTGGTTTTGAGACTTTAGTCTTTGCAACTTCAGGGATCTTATCTAAGCACAAACAGCTTGCAACACTCCAAAGAGAAAGTAAAACTTGTAATCGCATCATATGAGCCCTTTAATGTTGAAAAATAACTCTATGTGACAAGTGGTTGGATGGGAGAGGTTGAAAAATCAGAGGGTCTGATGATAAGGAAAGCAACGCAAGCTATGTATTAATAAAAACATCATAAAGACGAATATTTGTTTTCTCTGGAATAACATGCACTGGTAAATTGTTCATAATAAGACCAGGGTCAACTCTGATTTCATGTTGACTTTATGAGCCGTTCACTCTGACAGACTTGCATGATTTGCATGACAAAGCAAATAGTTATTCATTTTCATTAAGAGTTGGAACGAAAATCTGATTTGAACATTTTGCAAATGAGCAGTGATGTGATGGAGTGACTATCAACTACTGGCATTCTGCAAAATATGGCAGCCAGATGTTTGTCCCTGCATTTCAAGTTGTGAATGCCATCAATGATGATGGCAAACAGCAGTATGAACATTCTCTACAAACAAGGATACAGTGACTGACGTTCACTTCACTGTGAGGATGGAAGGGTGTAAAAAGTGTGAACAACTGACCCTGAGTTGTTTCTGTCTCCTGTTTTCAGCTTCCTGTATCTGCTGTTTGAGGTGAATCACTGTCTGCTCCAAATCTTCAATCACCTCTGATGCCTGACAACAAAACAAACTACATTCACAACATGATATGAAACTGTAGGATTACAGACAATCTCTGATATCAAACACACTGGCATTAGCTCACTTCCAAAACCTAGTAGACTGCCTACCTACACAGTATTTCCATCGCAAACATCCACCTGATGCAAAGGCCCTTCAGTAGAGAGCCGTATAATTCTATTAAGTACATTTTAGAAAAGTATATTTCCAGGTCCATCTTATGTAGTTAAGTATACTAAATGTAGTGTATTAGTAGTATACATATATGTATACTATTTCAATTCTTTTTGGGACTACACTAATGGTAGTAGACTTTGGCTACAAAACTATTTTACATCACTAGTTTACAAGTTTTTATTTTCTACTGCAGCTATATTGTGAAATATGGTATACATGAACTTCTAGATATACTGTTAGTTTGCTAGCTACGTACTTCTAGCTTCTAGCTTTTCTTAAGTACAAGTGTCTGGCAAATATACTTCAACTTTTCAGTCTACTTGTCAGTATAAGTCAAGTATATGTAAGTATAAATTTGTTAAGTAGATGTCTAAAAAGTACATACAAATAGACTGAAAGTATGCTCTCTTATTTATTATTTTTTTAAACTACACTAATAGCACAGTTGAATAAACTTTTTTGGCACAGCGGTCTCAGACTACGTTATGACAAGCTCAGGAAATTATCAGATTAAATTATGAACAATCTTAGATTTTTTAGGGCAGAAAAATACCCAACATTTTTTTGTTGTTGTTAGAATATCTTAGAAGTCCTAATACAGCCTAATGTTAATTCATACAGTATTATAGGAATCAACTGTGAGTTTTACTTTACTCTCTTCTGCACTTCATGCGAGTAGTAAAACTTGGGTGGCAACAACTGATCAATAATTGAGTTTCAGTTCAGTCACTTCATTTGGGTTAGGATGCTGCAATAGAAAGTAGCTGTCAATGTAAACAGTAGAAAGTGAGGCAGGGTTTGAAAAATAGCTAATATACCAGGATTCTCTCTGGTATATAAAAGCAATGGTCTCGGCTCAATAAAAAAAATGAAGCTGTCAATTATCACAGTGAATTAAAGTGAGTAAAGCATGTGTAGGTGTGAGAGGTGAGAGAAGATGCCTTGGCTGCAGAGAGGGCATGCTCCTGCTGGAAGTGGCTCATGTCAGCGTTATGTCTAGCCTGAAGTTTCTGCAGCGCATCTTCATGCTGTTCTCTCATCTGCTCCATCTCCCTTAGCAGGGATGTGTTCCTAAAACATACAAACAACTTTTTATTAGAGTGATAAAAATCACAAAACACAATAGCTCCAATCTCTTGATTACATCGCAATGAATTAAGTTAACTGCAATGCACTGTACGACTGCATTATATGTTCGGGATATATGTAACACTGCTTTCAAGTCAGGTGTGTTTATGATTCCGTACATCTGTTTTGGAGCAGAGCTATGATTTTACATCAAACCTCTGCACCTGTGATCAGTCATATCTGAGCTTGTCAGGATGATCAGGTGGTTTTCTTGTACCTGCGGTTGGCCTCTTGAAGCTCAGCGCTGATGGAGGCGATATGAATCTCTAACTCGGCTTTCTCCTGTGTGACTTTCTGCCGAAGCAGGTTCCCATTCTCCACTTCCACTGAGAGCTGCTTCACCCGGGTCTCCAGCTCATGCAACATGTGCTCCTAGAAGAACCAACAAAACAAAAAAAAGAAAGATAAGAGAAAAAGACAGAGGAAGTTCTGTAGAATGGTTTATTCAAATAGCTCATACAGCGCTGGATTTAAAATATATATATTTTCTTGACAAAGAAAATAATTTTCCAGCAATCCATGTTTCACTGTTATATGGCAGGGTGCGCTATTATGCATCTTCTGAAATAGTACGGAATCTCTGGATCCAAAAATAGGTGAAGCATAAGCAGAAACAAGCAATAAAAGCATTACTTGTGCACATGTAAGCAAGCATTCAACAGCATATAAATCAAAACTGCATATGACTCTGCAAGCTTTGAGGGTGTTGTTGGACAAAGTCTACTCCAATAATGATTTGATCATCGTTCCAAATCTGACCTGGACGTAGTCTTTGAGAAAAATTAGATTTTTCAGCTTTTGTTCAAAATGTTGCTTTTTGAAACTATGAAACTTACCCACATTCAATAAAATTGTTTGTTTTGTTTAAAAACAGAGGCTCTGTTCTTTCATGGTATTGTATTTATACAACAATATTATACAACAACATATTTCCGGGGGCTATGAAATTTAGCGAAAATGAAATGCTGGCACTAGCCAGCTAAAAAATGCTGGTAGGGAAAGAGTTAATGTACAGTGCTATATACTGTAAGATTTTTTTCAAAGCAGTGTTAATGTTGCAAAGTTTATCAGTTAAGAAACAAACTCAAAACCCAAACTTTTGAGTGGTAGTGTCACTGCTTCCACAAAAATATTAAGCAGCAAAATCTTTTAGAATGGCTGCTGAAAATTCTGCTTTGCTTCCCAAATATATTCAAATTGAAAACAGCTATTTTAAATTGTAATATCATTTCACAGCATTACATGAGTATAAGAGACTTCTTTCAAAAACATTTAAATATGCTAATTATTCCAAACTTTTGACCGGTAGCTCACAACTTTTTCAAAAGAACAGCATGAGTGTAGTTGAACTGCTTTAAATTATGAGTATCTTGTATCTTGACAAACTACAGCTTCACAGTAGCTTCCCAACACTGATTTCCACTACAAAGAGACAGCAGAGAAAGGCAGTCAAGATCTCCTGAATGGGGAATTCTTCTGTAGATGTGATAGTGAAAGTTAACAGTTCAGAAACAGTGAGCTTAAACAGCTTTCTAACCGCATTCATGGCCACCACACCATCCTCACCCACCTTCAAAGATCATCTGAGATCATCTTTCAAACAGCCTCAAATCTGATGCACCTGTGGGCCTCTGTTCTTTAGCACAACCCAGAGCATGCTGGGACTGAATATGAAAAAGGCATGTGAAGCAGATCAGCACCTAAGCATGGCTCAGCCCTCAAAGAACATCTAGGATGGTCTTCATTTGAAAATGAGACAACCATATCTGACGAAATACAGGAAGGGGAAAACTTTCCATGGGACAGCAAGAGCTGTTAAACCAAAACCAGACAGCTTGCCTGAGTAGAGCACAGATACACACACACACGCGCTCATGTCTCATCATTAATGGAGGCCACTGTCCCGTGCGTGGCGGATGGAATGCAGGCTGATATGAATGATGACAGATTATTGATTGAAGATACACAGCTCAGATGATGAAAGTGGCCAGTGTTGAAAAGTACAGCTTTCTGATGGCAACGTCAGTGTCAAAACGTTGGAAAAGAGGCCTTTGTTAACTCCCAATGTGAAATGTGGCATGATCTGAAAGAGTTGGGCATGTGCAATGACGCACTCTGGTAATTAATACACTGACCCTGATAGCACATGCCAACGGCACATAAAAGCGTCTGCTCACAGCCAACTCATCCTACTGTTAAAAACACTTTCTACTTACCAAAATGAAGACTATAGAGTCAGGGTTTAATTAAGAGTTAGTTTCATATTAATTATGCATAATTTACCATTATTACTATAGTAACTACATGTAACAAGGACACCGTAAAATAAAGTGTTACCAATAATTATAAAATTTAAAGATCTGGCTTATTACTTAAGTATTTACTTAAATATTAGCTGCTGGGTTAAATATGTCACATGTTTTGGGGTAAGCTGTGTGTAGTAATTTGATCTGTCAAATTAATTGTCTTCTAATTTCATGAGGCAGAGAAAAAAAAAATATTAAAGTAAACATTTTAAACCTATTTAAGTAATCACAATTACACATATCTCAACTTGTCAGCCTTAATTACTGAATTACTCAGAATTGTTATTGAGTGTCAGTCAGAAACAGCTGTTGATGTAAATGTGATTGTGATAACACCCTCTTACTGACAAACTCTGTGCATGAGACGGGACACGTCTTTATCCTTTTAAATCACACATGCCCTCATCTGAGAGCACGTCTCAGCGGACAGGAGGCAGCTGAGTCTGTTTACATTCTCCACAAAAGAAAGGTGGAGAGGATCTGCTTTCTGATACACGTGCATACACCACCACTCTCTGAAGATACAGATCAACAATTGTTGATGAATACTCAATACAAACAAAGATGCATATCTCATAAAGCAGACATTTTGTTGGCTCCAACTATGTTTATCTTCTAGTTTCTTTAGGGGCAGAAAATGCTGTAATAATTTAATTTGTATATGATCACTTTCCCCTGCTGAGATTGGCTAACCTCTTTGTATGCGAAATGAAACCATGTCCCACCAAGTTATACGATTTTTCCAGATCTTACACTGTTTAAAATGGGTGTGACAGAGTGAATGTTTGTCCATTTGTCCTTCATGTTAGAAGTATGTTGGATGTAGAACTTGGCATCTGCTTACTGTTGGAGACTCCTCATGTTGTGCCTCAAGCATCCATTGTAGACAGAGTCAAGTCAAATCACATTTATTTATATAGCAATGTATACAATACAGGTTGTATAAAAAATCTTTTCAGTAATAAACAGGAAAATAACAGTGTTAATGTTGCAAAGTTCATCAATTATGAAACAAATTTGATTCAGCTACTGCTCTACAGAAGACAAAAGTGTCTTTATTCAGCTTAATTTAGATCAATGTTGATTAAATTCAGGGTTTAAGTGTCTTGGTAAAAGACATAATGGTGAGACTCATGGTTCATTTCATGGTTCACCAGCTCTAAGCTTTAAACACCCTGTTATTTTAATGCTTAAGTTTCAAAAGGTTGTTTTTGGTTCCCAAAATAAACTTTCAAGAAACAACAATAATGGACAGTTTTGTGCAATGGAATGGTTCCTTGGATGTCAAAGGTTCTTCATGGAACCAAAGATGCCAATAAGAACCTTTATTTTTAAGAGTGTAGTTTGATTTTTTGGAAAAAATGGAAGTTGGATAAATGGATACACTCAGTATCACTTAGACTGATTGATGTTCATGTCTCTTAGTCTATAGTCTGTGCTATGACATCAATGCATTTGAAGTCATCAATCTCCATTGAGCCCTGACTGTGATGAATATGTATCTTGTCATCAATATTCAATGTGTTGCTTCCTCTATTGAGGACTGACATTGGCACCGCTGTTGTGCGCTTCAAAACTTGGCGATCAAGCCACCAATGAACGTTTGGAATAATAAGCAGAAGAATGGTAACTTTTAGTTAGAAGTGCTAACTTTTGACACGCTCCCACGCAAGAAGCACCCGTTGATGCTCCGATCTCGGCTGTCCAGAAGATATGAAATGTGGACGGTGTGACTCCACGTAGCTTTGAAGAGCTTTTTTGAGAAATCAGGATAGCACCAGAGCATGCTGCACAAAAGAATGATGAAAGAACGAAAGATAAACAAAGGCTTTCAAAGGCTGGAGTATTGAGACATCAAACGCAAAGTAGAAACAACACACAGCATCTCACCTCAGCTGACATATTGACAACAGCAGCCTATGAGGAGAGAAGAGGTAAGACAAGAGGAGGGGGGGTTATGGGTGGAGAGGTTGGCAAGGTCAGCCTAAACCAACAGAATGGGAGAACCTAATTTCCAATGACAGAAGGGCCTTTCATCTGGGGCCCTGCCTGGAAATGTGCTGTGTTTAATTATTAAAGAAGGGTCTTACTCTGTGGGGTCGGCATGCATTTGAAGTCTCTTAAATTCAGCCCTGCTGACAGACCGCAGCCGGCCGTCTCAGTATGTGCCCTTACCTGTATGACAGCCGCTGAATGCTAATTTGTAACAAGCAAAACTCATTAGGCCTGTGCCACAGAGGGACGCACGTCCCGACTCATCTCAGAGCGCTGCAGCGCTTCGGTCCCTCTAGTGGGGTGGCTTCAATCAAAGGCTCTAAGTCATGCTTTGTTTCAGGCACACATTGAATGCACACAAACAAGACAAAGATTGCAAGATGAGAGAAGAGGAGAAAAGACAAAAACAAAGAAAGGTACAATGCACACAAATGCTTGTCCAATGCGTTACAATTGTGTGCTCCTATGGTGCTGTGACAGCAACAAACCTCAGTACTCAAGGGGGCGATAGAGTTTTCTTCAAAATGTATATGCCATGAAACCAGATGTGTTGCTGTCCAGATCGTCAGCTGTAAATATGTCTAACTGTTCAAACTGTTGCTCCGCAGGCCTGGTTATACGGAGATGCTATAGCACCATAAAACAAAAGCAAGAGCACCCTAAATTGACCCTACGCAAAGAGCTTGATTGACAGAAAATCTGACCAATCATAATGCCAAGCCCACCATTTTGTTCAACAAAAAAACAAGACAGGAGAGTAGACTGACTTTGGTGGACTTAAACTTGAAAATTTTGTGTATTGACGTCTTCCTGTGGTTTAAATCAAATACGTTCTGATGTTCATTCATGTTTATTTCGTGCTATAAGTAAATATGAAAAAACGGTCGGTTCATGTGCCGCTTGAACTGAGGCAATACAGTGGTCTGCCACGACACATTAAAGAAACACAAAATAGTATTTATTGCTTTTGAACTTCTTAAAAAATTACTTCTTAAAGTTTTTCTTTAGTGCTGTGTTCTAATTGGTATTGAATCCTCTCGTACAGAACAAAAGAGTAGATGCAAAGTAAATAAGACAGTCAATGTACAGTGTAGTCAGCTTCATTGATTATAACGGATGTTTTCATTAGAGTACAGCAGAACTCTGCAAGATCACGATGAACTGAAGCGACCGTTTTTTTTAGTAATTACGAGAGATTTGATTCTGGAACTGGGCCTGTTGTTCCGCCATGACAGCAGATGACTAGAAACAGAAAGTCATTGAAGAAAGACTCGCTATGCTGATGCACCCTTGCTTCATCACTTGCTTCAGTCCCTAGTGCATATGCAACACATTTAAATTTCGTTCTGATAGATTTCGGAACACAACAACATGTGAAATTGAGCCTATGTACTGTATATAGAAGCTACATAAGAGTGCAAGACATTGAATATTTACATTGAACAGTGTTGAAATATGAGTGAATGCGCTCACCGTGGCATGCGTCTGACTGCTGTACTCGGCCTCCATCTTGGCGAGCCGTTGATTGGTGTCCTCCAGTAGTTCCTGGATGTTGTCTGTGTGCTTCTTCTGCAGGTCAAACTTTTCTTGTTCCATCTCCGCCACCGCAGCATGCAACTACCAGAGAGGATAAACCAACCATACAACATAGATCAATAAAATATAAAAATAAACTCTTCAAGACTCTGAAATTGTAACATTTATAACAACTATGTTATTTTTTTTTATTGTTTCTGCTCTCACAGCCGCTTATAGTTCAGTTTTACTTGCTATTAAAGAATAGTTAATTTTTGCAATATATTTTCATTTGATAGAAAAAAATAAAAATAAATATATATATATATATATATATTTTTTTTTTTAAAGATGTAAAGCTTTTAAAGACTTTTTTTGAAGACCCGAACAAACAAAATTAATGCTGTATATCCATACCAGAACAAATACACACAAAATACAGGATGTATCAGACTGCATTCATTCCTTTTCCATTTTTGCAATTTTTCCTATTACAATCTTTCCACTTTTTGGAAGAAAAATACCTAATTATGAATTTAAAATAAATAAATAAAACATACTAAAAGTTTGCAAAACGTAAAAACAGATGACCTATGATCCCACACTATCATATGGCTATCCTTATTGTTGAGCCCTGAACACGAGTCCTACAGAATATTATGTTTAGAAACAGAGAACAAAGAGAATGTTTTATAAGGCCTGAAGCAAGATACCCTTCAACCAAAAGCCTGTAGAAAGGTAGGGCCAGATTCTCTGGGAAAACCTTGAGCTTTTCTTTTCTATCTCTGCAATAAACATACACATCTACTGAACACTCAGAGAAGATGGATTTTTGGGATTCTTTCTCATACTCAGACGGGATTGGCTGAGCTCTAAACTCAGTGAGTGTTCAGCGTTCAAAGGTCCGGCTGCTGGAGGGACAGGCCTATGGAAACTTGAGCCTTTTCAACCCTTCTTTACCTTCTTCTCCCATTCATTTCTCAGAGATTCAGCACTTTGATCAGACATTTTCTTCAGCTCGCTGATCTGTTTCTCTTTGGTCTGTCGGATGACCTGGGACTCTCGCAGCAGGCTTTGAACTACAGGGGAGAGAGGGAGGTAGACACAAACATTTAGGCCTGGCTGCAGGGCATCTCTCTGTCTGCTTGCACCCCAGGCTGCCCCGAACAGCACCACACTTCTCGACTCAAAAAAATAACTAAATAAATAAATCAATAATACACAACAATGGGTACGAAAACAAAAAATGATACAATATCTTTGTGTTACATAAGTTAAGGTGAAGTGTATTACAGCAGAAAGCCAGTAAAGGTTGTGCTGAATGTTTAGAACTTTTAAATAAATAAAATAAAATGAAAATATATATTTTTTTATTATAAAAAAAAAAAACCTTAAGATGCACGAAGCTATGCCTGACACATTCCACATTCACTTTACTTTTCTTTAACGTCATCAAGATAATAAAGATTAATTTGACTGAAGAGTTCTCTCAATAAATAAGCATTTTGTCAGTTAAAATTATATTCGCTTTAAATGAAAAGCATGTTTTATGATTTTGGGGGCTTATTCAAAACTAGAAAAACATGAAGACTAAAGCCCCGTTCACACCAAGAACGATAACTATAAAGATAACGATATTAACGTCCACACTAGCGGACTATTCTATTTATTTATTCTAAGCGCACGCTTGCCTGCTGCTTTAAATTCTCCAGCTTGTGATAGCAGGATGATTTGGTGTCAATTTTATTATTCATCAGCTGGAAAAAAACGTTCTGGAAGTGGTTCCAACGATATCGTTTATCTGTGCCGTTATCATTATATCTGTGGTGTGGACTCTGCTATTCTTTAATATTGAGAACAATTTTTAGAACTATACTGTTTATAGTCACAGTATTGTCCTTGGTGTGAACAGGCCTTAACAGCCTCTTGACTAACCTGGCTCCAACAAATACCTGCCACTGACTTTTGAGACATACGCAGAAAGGCCAAAACAAGACATCAAATAACAGATGCTGCTTTTATGGAGACGTAAGAAAAAGCCTTTGTTTGTGAGTGTGGTCCATGTTTTACTACACGTCTGTTTACAAGGTGCAGCTTTTGTTGGCTCCTCAAAGCCAAGTCTTTAGAGACGGTTTGCGAAGGAGAGGTTTCCAGCTGGGGTGCACTGGGCAACACCTTACCACTGACAGAGCGCTCAGAGCGAGTGTATAAACACGACCCACTGCATGTTCTACCCCCACCTCTCTTCTCCAGCCTCCGAATCGTCTCCTCCGCCTCCTTCTGCTTCCCACGATACACACACTTCAGCTCGTCAATTTCGCCATTCTTGCGGTCCAAAATCTGAGAAAATAAACACAAACCACATTTTGTACATTTTCTGAAGAAAATGTGACTGGCATTGTGTGTGGATGGAGCAGTTGTTAAGTCAAGTTACCTTTATGTATATAGTGCTTTATACAATACAGTTCAATCAGGAAAGTAGTTTGTCAATAATGCAAGAGGACAGTAACACAGAGTCAATTTTCCAGTTAAAATCAATTCATTGATGATTCAGTGATGTCATCATCCAGTTCAGCACTCCTCCAATAGTATCTGTGCAATCAGTCAAGCGTCCCCAACTAAGCAAGCCAAATTAGACTGTTAGACTGCTACAGTATGTGGTTACTAGTGTACGCTAGGTGATATCTGGTCTTTAGATATGACTCAGTTGCCTTCTTCAGTATAATTCTGTAGGATTTTTGCCTGTTTTATCATCTACCAGATGGAAATTTAGTAATTAAATAAACACAACAGGTATTATTCATGTCATAAATGCATGACGAGTTCCCAAGTTTAAAGCTTAGGGCTTGTTGAGGCTGTGACACAGTTCTGCCCTAGTCGGACCACACTGTACATATACAGTTAGTATTGTATATCCACAGTCCCAGTTTCTCTTTTTGAATGATGAATGCAGACTACTACCACCTGCTGGCATGGAAAGTTATTTCTCCTCATGCAGGCACAAAATGTATGTGCCAGTTGGCAGTTGGCTGCAGTCTTTATGCTGTTTTTTAAGCGCAACTTTTTGGCCCAGATGCCAGGCAACACGAGGCATCAACACTGCTGGCTTTCGTCATCGCTAGTTCTTTGATGTCGGTTTGATGTGTCACGGCTTTTAGACGTTTGTTCAGATCACTAACCTTAAGCGTGAGCAATGGTAATAGTGATGCTTGCATTAGCAAACAACTCTGCAAACAAGAAGCATTCATGACACTGAGACGACGGATGACAGAACATTTATGTTCCAGACTTTCCAGCTAATCCACGGCCATAAATAAATTTCAGTGGGAACAGAGTTGAAATAGAGGTTTGTGGTTCTTCCATATGACAAGCTAATGCTGGCTGCAGATTACAGAGGATAATGTTCTTATTCACAAGCATGACCATGAAGGAACTCGCCCTCTCCTGCGTCACTGAATGCTGGAATTTGCTGCTTTGAAGCCGACGTTTAGCAAATGGGGGGCCATTTTTGGCCCTTTCTTCAGTGAAGGCTTTTTGCTTAAGTATATTATCTGTAACAGTAGCGTACGCTTAAAGCAGAGGATGACAAACCCGTATGAATCTCACATTATGCTCTGGGAAGGAAGACCACTCCAGGAGACGTACCCATGACCCCACTGACAAGTAGTAGTGTTTTGGTCATGAACAAAACAAATCATTCACTTCCGTGCACTGACATATTTTTCACACACTGAAGTCGCTCCCTTTTGAAGGGCTTGACTGCTTCTCGTTGCTTTCAAAGACTGACTATAGCATGAGCAAACAGCATTTCATTACCATACATTAGCATATAAATAGCATATCAATTGTTGGACCTGCTGAATGTATACACCCTTCACTGTTTTGAGTCTGAACGACTTAGAGCAGGGCTGAATGAACTGCCACTTGTTCACAATCAAACTAAACAAACTGGAACATGTCATTTGTGAATGTACTGAATGAACAAGGTATTTCATTTGTGAACAGGGATCTGATGACTGACAATGACTGAAAGAAAAAGGGGGCACTGGTTCACTCAGCACAAGAAATACTACATTTTATGAATGTGTAAAAATGACTTGATTATATGTAATTCAATAAGGATGTTACTGGAAGTAATGATACTTTTAATTATACAAGTGGCCCCTCCCACCCCACAACAGCGAACATCATGTATTTCTCCCTTATCAAACACACCCAATTCAGGTTATCAGCTCATTGGCAGGGACAACATCATTTCATACAAAAACAAAGTTTGCTTTGGGAGGTCGAAAAGGCATCAGGATGTTTGCTAACGGTACACTACTGCTCATGTATTTCGAATGCACTTTTACCCCAAGCAAAGAACAAAAAAGAACTTTGAGTGAGTATACTAACAGGATGTATCAAACAAAAGAGACATTCAAAAAATGCGGTGTTGTGGAAGGTTTGGGAACCACTTCTGATGCTTAATCACTCTTCACAGAGTCTCTTTGTAAAATTTTAATAATGCACAAGACTGTTTTTGTTGTGAATGATTCTGAACGAATCTACTGAGTGAATAATTAAATGACAAAAAACAAAAACAAATTTGTCACCATCTACTGGTGTAATGGTGTAGTGGCAGAATCTGAATGAATCTTTTGGTTCAAAAGAGTCACTTGACTGAATCAAAATCTTCCCACAAAAGCATGTTTTAATAGCAAAATATATCAAATAAATAGATAAACCAGATATTCAAAAATCGCTCGTTGAAGTTTTCTGTTGGAATTATGTTTTGTGAGAGATTTTGCATTATAAATGGGAGTAAAAAAAAAGAATATGGATAAAAGAAAATGGAGCGATCTCTTCAGTGAAAACAGTGTTACGTATTCTTTCTGATGTGTCTCAGGAGCATGTTGAGTGTTAACATTCCAGACTCTCGGAAGCATGAATGAGTGTTGCCCATATCTGAGAGGACTTGAGCCACAGCTTTGAGCAACTCACTCATGACCTTGTCCCTCATCTCCCAAAGACCTCAGCGGTGGGCTCCCAGAATCCAATGGACCGGTTCTGCAAGTCCTTAACAATCGGCCCATTGTGCCACACAGCGCATGCTTTTAATGAACCCAAGGAATTTCGAAATCCTTCATGGCGGGAGGGAGCCAAGCGCAACTTGTATTTAGCAAGCTCCAAATAAACAGCATGTCTACTGAGCTTGTTCCCAAGCGGCGGTCCAGTCTTGTGCCTTGAGCTGTGGGCGATAAGATGCCTGGGCTTAAGGTGGGGCGGGAGGCGGGCGGGCATTTCAGAAATGTGTTCTTTCTGATGCGGCTGCTGCACAGCAGAGTGCCGTTTGTTGAGACCGCTGTAACTCCTTTGATGGCCTGACCTTCTACAAGCCGTCTGTGTCCGAGTGGGAGTTCAAAGGCTGTCGGCCATTGTCTCAGTGAGGGCGTTGCGACCAGGGGTCTGTAAATCTCAAAGGACCCTATGGAGATCAACGGCTCGGAAGACATGACAGGGCACACGCACCGGCCCGCTCGCCCCTGGACTCAAGCGAGCCCACCAACAGACACCACAGCGCCGCATGTGTGTGGTGTTTATAGGGTCTTCAAAGAAAGATGCACCAGAGCAAATTTTGACATTCTCTGAACAAGCACATCTGAGTCTTTCAGAACCAAACAACAGCGCTCATTAAGAGCAAAGCAGACACAATCACCAGCAAAAGAAAGTCTTATGGACCAATTACGATTTCATGTAACGTTGATCGCAAAGAACGGCAAATTAATGAAAGATCCACAGGAAGCTATTGAGGTTCAAAACTCATTGGAAAAACTAAACAAGAATAGTCTTCAAAGGCCTTCGGCAGCAGTAAGAGCTCCTATTTACAGAGGTACTCTCTGAGGTTGGGGATGATGGTCCGTCATGAGGCCTAATACAGCAGTGTTTAGTGAAGAGAGGATGGACATCGCTGACGAGAGGACCATTTCAGTGCTGGTCCTTCAAACACAGATGCAACTTCATTCAAACCAAAAATACCTCCCAAAAGTTATTATTTTCTCCCTCTGAAAAGTCAGTGAGCCCATCAGTGGATTATTTATCCAGCTTTTTGTCCGTCAGAAGTGCACTCTGTTGCTAAGCTCATCATCCTGCAAGCCAGTCGCCTGTGAAAGATGAAAGCTTGCAGCTGAGAGTGAGGGAAAGAGGGGGCGTTAGGGAGGTTAAAGGGAAGTTCATGGAACATTTAGGGACACACACAATTTTCCCATCGTCTCCTTAAAGAGCTCTTTTCAGACACACAGCAGAGTCATAACAGAGTGTCGAGGACAAGGTCCAGAGGCCGTTGGACTTTTAGAGATGCCGTAAAAGACAACAGTCTGCCAAGAATCATGTTTCTGCTTATAAAGGGGTGGGGATACACAAACATCAGTTGACCAAGGTCATTTAATAGACTTTATGAAAGCAGAATTTAAGGTGTTATTTCACTGGGCCTGAATGAAAAAGACAATAAATGTGGAAGTAGCAGAGGAGATACTGACACATCACATGCACATAAAATCTGTATCACCAAAACAATACAGTTTAAATGAGTGAGACAGTCGTCTGGGATGTTTGCAGAACCCAACTTGCAAGATTTGAGCAGTCAGTCTGTGTATCATCAATATACTTGTCATTATAAACTCATCATCATCCATTTTCTCCTCTATTAACAGCAAACTGAGCTGAACGTGGTTCTAATGGTCTTGCGTTTAATATAATCATTTTGTTATTTAAAAATTGCATAACTTTTTTTACATATTATATAAACTTTAGTTTGTACATAGTTTGAAGGAGAATATGTGGAATATCAGCTTGAAGGGATACTCCATCCAAAAACTAAAATTCTCCCTCTCACCCTCACGCTGTTCCAGATGAAAACGACTTCCTTTTTTCAGAAGAAAACCAAGAATATTTTATTTTTATAAACATAATCCATTTCTGTCCATATAATGCAAGTGGACTTACATTTTAACCTTTTAAACTATAAACCTGAACATTTAAACCTATACAATTGCATTACATGGACCCACAGATACTATTTTTCCAAAAATCATTGTTTGTGTTCATCTGAAGAAAGCAATTCATATACATCTGGGATTGTATGAGGGTGCGTAAATGATGAGAGAATGTTTTGGGTGAAGAATCCCTTATGAAATATTTGACAGGTCGATTGATTCACCTTCTGAATCTCTGCGTCATGTTTCTGCTGCATCCTCAGTGTATCCTCTTGATGTTTGGCCTCCAAGACTTTAGTCCTCACCTCAATCTACAAATGAAGAACAGATGAAATGACACAATGGCAAAAACATTTTTTTCTCTAAATTCTATGTGTAATGCTAATGGTAACACTTTAGTATAGGGACCAATTGTCACTATTTACTAGTTGCTTATTAGCATACCTATTATTAACATATTGGTTGTTTATTAGTTCTTATAAAGCACATATTCTACATGACCATATTCTACATCCATAATCCAACACAGTTTATTGTGGTCTAAAATTAGGAGTTTATTGAGGCAAAAGTCGTAGTTAATGGTTTGTTAATAGCGAGAATTGGACCTTAAAATAAAGTGTGACCATGTCAATGAAGGTTTTTTGCACCAAAAACACAATTTAATACAATTAGGCCTAATTATTTTTTTTCTCTCTCTCTGACCATTCAAATTAAACAGGCTGATTAAGACTTCTATCTGTAAATGATTGACTAGCTTCTGAAATGATGGTGTAGTTCACAATGACATTAATCAGGATAGGTCAAGCTCAATACTGAAAATATCTTAATATGTAAATGTAGATCGTATGTTAACAAGCTCAATGCAGTCGTGTCATAACTATTATAATTTCTTTTGGTGCTTTTTGTTTCAGTCTGGGTTAAAGTAATGTTAAAGTATGTCTACACAGCACATCAAAATCACATAAAAAATTTCAAACTTATTTCAAAAAGAATATTTTTCATGACATGACCCATTTACAAAAAGTCACACGTCTGAATTACAGTGTTGAGTTTCCTCTTCACCTACAGAAAAACACCTCCAGTCTTTTTGTTTTTAAGATCAGTCATTAAAAGAGTCAGTTAAGAATCTGCCAATGTTCAGAGCAAACACAAAATGACATGTATTGTGTTGTGAGACTCGGATGAAAGAGCCCATCTGTTCAGAAGGACACAGATGAATAATACTGGACAGGAAACGGCAGATAGAGGAAGATAAAAAAGTACACGCGCACATAATGACAGTTGAACAGTCCTCATTAGTATTTCAACACACATGGGAATCGTATGGAGTTTACTGTATGGTTCCCGTTCTGATTCTACTTAATGAATTTATTATTACATACATTTGAGGACCAACATAAAACAATTACTCATGAGTTTAAGAGTGATTTGAGAGTCATCTTGACCTATTTTGATTGCACCACTAACTAACTTCCCTCACCTAGAGCAACCTCAGGCTTTTAATGTGCCTCAATATTTCTGGGATCAAAAGTTCAACATTTTTCTTTAGTGGCCTGTTAGAACATGTGTCTCAGGCTCTTCAGGTTGTCAAACCCACACAAATTATGTTAGCGCACACACAAGAGAGGAGTAAGCACACACTTCCGCTTACACAAACACAAAGTGCAGCTGAAACTTTCGTCACTATGGCCGCTGGTCATTCCTGAAGCGGTGTCTTTCTTCTCCTGTATTTTGGGAAGCATGTTTTGATGAGCAGGATTTCTGTGTGAGCCTCCCAGCCCTCTGGCTGACTGCGGATCAGGGCTTTCAAATGCTGCCACCAGCGTGGGATACGATCTACTGGCTTATCAGATCCGCTGAAGGGCACTATATGGCCTGAGTAAAAGAGTGTGAGAGAGAGATCCCGATGTCTCTAGGTCACAAGAACACTGAAAGGGCCACAGGCCATTTCTGCTGCCTGTTAGAACAGACTCAGACTGACAGGAAAAACCAACTCAACTGGAGTGGTCACTGATGGGAAGAAAGCTTCATAAACGTACTAATTACAATTTAATGCAAATATTTCATTGTGTTTGAAGCTTTGTCTTGGAATGTAGTGTAATGTGACAGAATCACATATATGCGTTTTATTTCCATTCAAAAGAAAGAACAGACCTGCTGCTGTCTAGTATTATTAATCAAACAACAATACAGTGAGAAAATGACTAAGCATTACATAACACGAGCTAAAAACAACAATGAATGGCAAGTACCGACGATATTGACAACACCATTCATTGACAGACAATTACAAACAATATCAGGAAATCCATGGTGACCATTGAGCTGGGAACTTGCTAAATATAATAAATAACAGTCAAATATATTTGTTCATATTTTCATTTCCAGTTATTAAGTATATCCATATTTACTGGCTACCAATCTTTATCGGCCAATATACATCTTGATACTATGATTGGAGATTGGCCAACCTGCCTAAATTCAGGGCTGATATTTTTTTATTGTAGTACACACGAAACCGCACTGCTCTAATGAATGAACAAGCATCAGCCCTCAAAGCCTGATATCATGTTCACTAAAATGAGAATTATTGGCAGTTGTAAGCATTTGCAACTTCACAAATTCATGTCTGACTCTAATTTAGATGAATAAGCCAGTTTGTTTTAAAAATCTAAGTATTGAAAGCATATGGTTATAAGGTGCACATTCTCAATAATCATTACAATAATACTTCCAGCTCGCTCAACAGAAATGAAGAGGACAAACATACTGCTAATGAACGTAAAAATTAATCAAACAAATAAAGATGTGGATACACATCAAATTATACTTGATGTAATGTCAGTAGCATCTGCAAACCTGCGCACTCTCAGTACCATCAGCCTAGCACTTTTTTAAATAAATAAACAAACAAAACTTTTTTACAGTATTTTATTTCTTAATGCATTGCAGAGCTTTTTGTCATGCAATACACTGGATTGATCTTGATAACTAAAACAATAGGAAACTACAGAAATCTCATCAGCACACAGTATTGGCAGAAATGGCATGGATGGGATTGGGGGCACAAAAACTTGATCGGGACATCTTTAGTAGTTATTAAAGGGGTCAACGGATGCAAAATTCACTTTACATATTGTTTGAACATAAATGTGTGTTGAAAGTGTGTGTACACACATCCATCCTATAATGATAAAAATCCAAAAAAGTTTTTTTTTTTTTAATCCCTATTTTAAAATCCCCTTTCTCAAATCAGGCTGTTCTGAGGTTCCTGTCAGAATGACGTAGTTCTCTACAGGCCCTTCCCACGAGAGTTGATTGACAAGGTTGTCTTAAGTTAGACCCGCCCTGAGTGAGCTGTCATCAGTCCATCGTTTTGTCAATTCCGGCGCAGGGGAAGACAAGTTGTCTCCGATTAAGCAATTGAGGTGTTTAGTTGTTTAATGAATATAGCAGTCGTTATTTACTCCCTACATCTGAGCCGCTAAAGACGCAGAGGATTAACATTGCTTTCATTTTGACGTGAATGTGCCGATCCCCGATCTACATAAAATAATCTATGTTCGCCCGAATCATTCATGATCCAGCTTTATCTACAGAAGAAGTGTGTATAAGGGTTTTTATGAATCTTTGCAAATCACCTTTCCTGATAATGTGCCAGTTTCGCGGCTGAAGTTTAGTATGCTCCATAGATATATATACCTAGATGCCTCATTATCGACTGTTTCTATGGGCTGCAATACGACAGCCATCCGCCATTTTTGGTACGGTCTGCGAATCTTTGAGCGCATTGACTGTGCGTCTACAACAGCAAGTTATACGCTTGTATATCTTTGAATATTCATTGATTATTATGGTGAATGTGCGATGGCTGACGCGTCAACATATCTGGACCTGTCGAATAGGGAATCTACACATATCTATGGTCTGCTCATCACTGCATGGAAGAGAGGGGTGAAGTCAGCAGAGCTCACTGGCATTTAAAGCAACAATGGACTAGAACTGCATGCTGAAAACAGAGCTGATTTTGACAGGGTAAACAAGGCGTTTTTTACACTACCATTGAGAAATTTTAACCAAAGTATGTTATAGACTTTTCATTAAGACCCTAAAGAATTATATCAACTTGTGTAAAATTGGCATCCAATGACCCCTTTAAAAAATAAAAAATAAACCTAGATAAAAGTGAGATATATATATATATATATATATATAACATTTAATAAATAAGAAAATACAGCCTGCTGGGAAAATACATTATTTTGAAATGCTAAAGTAATAAGTAGGGGATGCATCGATCCGATACTCAGGATCGGTATCGGCTCCGATACGGTCATTTTCTGCAAATCCTATTGTGCGCATACTATTCTGTGTTATTGTTAAGTCCCACGAAAGCACAAAAACATTAGAAAGCACCATAACGTTTTTGTGCACTATATTTCAAGTGTTCTGAAGCTGTTCCATAGTTTAATCTGAGGTACAGATGAATATTTAAGTCTTTAAATTCAAGTTCAGGTAAACTCTTCTCTCCGCCGCGGCTGTCTGTCATCCTCCATTCAGCAATCAAACTGCGTGTCGCATTCGGTTACTACAGTCAAACTCTCTTCAAGAGCGCACAGTTACTGAGATTTAAAACTGTTAAAAGAAAAGCATTAATAAACGTACGCACAGATTTAATACACTACACATTAATATCTCTTCCCTTTGTACTTTGAATGTTTCTATGCTGACTCAGAGCGCTGCGCGCTGTGACTCCGTGTTGCCTCAAGCGCATCATTCTGCGCACGGGATGCGTATAAGCTCTTTCTGCTGCTCTATATTGGAGTCTTACTTATTATAATACTTTTGCGCAATGAACGATTATTAACAGTCTTTCTTGTTCTTTCCTATCTATCATATGTTGCTGCCTTCATTACTGTGCTATAGATTTAAAAGAAATGTCTTTTAATTTTATAGTAGCCTATATATTTATATATAAATGTATTTTACAATTCAAAGAGCAATGTGTATAATTTCACCAGATTTAGTCCTACACTTATTCACTTTTATTTGTAAATAAAAATGTTTCACTAGGTTTTATAAAATTATTGTGCACCCATGATTTTTCTAGAGTATCTTTTGCTGTATTATAAACCAAGTTTATGATAGTATTTTTGTCATAGATTATGATTACTATATTTTTTCATTTGTTATTTTTCATTAAAATGAAGTTATCTATATGTAGTAGATTGTGTTTAAAGGATTAGTTCACTTTTAAAAAAACTTTTGCTGATAATTTACTCACCCCCATGTCATCCAAGATGTCCATGTCTTTCTTTCTTCAGTCGAAAAGAAATTAAGGTTTTTGATGAAAACATTTCTCCATATAATGGACTTCATTGGGACCCAAACGGTTCAAGATCCAAATGACAGTTTCAGTGCAGCTTCAAAGGGCTTTAAACGATACCAGACGATGAATAAAGGTCTTATCTAGCGAAACGATCAGTCATTTCAAAAATAAATAAAAAAGTTTAAGTTTTGTAAGCACAAATGCTCGCCTTGCTCTGTTCTGTGATGCGCGTTCGTGACGTCACGTAATACGCAATGACGTTGAAAAGGTCACGGTTGACTTAGGCAGAAGTACCGAGTCAGTGTTTACAAATGTGCGGAAGGAGGACCATATACACATATTCAAATGTCTTGTCAGTTTATCGTTTAAAATGCCCATTTCGTGTGCGTATCCTGGGTGTTTTAATATTAAAAAGCCTACTGACTCGGTACTTCCGCCTACCTCAACCGTGACCTTTTCAACGTAATTGCGTATTACGTGACGTCACGAACGTGCATCACAGAACAGAGCAAGGCGAGCATTTGTGCTTATAAAACTTAAACTTTTTTATTTATTTTTCAAATGACCGATCGTTTCACTAGATAAGACCCTTATTCATCGTCTGGTTTAAAGCCCTTTGAAGCTGCACTGAAACTGTCATTTGGACCTTGAACCGTTTGGGTCCCAATGATATTATATTGAAAAATGTCCATTATATTGAAAAATGTTTTCATCAAAAACCTTAATTTCTTTTCGACTAAAGAAAGAAAGACATGGACATATTGGATTACATGGGGGTGAGTAAATTATCAGCAAAAGTTTTTTTAAAAGTGAACTAATCCTTTAACACACAAAAGAGTAACACACACAGACACACAGAAGTATAGAAATTCTACATCGATTTAAAAAAAACTGCGCTGGTATCGGATTGGATCGGTATCGGCAGATACTCAGAATTTTCAGGATCGGATCGGTTCTGAAAAAATGGCATCGTTGCATCCCTAGTAATAAGTGAGCACACATCTGTCGTTATTAAAAGCTGTTTATTTAAAACACATGACATCAACCTGTATTCATCAGTAAGCTGGCCATGGTACACTGTGATATTTGTTATATTTGGTACAACGGAACAGACTGTGACCCATGATGAATAAACTAAAATGAATACATTGAAAGTCCGATGTTTTAATGTATCAAAATTATGCAGACAGAATTGCTGCTTTACTGTAGTTGAGTTGAATGCAGAGACGGTTTTACATAATGTAACTAGATAAAATATTAATTGAATTGTGAAACTATTTATAACATACCACCCAGCCCTAGTATCTCAGTGTCATTTCATATTCAAACCCAATTCATGAAGACATCTCATGTGTTCTATATAAACAATGTATTTATTTACATATCAAAACCATGAATATAGCCCAGGAGGCCTTCATCATCTCCAGGGAGAGAGAGAAATCATTGTTTTCTTTCACTTCTGTGATTCTCAAAAGCTAATGGTGTGTAATATACAGCACATCAGCTACTGGTGGCTGACAAGAACATTTACATAAGCGCAATATCCTGTAGCACCAAATTTGATGAAATTGTGATAATAAATCTTCACAAATGGTCTAAAGCTTTGGCCAGTTTCCCTATAGTAGCAACCTCATGCCCTCCAAATCCCTGCTTTACCTGGCTATCCAGCGGATCCATTAAGCACCACTTTGTGAGCTTACACTGTTTTGTAAGCTACTCTGAATAGCATCAGATAAATGTAAATGTATATATAGTATCTTATTCCAGAAACATACTGGTCACAAGCACACAAATGCAGATATAAATGCTTAATCTAGAGGTTTTCAAAAAAGCAATCTAATTAATTACATGATGTGGCGATTAATTCATTAATCGCAAACTAAATTTGGCTTTGAAAATACCCACAAAAGATCATTTTAAGCTATTATTGTGTTAAATGAGAAAAGTATCAAGTAGATATTAAAAGCTTTAGAAAAAATATTTTATTTGATTCAACATACAATTTATTATACATAAACATTTAGGCTACAACATCCTAACATAAACTATGGAAAATAAAAGATGATGATTTACTGTAAGAAAAATCCCAGTATGTTTTGTTCATGCAATGAAAGTCACTGGTAGCCTAACCAAATGTTACAGATCGACCAGGCTCTCACCTCCACCAATCACAGCGAGCACCTGCACTTCACCATCACCTCATTAAACCCCACTATAAAACCACACACCTCACCACAGTCAGACATCCGGTCTCGTTTATTCGAAGTGGACTCCTACATGTTATCTCAGCGACCTACCTGCTACTTACCGTCCTGTGTACTAACCTCGTGTTTCCTCCAAGTGTTGTCCATCCGTGTCCTGGATCCCTGTTCGTCATTCCTGGAACTTTCCACAAAGCAAAGAGGTATGTGGTCTCCCTGTCCATCCACGAGCTCCTGCCAAGGAACAACACGGTTCAGTAATCCACTCTATTCATCCGCCAACGTCTCTACATCTGATACTCACCGCTGCTATATCCTGCCATTGCTCATCTGTTGAAATAAACCTTACCTCTTTTATATCTCCTGTGTGTCCGAGTCCATCTTGTAACAGAAGGATCAGATGAGCAACCCGGATCCGTTTCAGGAGCTCGTCGATCACCTCCGACGAGTTCTTGCTCCAGCACCACCGCCAACACCGCCGATCACACCCGTCACCGGAACCACGGCTTCTTCACCGCCCATGATCGCCAGTCCCATGGCTAGACCAGCGCCCTTCTCCGGTGTGGCGGAGGAGTGCAACAGGTTTCTTCTACAATGCTCATTGAATATCGATACACAACCGCATCTGTTCCCCGCTGAAAAATTCAAGATAGCATTCATAGTATCTCTCCTTTCCGGTAAGGCACTACGGTGGGCTGAAACCATTTTCTCTCAGTCTGGTCCAGTAACTCAGTCATATCAAAGTTTCACCACCCACTTTCGGGAAGTGTTTGGAAGAGTAGAAGGACCCTGGCGGCGGCCAGTGGGTGGAATGAAAGAGCCCTAATCACCACTTACCGTCAAGGTCTAGAGCCCAGATTGCGATTGCAACTTTTAGATGATTCCTGTGGATTGGAGCGTTTCATTCAACAGACCATTCACTGTTCCACACGCATGCAATCCTGTTTTGCCGACCAGCCATCCTTAACCCGTTGCTCTCCTCCCTGTCGCTAGCCAGAGGCTAGACTCCCTCCAGAACCAAACCCAGAACCCATGCAGACCGATCGATCTCACCTCACTGATCACGAGCGGCAGAGGCGACCAAGAGAAGGGCTCTGCCTGTATTGTGGAAATGGTGGGCATATCAGGTCGACATGCCCTGTTCGCCCACCACAGCTTTTGGTGAGTGCCATTCAACCCATCTCTCAGAATATGAAGCCACTCACAGTTGAAGTCATGCTTACTGCCTCTAACGTCTCTATTCCAGTGCAAGCCCTTCTTGATACCAGTTCTGGCGGTAACTTCATCTCCGGGAGCCTCTGCCGCCAACTCCACCTCCCGACCGTTGCCAACCAAACTGTCTACCAGATCCATGCGATAACGGGAAGGCCCATCGGACAAACCACAGTCCCATACAGTGCCGGGCACGTGCACCTAAGATTCGGTCACTTACATGAGGAATTCATCACCCTGTTGGTTCTGGAGGGAGTGCACACGGATATCGTCCTCGGGCGCCCCTGGTTCGTCCTGCATGAACCCCACATCTACTGGCGCAGCGGGGAGGTCCTGAAGTGGGGCACTCAATGCTTTCCGGATTGTTTTCCTAACCTCCCACAACCACTCCACCAAACTATTTCCAAGATACCAGTTAACTCTACACGTGCACCTAAGCTTTACTAAGATGGCGCCGGTGAGATCGGCTGCCGTCACGACTGCTCCGACCAAACTTTGTCTTCTTTTGTTATTTTTTCGTATTGTTAACTATAAACACCGGTTTCTTTTTGTAAGATGGCCATTCTTACATACGACAGGGCCACTCTTATTTCTATTGGTGCACAATGCACTAACCTTTCGCCGATTTTGAACCCGGACCCATCCTGGCCAAGCGAGATCCTGAGGAGGAACAAAGGACGCGACCCGTACCGGCGTCCTCGAGGGAAACGAGCCGGCGTCAGGAACAGGCTGAGGGCACGCGCACACCGCGCTCCCTTACCAAGTGTCCTGCTCGCCAATGTCCAGTCGCTGGATAACAAACTCGATGACCTCAGGGCAAGAGTCAGGTTCCAGAGGGACATTCGGGACTGCAACCTTCTCTGCTTCACCGAGACATGGCTGAACCCAGCGGTACCAGATCACGCCATCCAGCCGGCCGAGTTCTTCTCGGTTTACCGCATGGACAGAACGCTGGACTCGGGGAAGACTAGGGGAGGTGGAGTATGTCTGATGGTGAACAAACACTGGTGCGACAGCGCGAGCATTGTAGCCCTCTCACGCTCCTGCACACCGAATCTTGAACTTCTGACCATCAAATGTCGCCCTTTTTATCTCCCTCGGGAATTTAGCTCGGTCATCGTCAGTGCCGTTTATATTCCACCTCAAGCGGACACGGACACTGCGATATGGGATTTACATGAAACACTACACCTTCACCAGACACAGCACCGGGACGCCGCATTCATTGTTTTGGGAGATTTCAACAGTCCCAACCTCAAGCGTGCACTGCCGAACTTCCATCAGCACATCAGCTGCCCCACCAGGGGCGAAAGGATATTAGATCACTGTTACACCCCATACAAGAACGGCTACAAGGCACAGTCACAACCACCGTTTGGGAAATCGGACCACGCCGCCATCTTCCTCATGCCTGTTTACAAACAGAGGCTGAAACAGGAAGCCCCGGTGCAGAGGGAGGTCCAACGCTGGACGGACCAATCGGTGGCCGCTCTGCAAGACGCGCTAGATGACGCAGACTGGGACATGTTCCGGCGCAGCTCTGATGACGTCAGCTTGTTTACGGAAGCGGTTGTGGGATTTATAGAGAAACTAATGGATGATACGGTGCAGAAAACCATCATCAGGACGTTTCCCAACCAGAAGCCGTGGGTGGATAAAACCATCCGCGACGCCCTGAGATCCCGCTCCGCTGCCTACAACACAGGGCTCATCACCGGGAACATGGATGATTACAAGGCTGCATCTTACAGCGTGCGCAGATCGGTGAAGGAGGCGAAGCAGCGCTACGGGAGGAAACTAGAGTCGCAATTCCAACATGGCAGCTCTAGGAGTCTGTGGCAGGGACTTAGAACCATCACGGACTATAAAACACCACCCTCCAGATCGGGGAATGCGGACGCTTCTCTGGCTGACGAGCTGAACACTTTTTATGCTCGCTTCGAGGCTGCAGCTAATCACGCTAACGGCGCTAGCAGTGCTAACTGCATGCACGCTGAGGAAGCCGGTGAGGACAACGTATTCACCATCACGGAGCATGACGTGAGGAGGGCATTCAAGAGAGTGAACATCAGGAAGGCAGCAGGACCAGATGGCATCACAGGTCGGGTTCTGAAGGCCTGCGCTGACCAGCTAGCACCGGTGTTCACCGAGATCTTCAACCTCTCCCTGGAACAGTCCATAGTCCCCTCATGCTTTAAGCAGTCCACCATTGTTCCTGTCCCCAAGAAACTGCAGCCCACCTGCCTAAACGACTATCGCCCTGTAGCCCTCACATCAGTGGTGATGAAGTGCTTTGAGAGACTGGTCAGAGACTTCATCATTGCATCACTACCAGACACACTGGATCCACTACAGTTTGCATACAGACATAACCGCTCCACGGAGGATGCCATCTCACACCTCCTCCACACCACAACAAGTCACCTGGACTGCAGAAAAGGGAATTATGTAAAAATGCTGTTTGTGGACTACAGTTCAGCGTTTAACACCATAATTCCCTCCACACTCACCTCCAAGTTGGAGGTCCTTGGTCTCAGCACATCCTTGTGCCAATGGATCTCCAGCTTCCTGAAGGACAGACAGCAAGCCGTACGGATGGGTAAACACACCTCATCCTCCATCACCCTAAGCACTGGAGCCCCTCAAGGTTGTGTTCTGAGTCCCCTGCTGTACTCACTGTACACTTATGACTGCGTGGCCACTTCCAACTCCACCACCATCATCAAGTTTGCTGATGACACTGTTGTGTTGGGCCTGATCTCAGACAACGACGAGACGGCCTACATACAGGAGATTAAGAACCTGGAGAGTTGGTGCCAGGTGAATAGTCTACACCTGAACATCAGCAAAACTAAGGAGCTGATAGTGGACTTCAGTACGAAGCAGGAGCGGTCATACCAGCCGATCACGATCAACGGGACTCCAGTGGAGAGAGTGGACAGCTTCAGATACCTGGGTGTTCACATCACGCAGGACTTGACTTGGTCCTGTCATACCAGCACCCTGGTGAAGAAGGCCAGGCAGCGTCTGTACCATCTGAGACGCTTAAAGGACTTTAGACTTCCCTCTCGGGTGCTTAAGACTTTTTACACCTGCACCATCGAGAGCGTCCTGATGGGCAGCATCACTTCCTGGTTCGGGAACTGCACTATGCAGGACAGACGAGCCCTCCAGAGGGTGGTGCGTTCAGCGGAACGTACCATCCACACCGAGCTCCCTGACCTGCAGGACATCTACAGCAAGCGGTGCCTGACCAGGGCCAGGAAGATAGTGAAGGACCTCAACCATCCCAACAATGGACTCTTTTCTCTGCTGCATTCAGGGAGACGATTCCGCTCCATGAAGGCGAACACAGAGAGAATGAGGAGGAGCTTCTTCCCGCAGGCCATTCGGAGTCTTAACCACTCTCCACTATAATCACATCACCCCACACTTCCACTTTGCACATTTTTCAAGTACAATCTGCACTAATTTGTAGAAGGTTACGTAAGGATAAATGAGTGGGACTTACATACCATTTGTCTTTGTCTTTAGAATTCCTTTCACTCACTTATACACTTTACTGCACTGCACAGCACACGGACACTTTATCACTGACATACACTTTACTTTTTATAGAATCTATATAGAATCATATTCTATTTTTTATTCCTCATATCTATTTTTATTCTCATATCTATTTGTTATTTTATTTTATTGCTAGTTTATTTCTGTATATATGTTTACTGTACTTTTTCTATTTGTATTTTTGTAAACTTGAGGTTTTTCTTAATTTTGTTGGACAATTTGTTGGACAGTCGTACAATACATTTCACTACATGTCGTACTACGTATGTATATGTATGTGACAAATAAAATTTGAATTTGATTACATCCATAGAGAGTCCAGTCGAGAAACAATCCGCTGATATTCCATCCTGCTATGCCCCCTTCAGAGACGTGTTCAGCCTGGAGAAGGCCTCCAAATTACCTCCTCATCGGCCATGGGACTGTGCCATAGATCTCCTGCCAGGTGAGCCAGTGCCCAAGGGTAGAATTTACCCTCTGTCAATCCTCGAACAGAAGGCCATGGAGGAGTATATCGACGGGGCTTTAAAACAAGGTTACATCTGTCCGTCCACCTCCCCTGCTGCTTCGAGTTTTTTCTTCGTGGCCAAGAAGGACGGAGGCTTGCGGCCTTGCATTGACTACCGGGCTCTTAATAATATTACAGTGAAGTTTCGATATCCCCTTCCTCTCGTCCCAGTGGCCCTGGAACATCTTCATGGTGCCACCGTATTCACGAAGCTCGACCTCCTCAGCGCGTACAACCTCATCCGGATACGCGAGGGGGACGAGTGGAAGACCGCTTTCGTTACACCAACCGGCCCCTATGAGTATCTTGTTATGCCGTATGGCCTAGTCAATGGCTTCGTATGGCCTACGTGTTCCAGGACTTTATGCACGAGGTGCTCCGGGAGTTTCTACACAGATGCGTCTTAGTTTACATCGATGACATCCTCATCTACTCCCGGAGCTTGGCAGAACATCGCCACCACGTTGCCGAGGTCTTGAAGCAACTGAAGAAGTTCCATCTGTTCCTCAAAGCCGAGAAATGCTCATTCCATCAGTTTTCAGTACACTTCCTCGGGTACATCATAGATAGTGGTGGCATCCGAATGGACGAGGGGAAGGTGGAGGCAATCTGAACTTGGCCGGCGCCCTCCACCATCAAGGAACTCCAAAGATTCCTGGGCTTCGCAAACTTTTATAGGAGATTCATTCAGGATTATAGTGCCATTTCCAGTCCCCTCACCAACCTCCTCAGAAATAGGCCCAAGTCTCTGTCCTGGACCCCAGCTGCCACGGAGGCCTTTGAGAAGTTGAAGGAAGCCTTTACTCACGCCCCTATCCTCATTCATCCTGATCCCCAGAAACCCTTCGTGGTAGAGGTTGACACTTCCACCTCAGGCGTGGGAGCTGTACTTTCTCAGCAGCAGGGGAGCCCGGCCAAACTCATTCCATGTGCCTTCTCCAAGAAATTCAGCCCGGCGGAAAGGAATTATGACATTGGTAACCGGGAACTCTTGGCCATCATCCTAGTAAACAATATGTTCCTAGACAGCAAAGCACTGCCATCATCCGCTCCGTTCACGATTCTCTGAGCACTGGCCACCCAGGGACCGACAGAAACCTCTCGCTGGTAAGGGATCGATACTGGTGGCCCAGTATGGCCAGGGATGTGAGAAGGTTCGTTCAGGGATGCGTGGAGTGTGCCATGTCCAAGAGCCCTCGCCATCTACCAGCAGGCAAACTCCTTCCACTGCCCGTGCCCAATCGTCGATGGTCACATCTGGGAGTAGACTTTGTTACCGACCTGCCGGCATCGGATGGAAACACTTGCATTTTGGTAATAGTGGACCGATTCTCCAAGTCTCGTCGACTTCTCCCCCTAAGAGGTCTACCCACCGCTATGGAAACAGCGGAACACCTCTTCAATCATGTCTTCGGATATTTTGGCATCCCCGAAGATATAGTGTCGGATCGTGGTCCACATTTTGTCTCCAGAGTCTGGAAGGGGTTCTTTAAGCTCCTAGATGTGACCGTGAGCCTCTCGTCAGGATACCATCCTCAGACGAACGGGCAGACGGAGAGGAAGATCGGTCGCTTCCTGCAAACCTTCTGCCATAGCCACCAGGACAGAACCAGTTCATTGGCTGGGCCGAGTACGCCCAGAACTCCCTACGTCAAGCTTCGACTGGACTCACTCCCTTCCAGAGCGTGCTCGGCTACCAGCCACCGTTATTCCCCTGGTCAGGGGAACTCTCGGAAGTACCTGCGGTGGATTACTGGTTCCGTGAGAGTGAGAGGGTCTGGGACGATGCTCATCACCAGCTCCAGCGTGCAGTACGCAGACACAGGATGACAGCCGACCTTCGCAGGTCAGAAGCCCCGCAATATCAACCAGGACAGAAGGTCTGGCTGTCGACTAGGGACATTAAGCTGCGTCTGCCCTGCAAGAAGTTGAGTCCCAGATAGTTGGTCCCTTCAACATTCTCAAGCAAATTAACCCGTTCACCTTTCAGTTACAGTTACCCCCACATTACAGAATTAATTCAACCTTTCACGTTTCACTCCTGAAGCCTTATCACTCTCCTGTTTCTCCCTCTACAGAGACTGGTCCGAGCGAGGAACCCCCTCTCCCGTTAATACTGGAGGACGGAGCCATATATAAGGTTAAGGAGATCTTGGACTTAGTGGACTGGGAAGACTATGGGCCAGAGGAGAGATCATGGGTCCCCAGAGATGACATCTTAGATCCCACATTACTGGAGGAATTCTATGCGACCCATCCCAACCGTCCAGTCCCCAGAGGAAGGCCACCACGACGTTGAGGTTTTCAGCCCCCAGGAGCGGGCCGTGGAGAGGGGGGTAATGTTACAGATTGACCAGGCTCTCACCTCCAGCGAGCACCTTCACCCGAGTACTAATGGGCACACCTGCACTTCATCATCACCTCATTAAACCCCACTATAAAACCACACACCTCACCACAGTCAGACATCCGGTCATGTTTATTCGAAGTGGACTCCTACATGTTATCTCAGCGACCTACCTGCTACTTACCATCCTGTGTACTGACCTCTTGTGTTTCCTCCAAGTGTTGTCCATCCGTGTCCTGGATTCCTGTTCGTCATTCCTGGAACCTTCCACAAAGCAAAGAGGTGTGTGGTCTCCCTGTCCATCCACGAGCTCCTGCCAAGGAACAACACGGTTCAGTAATCCACTCTATTCATCCGCCAACGTCTCTACATCTGATACTCACCGCTGCTATATCCTGCCATTGCTCATCTGTCGAAATAAACCTTACCTCTTTTATATCTCCTGTGTGTCCGAGTCCATCTTGTAACACCAAATCAGCTTTGTTACCAACCGTCTTCAAAATAGCTTCTATGTTCCACAAAAGAAAGTAAGTCATACAGGTTTAAAACTACATGAGGGTGAGTAAACGTTGACAGAATTTTAATTTTGGGGTGAACTATCCCTTTAATGTTTTTTTATTTTTTTTATTTTGTATTATTCTTTACCGAAATTATACTCTAAATATGAAACTAAAACTGCTAGCAGGCAAGTCTTTATGAGTCATTCATTCATTCGATTCGTTCAAAATGCGGGTTCATTTGCTCGGAGACGCACATCAATTCTGCTTTGATTTTATAGGTAATATTTGCGTTCACAAAGTTGAGCAAAAACAGACAATATTGTGCCTAAAATATAAGAGTGTTAGCTCCTTAGTTACTGAACTGGTGTTTAAAATCACATTTGCACTCATGCTATTTAGGACAAAAGCAACATATTGATATGATATTGCTCTTGCTGCTCATTTGACATTGCTTATCATAAGCTATAAATATGAGACAAAAACTCATACAGGGGCATTTTTTACCCCAATATCTTGAATTTAAGGACATAACTGCGTTCATGGAGTTGTTGCCCTGCATCATATTTGTCAACAGTCAAGTGTATGAAATTTAAGACGATGTACAGGTCTGGGGGCGTGTGCATTAAATGTTTTAAAATGTTTAAATCATGCTATTTTTTTCATAACTAATTAAGTTAAACTGACATAACTGACAGTTAATTAAGCTAAACTGACACATTAAACCAACAGCCTTATATCATGGCGACAGATTTCAGTTGATAATGAATTTGCTGTATTTTTATTGCGGTATGTAATGTAAACATGTAGTGCAGGACTGCTTAACATTATTGACACGCTACAGTGAGAAGGAAACATAATATATCATGACATTATATATTACTTGAACTATACCTTTAATGTCATCATGACATTAAAGGTATAGTTCACACAAAAATGAAAATCTTGAGTTGATGGAAGTCAATGGCTACTGTCAACTTTAGTTACCAACATTGTTTAAAATATCTTCTTTTGTGCTTGACAGAAGAAAGAAACTTGTACAGGTTTGGAACAATTTGAAGGAAAGGGTAATATAATTTTCCTTTTTGATTGAACTATCCCTTATAATATCATGAAAAAAACCCTGCACATAATGTAGAAGACACTTTAAGTGAATGTCTGCTTGCAGCAATCCTGAGAACGCAATGTTCACTTGCTTTATAACACATTTCTGTACACAACAACGCATGAAATGCATAGCCAGAAGTGTCTGCATTCAAATTTTCATGTTCTGAGATGCTCCATACGAGTACATATCTCACAATTTAGTCCGACAAAAAATGCTTTATGAATAAACACTCAAATTAAAGTCCAGACACATTTTATAGAAACCAAACAGAAGGTTGTCTCATGACAGCATTATCTGGAGGCTGGAATGATCTTGTAAGAGCAAAGCACACAGTTTGCTACCGTCACCTGCCCTACTTCCACTCAACCCTGAGAAACAAGCCCCCGCCTCTCGCTTTGCGTACGATTCTTCTTGTGCAATCTCAGAGACCACAGGAGACCTGTCAGAGGAGAAGATTGCACTGATTGAAGCCACGCAGTCAAACAGATCCCGGCAGCACAGATGCAAACGTGGGTGGCACTTTTTTCTTTTCTTGTCTTTTTTTTTTGAAGCTTCAATTGGTGCTTTTAGAAAAGTTTGTCAAACTACATCAGTGGCGTTCTGAAACTCTTGTCTGAAAAGGTGCGGCGGGTGAGCGCACACCTCCGGGTTTTCAGATTCCCTGGAATCAGTGAAGCGAATGACATTGGTGCTTTTACTCACGTTAAACTCACAGAGACGCGACACTTTTTGAAGAGCAGAAGGAGAGATGGAAGGGTAGGAGGAGGAGAGATGAAGATGGTGCGAAGGAGACGAGAGCAGCTGTTCTGTCTTTTATTTGCCCAGCGTTGGTTTCACACATTTCCTCAGGGAATATTTTCACAAAACGTCTGCTAAGTTTTAGCGCCACACTGCGGGTTGAATCTGTGATTCCAGCTATTTTGAGAGTCAAAATCTGGGTGACTGTTCAGTGTTTGGATAAACACCAAAAAGCTTCCCCAGCCACACCGATGACATCTCAATCAAATCACTGCCTTTGCTCTATGAAGGAAAAATAACAGAACTGAAATGTTGAAATACACTAACTGGGATAGTCAAATAAATAAAATAGACTGCATTACCTCATAAGGAAATATATTATCACCACCTTAAAGCTGCTGTTTTCTTTTTTCAATATTAAAACTCAAAAGTAAAACATTCAAAGTGTGATTTATTGGGTTAAAAAATACTGTGACTTGCTGTTAGGTAGCTGCAGATCAGTCAGAGTGCTTATGATAACCCCTGTCCACCATCAAAGTTGTCTACAAAGGGCGCCAGTGGAAGAAGGTCGTCTGGTTCAATGAGTCACGTTTTCTTTTACATCACATGGACGGCCAATTATCTGGGGAAGTGATGGCTCCAGGATGCAGTGTGGGATGACTACAAGCTGGCCGGTTCAAGGTGTTGCCCTGGCCTCCAAATTATCCAAATGACAATCCATTTGAGCATCAGTGGGACGTGCTGGACCAATAAGTTCGATCCATGGCAGCTTCACCCCACAAGGACGTGAAGGATCTGCTTTTGAAGGACACCTTCAGAGGTCTTGTAGAGTTCATACCTCAGTGGTTTGATGCTGTTTTGGCAACTTTGATACTGAATCTGTAATTATATTTCTCAGCAATGAGGCGGTAAAATCACTGTTTTTGAAGTAACTAAACTGACAGCTTCATTGTTTGTAGACAGAGATGCACAGATTCACACACAACTTTCACACCCTTCTTCTCGATAATTAATACAAATAAATGCTATAATTAATTTATTCCACTAAATGTGATCTTACTGCACTACTTCATCTCTGTGTCTGATTTTAAAGTGGGCAGAATGTTAAAGCTAATGAGTCATAACTGATGAAAATATTTTATACTTTTTTGAATATTTGAATCTATGTTTGAATTTACAAACTTGGATTTATATGCACCAATATACCATTACGTTGTATTAAACAGTAATATGCATCTACATACAGTATATTTCTATAAAAAGGCCACAAAGACTTGGAACACTTTTGTGTGATGTTGCAAACAAATCACTGAATCCGAGTATGAATTAACTAACTGAACAGAGTGATTCATCAAATGATTCATCTACACCCCTACATGCTAACTTTAATGCTGTTTAGATGCTATGTGTCCTAGCAAAACAAGAAAAAGTAATAAAACTAGTATGCTGACAAAGTTTTCAGGAGACACATGAAATAAAGACAGAACTCATGATTTCAGGTTACGAAGAAAGAGTAAACAATGATAGTGAGGCACAACGCCAAGAACACACAGCAAGAGAAGTGCCTGTGATGAATACTAGAACTCGTATGAGCTTTGTTTTTCTCTGCCCTCAGCTGCACAGTCATTTCAATCAGAGGCAACGAAGGGCAACGCATGCACCATTTCCCTTCATCAAAGCTAAGCAGCTCCTGAGGAACGTTTGACTCACCCTTCACCCCATTACCTGGGAACGTTTCTTCAGCCTTGATGTTAACTCAAGCAAACCTCTTGGCCTGCCTTTGCTGCCACCTGTTATTAATTATCATGCTCCACGGCCGAACGCAGATGCTATTTACTCTGCTTACAGTAAAACAATGTTTCAGCTAATCTCAGAATCTCTTTGCTTAAAAGTGTGTGGAGTTAATGTGGCGGCTTCATCTTTCAAACGGCAGCCCTGGAGACATAAGGACTGTTTCAAAAGACAATTCAGCTGTTTGCAAAATGGCCGTATTCTAGTGAAGACGAGGGCTGATGATGCTGTGTGACTGAAGTTGACCTAATTGAGCACTGCTCTTCCCAGAGGAAGTGTGATTACAGCAGGTCATGCTCAGTATATTCAACATTACCAGTCAAATGACATCAAAGAGAAGCTTGTTCTACGGGATTTTCAGCTTAAACCGACATACAGGGGGAAACTGTCATCACAAACTGGGTTTGTAAAGCTCTTAGGAGAAGTCGGCGTCCCTAAACAAGCGAAACTCAGAGAGCTTTGCTTTGGTTAGGTGTGTGAAGCTGTCATCCAGCATTGCTTTCTTGAGTTTATTAAAAGCAACCAGCCATCACACAGCATTTACTTAAGAAGTGGAAAAGCATGCTGGATGACAAATCTCAACAAGACAGCAGCACTGAAGAAAACCATCACTGGTTAAACGGTTAATTCAACCAAAAGTGAAACTTGTGTCATCATTTAATCATATCGTTCCAAAACCCGTAGGGGACGTCTATCTTTTGTGAAGAAATAAAGATGTTTAGTAGAATCTTTGTTCTGTTCTTTCGCATTGTAAAGTGTCCAAGTCATTATTCACTGCAAATTTCAATTGTAATTTTGGAGTCAGCTATTCCTTTAAAGGGACTGGGCCATTTTGAAAGCAATTATAGCACATTTCAAGCACTTTGGGAGAACATAATGTTCCTACCTCCTTATCAGCTTTCACTGGGGCGGCCTCATCATAAAGGGTGCTGTTTTTTCCAAGACTTGATTTGTTGTAAATCTATTAATACAAAAGAGAAAGATAAAATGTGCATTCTGCTGATACTACACTAATAAAAGCATGTTACAATAACATGGTAGCACTAAATATCTGAATGCAGAACTCAAGAAATAATACTACAATACTAATAATTACTATTAATGTTTGAACAACATGCATCAAAAACAAATGACGGTGTCTTGCTGTATGTGTTAAATGGGTCATTGGATGCCCATTTTCCACAAGTTGATATGATTCTTTAGGGTCTTAATGAAAAGTCTATAACATACTTTGGTTAAAATTTCACAATGGTAGTGTAAAAAAAAAACCTTCTTTACCCTGTCAAAATCAGCTTTGTTGTCAGCACTCTGATCTAGTCCAAGTTGTTTAAATGCTAGTGAGCTCTGCAGGCCCTGCCCCTCTCTTCCGTGGAGTGACGAGCAGACCATAGATATGTGTAGATAAGATTACCTACACAGTCAATGCTCTCAAAGATTTGCAGACCATTCCAAAAATGGTGGATGGCTTATGTATCGCTGCCCATAGAAGCAGTCGATAATGAGGCATCTAGGTATATATATATCTATGGAGAATACTAAACTTCAGCCGCGAAACTGGCTAACTAGCATAAAAACCCTTAAACTCACTTCTTTTGTAGATAAAGCTGGATCACGAATGATTCGGGCGAACATAGATTAATTTATGTAGATCGGGGATCGGCACAGTCACTTCAAAGCGAAAGTAACATTAATCCTCTGCCTCTTCAGCAGCTCAAATGTCGGGAGTAAATGATGACAGCTATATTCATTATTACATCCAACAACTAAACACCTCAATCGCTCAATCGAACACATCTTGTCTTCCCCTGCATCGGAGTCGGTCGTACTGTTTACAGCTCAGGGTGGGTCTAAGGTAAGATGGTCTTGTTAATTAACTATTGTGGGAGTGGACTGTACAGAACTACGTCATTCTGACAGGAACCTCAGAACAGCCTGATTTGAGAAAGGGGATTTTAAAATAGGGATTTAAAAAAAAAAAACACTGGGTGGATTTTTATCATTATAGGATGGATGTGTACACACACTTTCAACACACATTTATGTTCAAACAACTTATGTTCAACATCCGATGACCCCTTTAAGTTGGCCATTGTACTTGCAGTTTTTTTTTGTTCTGTTTCTATTTATTTGTTTCTTTGTCCTTTATTTTCCATCTTGTTTTCATTGAAATTTGGTCACACTTTAGTTGGGGGACCAATTGTCACTATTAACTAACTATTAACTATACAACTTTTGCCTCAAACTGTTAATTTGCTGCTTATTAATAGTTAAGGTTGTTAAGTTCAGGCATGTGGTAGGATTAAGGTATCTAAAATATGGTCATGCACAGTTTTGGGTAAGTTACTCAAAAAAAGTAAATGACTACAAATTACTAATTACTTCAAAATTTGATTACATTACTGATTACTGCATTTAAAAAGTAATCAGATTACTAATTACTTTACTTTCAAGTTTGCTTTACTTTTCAAGTTATCAAACCTAAAAAATACAAAGTGAGGCTCAGTTTTATCAGTAATTTAATATTGACTGAAAAATTACATTGCCTAAGTATCAAAATAGCAACTTGTACGATTACTTGCATTTATTCCTGATCACAGCGAAAAGAACTTAAAATGTTTCGTAATTTTTGATCGTACAGATAAGAGTAGTACATCATTTGAAACTGTAAAAGGTCTTTTATTTGTATACACTCGCAAGACCAACAAAATATTGTGCTTTTGTAAAATTAAGAAAACAAACAGGGTGCACTTTCTCAGTCTCTGCGAAATGCATCCTTAAAATGGATGAAAACTCAGAATACTTGACACACAGACATGAGAAATATATCTAAAAAAGCTTGAAGTGTCTGATTTTAGATAATGCATGTCAGAAGTATTCTCTAATAAAGTAATTCGTTTGAAATACATGTGAGGTACAATCTCTCCCCTATGAGTTTTTGGAACAAGATGCACTGTGAGGAATAATCCTTGTATTTACCTCAGAAGAAGAATATGATATTAATGTTATTGTGACATAGACTTGTACACATTTACTAATTGAACTTTTCCCAAACTATAATGCCAGACTAAAATGTGAAATCGAGTGCAACATTTTGAAATATGATATAACCTTTCATTGCATCTAAATGTTGTAAGACTCGTCTGCATTTTATCTAGCATTCTCGGTGATTTATTAAAGGGCATACTGACGAGCAAAACATGATTTTTAATTCATTTTTTTTAAACATTTGTAACTTAAGTAACAAAATTTAATTGGCATTAGGAACTGTAATCAAATTACGTAAATTAAAAGTGTAATGGATTACATTACTGCATTACCAGGAAAAGTAATTAGTAGTAATTACTGTGTAACGCGTCATACCCAACTCTGGTTATGCTGAATAAAGGCCCATTCACATGATAACTATAAATATAATAAAGATAACTGGTTACACTTTATTTTAAGGTGTCCTTATTACAGTGTAATTATATATTGAAGTACTGAGCAATATTAATTAACTACATGTACTTACTATATGTGTCACGGTGCACACAGCAGGGAGGATCAAGGACATGCAGACGAGGACGTAAACGTAACCCCTTAACTGTCACTCACAGTTTTGAACAGAGATTATAGAGCACTATTCAAACTTAAATGTTTATAATTCATGAACGAAAACATTTTGTAACATGATTTTTATGTACCATTTCCATGGTAATGCAATGTCTGATTTTAAAATGGGTTTCAAAGGATGAATTTTGAGATTTTAAGTTTTCAACTATATCATTTCTTATGATTTCTAAAGCATGATAGGGAAAAAGGCAACTAGGAAAACTGTCAGAACTCCTGTTATGATGTAGATTTTATAGATATTTTAAAGATATTGTTTCTTTTTGCCTTTATTGTTATAGCTGTGGTGTGGACTCTGCTATTCTTTAATATTGAAAATTATTTTAAAAACTGCATCTTTATATTTACCTTTATAGTTATCATCCTTGGTGTGAACAAGCCTTAATACATATATTTTTGCTTTATAAGTACTAATAAACAGCCAATATGCTAAAAATATGCATGCTAATCAGAAACTAGTTAATAGTGAGAACTGATCCCTAAAGTGTTACCTGGAATTGTCATTTAACTGTATGTGCAGTTGTGGCGATCAATCATGTTTCTGCCACTAGGAGACGTCAACACTTACCGGAGACAGTGGGATAGGGTTCTCACGCAGATATCTGGGGTTTTCTATCTGCAAAAATCAGATAATACAACACAACCTTACTCTCCTCCTCTTCTGGTAAGTCCCAAACACCTCCCGTACACCTCTGACCTCCTTTTATTTGTCATAAACAATGTGGAATGACTTCAAAGAGTGCCACTTAAATACAGTCTCTTCCCTACACTGGTTGTGTTTACAGAGATCAGACCTCAACCCACTGAGGCATTGTGTGCAGCAAGGCCATTTCCGTTTCTTTAAAAAAAAAAAAATTCCCTCCAGTGGGTTTGCTTTTGTCAACATAACCCATAATCTGTAAACAATGGGAATTTTTCCAGGACACACTATCTGTTCTCTCTGATGAGACTGTAGAAGACACATCTCAACACATAATGAGATGGACCATGACTGGAATATTATTCATAATAAAGCTAATATTTTCACTTTTGCGGCACAGAAAAATAAATAAATAAGTTTATATAAAGGCTCAAAGTCAAAGAGGCAAAAATGGCTAAAGTTTGGTTGATTGAATATTTAAAATGTTCCTTTTTTCATCTTTTTGTTTTGAGCAATTATTGGTACAGCAAAACCACCATTTATTTATTTATTTGGTTGCTTGCTTGTTTTTAATCATTATTTTTATGTTACTTGGTGGCCAGCCAACTTTGTCAAAACGCACAACTTTTTTTTTTTTTAAGTAATAGTGTGCACGCAAGAACATTTCATGTTTGAGACAATGAGATTAAACTGGTTACACAACTAGGGCCAACAAACTAATTTTCACACTGTTTCTAAAGAGTTTTGTAGAGTGTCAAAAATCCACACATGGTGTGAAAAAGCCAACTGTAAGTCAACAGAGTCAAGTTAAGTAAGCCATTATGAAGAGCATATACTGTTTGACGGTGTATTCTGGCTCAAGCGAAGGCATCACTCTGGGAAGTGTCTGGGAAAATATTTTCAGACAGTCTATTATCGCAATTCCATTTTGGTCACATTAGCAGCACAGAATTTACAAATTTACAAGTCACAATGACCCAGTCGAAAATTTTTCAATGCACATTTTGTAAGTGCACACTACTCAAACACAGCGTGAGTGTAATGTGACTCTAAACTCTAAATGAATCACCAGGCCACAGCACCGGACGGCAGCAGTGTGTTATCACAGCGGTTTCCAGGCAGAACGAAGCGGTGCTGCGCTTCACGTCCACACATGATGCAGCTGTTTGATTAGTCCAGCATCAGTGCTCACAGAACAGGGGCCCGGAGCCTCTGAAAACCTGCCCGTAAATGCACATACTTATCTCAACACTCCACTCTCTGATAAGAGCAAAGTTAAAACTCATGTTTTTCTGCATAAACTTTGTGATGAAACAAGCAGCCGGACGGTTTCGCAATCTGTGGGGAAGTCAGAAGTGGCTACTGAGAAAATCTGGAGCCCAACACAGTCCTATAAAGCTTCAAACGCTTTGATCCCAAGAACTTTGCATGCCAACGTGTTGAGCAATCATTGCAGCACATTTTTCCTCCCACATGGTGTAGTCATCCACTACAAACAATGCAATTCTTTTTTTTAACATTTATTTTAAGGATTAACCAAGAACCAAACCCAAGACACTGAGAGGGCAATTCTGCTAAGAATGAGCTGTGGCCACTGATAGGTTTTTTTTTTTAACTGATGTTTTTATTGGGGTTTTTCGGTCACACTTTATGTTAACTACAACTTTTTCCTCAAACTCCTAACTTGCTGCTTATTGATATTTAGTAAGGTAGTTGTTAAGTTTAGGTATTAGGTAGGATTAGGTCATGTAGAATATGTGCTTTATAAGTGATAATAAACAGCCAATATGTTAACAATAGGCATGCTAATAAGCAACTTGTTAATAGTGAGAACTGATCTATCAGTAAGCCCCTCCCCTCGAATGCAGATGAGTCAATGGCAGTATCAATTGCGCAGGGAACGGAACTCGGACATGTTTAGGTTTCAGCGCCACAGAGAAACTGTTCTCATGTCATGTACAGTGTAGGGCAAAAATACATAAATGAAGGTTTACATTTCAGTGCCTCTCCATATTAAACTGGTTAAATGTACATTAATTAATCGTACCACGCGATACATGAACAGTGTTGATCCTTCATGTTGTCATCCGTGATCGTGATGACAGTAACATGAGGCTTTTCCCGCTTGCTTTGTTATCTGTAAACCCTCGCTTCCAAATTAATCGAGATACTCTTATTTAATTCCCACTTGAATGGTGGTCCTTCTGTGTCCAAAACTGTTCAAGAACATCTTGTGTTCATCAGGTTCACACTGATAGCTGTCACTGTAAGAAAGTGAGCAGCTCCGTTTGTTTTTATGAGGGAGCTACAGTAAATGCGGTGGGGGTGTTCAATTGGTCCCTATACTAAAGTGTTACATTTTTTCCATAATTTTGTTTTTCATAATCTAAAACATACTACAACTCATAGTCCAATGCGACGTGTATATATGAAAATTAACATCAAGCAGGCAAAACGTGTGCAAACCGTATACATTTGGATTTGTGCTGAATAAGAGCCCAAATTTATTTGTATAGAGAATGGTAGTTTTAATAATGATTTAAATAAATGTGTTCAGGCTTGAAGTTTATAATAAGTGTTATTTGAATTGAATAATTAATTTGCTTTACATTTTTATTCAGTTCTGAATACTGTTAAATTTAAAGGATTTGTTGTGGAGTGAGGGAAACTAAATTACTGTACACGTCTATAATGTTTATAAATGACGTTTTATTTACCATATTTTACATTATTTCTGAAAGTATGTGACTTATCAATGTGACTTATCTCTCAACAATCCAATTTTGACCTGGTGCAACTTATTTTCTGGAAAATGCTGTATCTGGCATACTTTACTGAGACTGTAAGTGAAAAAGTACAATACAAATAGCACTGACTTCTGTGAAAATTCCATGCATGCACTGAAAAGAATGATAGCTTACTTAATTTAAATGCACATGGCACCTCACTGTACTGGATAGCACCTAGTTAAACTGACTAATATTGTTAGATGTGAATAATGATTGAATACGGCACACTAAAGTGGAACAACTGTTCACTGTTTCATAAACAGGAACAACATTCATCATATTGTGTTCTCATTATTAAAATGATCATTCAAGGTCTCCATGAAATGTGAACAGCCATAGCAACAAACAGTCAGATATGAAAATGCATGTTGAAGTGAAACTGAATTTTTAACGAATGGGAGGAAAATACATAAAAACAAAAACATCCAACTTTACCCCCAGGTTCCAGCTGTTGAAGCGAGCCTCAAAGTCACTATCATCAGAGGAGATGGGCGGCCTCCTGTGTGCCTCCGCCTGGAGGAGAAACAGACAGTGAGGAACAAAGAAACGACAAACCATGTCCAGAGATGGAGAGCGCTCTGGGGAATTCTGAGTTATCCACCAATGTGTTGAACTAAAGAGACTGTAAAACCTGCTAGACATGAGCAGAGATTAAGAAACCTCAATCTACAAATGCTTAACTTATGATAATTACATTATAATGTAAAATTCTACAATATAGGATATTGTGACTTTTGGAACAACGCTGACACCTCTTTTTATCATCTGGCTGCACAGCAAAGAACAGATTTTGACCATAAACATCAAATCATAAGATACTGATATCGAACATTTGTCATCAGCTATGAAAGACACTGTATAAATCACCAGAAAGACTTGTTCTAAAATATTGTTCTAAAAACTAAAGATTTATTTTTATATTTTGATGTTATGTTTATTTTTACAAATTATACATTTTTGATATTTTTACAAATTTAATATATATTTTTTTAGATTTTTAATATAGAAGAGAGAGAAAGAGAGAGAGAGAGAGAGAGAGAGATTGATCAAGTAACAGAGAGGGCTGGAGATACGGACATACTCCCCTCATGGCACACCAGATGTTTGACTTTTCCACATTATTTCTGCTTTCTCCTTCACATGCAGTAAATTCCTGCAGAGCGTCACATGACGTACCACTCCTCTTTGTTTTCAGGCACTAGTCTTTTGTCAAGAGAATCCAGCTCTTTAAGAGCTCTATATAATTTGAATGTTTCCAGGGAACTGTTGATTCAAGTTCGCTTTTGCCTCATCAGGAAAGAGAAGCAAGGAAATATCCAATAAAGCTCAATTCTAATGAAGTACATGGATACTGTTGACACTTAATAGGAATGTGGGAAGGAGATGTGGGAAGTTCACACAGAGCAAACAACTCACATTAAAGGAAGGTGTCTGAACCCATACCAGATAAAAACTGGGACACATGGGAACATTCCTGGTTATAACCCAAAGCTATAAGAACATGTGCAGACATTGTGTTAAGGTTTCAATGTTTTATTAAAGAAACTGGATAAGTTGATTTCATGACAGTTTTAAGTTCTTACCATCTTGACATCATCCTTGATATCACGTTTGATGGGACTTGAGGACAGGGGTCTGGTTGGTGACTTATCGTTGAACAAATTCCTCTTCCTGTGGAAGAGAAAAAAGCTCCCTTACACTAGATCATACTAATGTTTCAAAATCCACATGCACAACAATCTGGATGCATCAGTCTTTTCCTTGTTGCCTTGGTCTCCATTAGCACATTCACAGGTATGCAGGAAAGCATAAAAAAGCTTCTCTTTTACACATGGTGGAAATAATTGCATCATCTTTAACACATCTAAAACACACATGGTCCATGGTTTCTAGTACTTATAGTTCCCAGCAGACACACACTCATGCCAGTTGGGGGCATATATTATACAGTATATCGTTTCCAGTTCAGTTATATTTGAGATCTCTTTCTTTGCCCAGATAATTCCAGTTTGATCAGCTACACTGAGGCCACCAATGACAACTTCAAAGGCTGAAACTCGTCTGACTAGATGTCGCTGATTTCGACAGCCATGACACATTTGTTTCATGGGCAAATTAAGAACGTGTTCTCGAGCTAATTATGAATGCTTAACGCAAATCTCAACTAATTAAACTAATCCCCCGTTAGTCAAATGATGAAGAGAGGGAGGATGTGATGACTATATGAAAGTCTTGACAAGTATTTGGAGACACATACACCCTCTTTTTTCTATTTTCTTTTTTCTGTGCTTTCGTTTGGACTTACTATTAAGCCCTAGCCTAAAATCCACACGAGAAAGCAGTTTTAAAAGCACTGCAGTTGTTTTTATTTTGCTGTCAATCACACATCTACATGCAAGATCTACAATTATTTATATGCTTAGCAAAGATATTTGCATTTAAATATTTACAAAAGTATATCCACATGTGGATGAGAAAGTGCATATTTTTAAGTGTGCAATACAGCTGTACTGACACACTAATGTGTCAAAATCTTGAAGTGTGCATGAATCCATTTGCATATAAGTATTAACATACCAAATGACAACCTTAAATTTCATTATTATTCTTCAGCACATTTCCTCTCACATGAAGTTAAAAGAAATAAGAACAGAAACACCATGCAAAAATCTGTAATGAACTGAATTATGACGCAATTCACCCTTCCATCCCATGAATGTATATGACTGTATGTTTATCCCTTCAGAGATCAATATATAACACTTTAGTATAGGAAACAATTCTTACTATTAACTAGTTGCTTACTAACATGCCTATTATTAACATATTGGCTGTTTATTAGTACTTATAAAGCACATATTCTGCATGACAATATTCTACATTCCTAATCCTGCTAAACAAACTTAACAACTACTTTACTAATTATTAATAACCAGCAAATGAGGAGTTTATTGAGGCAAAAGTCGTAGTTAATGGTTTGCTAATAGCAAGTAATATTAAGAATTGGACCTTAAAATTGTGAAAAAAGAAATCCTCAAAAAAGTGTGACCAAACAAAAAACACACAGATATTTAAAAGAAAATGTCTCTCAGTTCACAAGTCACCAATATAAACTGAATTGGCCAGAAGACACTGGACTGAACTGACAATAAGAGGAATTTAACACGGGTAATGGCATTCAGGGAAATGCAATGTTCTTCAGCAAAATGAAAGTTGCATGACAATTATTATATTTCTTTAAAACTTTAATACTATTTAAAACTCAACTCAATTCTGAGTAATGCACAACACTGCCAAGGCCATGAGAGTCTGGCTGCTGCATGTTGGAAGTTATGTTTCAGTCAACAATAACATTCACTTTGCAACGCTGTTGTTGTCACAAGTTGCTCACTGAGAGACAGCAGTTTTATACAACTATAACGATGCATTCACACGGGCCATCGCCGGTAACACTTCTGAATTACTTTAAATGGGTGACGTCATGCCAAAACTGAATTGTGGATCTGTTGCGTAGCCAGACCTTCAGACTGATGGCAGAAGGTCTGGGAACTTTGGCCTCTTTGAATGGCCAAAGCCCACCCAAGAGCCCATATGCCTGACAGATAGGTAAAGCAACCAATCATGTTTCGTTTTGTGCTGCGTGATGTTTCGGGCTGTGGAAATGTCCCCACAATAACAGTAAATCAGATTATAAAACTCTTAGACATATTTTAAACATTCAGTGCAGCGAACCTTAAATATTTCACATACTTCTGAAAATTCAGCGTTTAGTTGATCCTGATAAGCACTCATTGTCACAGTGGCTTTGTTCTTCCATGAGGGGGTTTGGTGTCACAGCATCTTTGTTTCTAGGTGGAACGTTAAAGAACGCGACACACACATCTCCCGGAAATTCTGTAGAAATCAACCAATCCGATGACGACTTCGAAACACCTGAAGTGTTTCCAATTTTCTGTGCAGTATGCATCAGACGTTCAGCCAGCGGTCTGTGGGCATGATGTCAGCCAATCAGATCACCTTGTCCAAATACCCTAGCGCAGATGCTAACTAATCACGTTCATGCAACACCAGAAAAGTAATGTGATTGGCTGTTGTGACTATGACGGTTGTGTTAGCACCAAGCTTCACGACAGCTCCCTCTGCTAAACGTCGACTCCAACGCTCCATTTGAATGTAAACAAATCTTACAACTGGAAATCAGTTGAAAAATTGGCTAGTGGAATGCTGCCTTAAGGAAACAGCACATCTTCCAGTCATCTGACATACTATCTTGAACATACTGCGATTCAACAAGCAGGCATCCTAGTCTCACATTATATACAGTACAAATGTAAACTGGGATGCAACCACTGGCATGAGCTGTAGTGCAGCATGCCAACCAGATGGGGGCTAATGAGAAACAATATATACACATATATATATATAGCTCTATGTCTGCACATTACATCAAAGAACAGATCTAAAAGGGCACTGCAGCTAAATCTGCTGGACTGCTTGCATACTACACACACACACACACACACACACAGTCTACCTTCCCTTTGAGCTGTCAGATGAGGGCCAGCCATTGTGATTGGCGCCTGGCCGTTAACAGGTGGATGGGGATAATTGAATCAGATGAGAGTGTGGGATCAAAGAGCTGTGGGGGCAGATCGTGGAGGTGCTGCTGCCCTGCGGCCTGATTAAAGCCCCGCGTCCTGACCTGCAGCTGCTCAGAACAGCCTCGGCCCCAGGGACACGTCCTCATCCACGCCACTTAAAAACACAAGGCCAAAGCATTCATGCGTACTTGACTCAAACCTTGGACTCAGGAACACATCTGAGGTCTCTTATGGCCGTCGCTGCTGCCGCTGTCACGTTTGGCAATGGTTGGAGACTCTGGCTAATGTTTCCGGTGAACACATAAAACATAGACAGACAGATGGGAAGGTTCACGAGGAAACTATGGCAACTAGGTCTTTAAATGATCTGAACAACATCTCAGTGGCCACAAGGGTGTTGCTATGCATTGTTAGGGCACTCTGAGTGGCTGCTATGATGTTGCTAGTAAGCTACGCATGTGTTCTGATTAGTTGTTAAAGCATTACTAGGCTGTTGCTGGCAAGTTCTGGGTGGTCAGTAAAGGTGTGGTCACATTAGAAAAAATTGCTAAAAAAGGCCCATATCCAATGTCAGTAGTGTAGCGATATATAAAGCACAGCTCACACAGAAGTTACATTCAAACCAAGAAGCTGTTTGTTGGTCAGCGTGGTGAATTAACATGACCCAATGAATCCGGTGCAAAATCTGTGTGGGAAAATCTTTCACCCTCATGCAAAATTCTAGATTGTGCCACTCGCTATTGAAATGACTATGGATATTTGCGAACCAATGGTAAATGTGACCACACATTAAGGCACTGGTTTTGTAGCTGGTTGCCAGGACAGTGCTATGCATTTATTAAGTGTTTTCAACAATTATTTGTATGCTGCTAGTGTTTTTTATATTTAATGAAAAAATTTAAATAATACAAAAAAAAGCTATGAATTTTTCCTGATAAATTCACATTTTTAGATTTTCAACTGCATTAGAAAATTGTTTAAAATAATACTACTTTGTTTTGTATTTTCCTGTTTATCACTGTAAAGCTGCTTTGACACAATCTGTATTGCATAAAGCGCTATATAAATAAGTAAAAAAAAAAATAAAAAAAAAATGTCTCACTGCTCTCAGATCTGTTACACACAAGCCAAGCACAACAAATACATGTCTGAACATTCACCGTGTATAAGCCTCTCTTAACTCAATTATGCTTGGGCCAAAGTTAAGTGAAGATCGCCATCAGGTGGACAAACATGGAACGGTCTAAACCACTCAGTGCCATTACTTTCATGGTGACCCTGGACCACAAAACCAGTCTTAAGTCGCTGGGGTATATTTGTAGCAATAGCCAAAAATACATAGTATGGGTCAAAATTAAAAATTTTTATTTTATGCCAAAAATCATTAGGATATTAAGTAAAGATCATGTTCTATGAAGATATTTTGTATATTTCCTACTGTAAATATATCATATTTATATATTTATATCATATATATATATATATATATATAATATATATATTTTTGATTAGTAATATGCATAGCTAAAAACTTCATTTGGACAACTTTAAAGGCGATTTTCTCAATATTGAGATTTTTTTCAAATAGTTGTATTTCAGCCAAATATTGTCCTGTCATAACAACAATGGAAAGCTTATTTATTCAGCTTTCAGATGATGTATAAATCTCGAAAAATTTACCATTATGACTGATTTTGTGGTCCAGGGTCACATTTCACAAACATGAGAGAGAGAGAAAAAAAATAAAAAAATCTTAGTGATTATACTTACTATCACATAATAGAAAAATCACCTTGTTTGCAGGTGTTTTTTATCCTTATACTTTACATTCAAAACAACAATTATCAACCTTGATGCACATTTATAGATGTACTGTACTTTACATTTTTTTTTCCTTCCCCAAATTACAGAAAAGAAAATGAAAAGAAAATATGTCTTTCTTTTTGGTTTGCAACAGGCTACTGGAAATATGGGGATAATGTCAGTACATCATTCACATACATGCAGAAATAAAGTATTAAATTGGGAAAAGCACAAAATATCAAACTCCGTGGCTTGAAGAAGCATGTTCAATGTCTTAAAAAAATACCTTGTGTTTTAAATGTAATATATAGACATAATGATTGTACACAAAAGCAGTAAAACTTCAAACAATGTTCAATAGCAACGGATTAAAGACAAAAAAGAAAAAGCAAAGGGGAAAAAAAGACTCCCATGACAATTGTTTTCACCCATGAAAACCACAAAAGCAGAACTGTTATATCATCACCTGACTGACTGACTGACTGAAAGCAAACACAGCCACATCAGAGAAGAGCCGCAAGCTCAAAGCTTTAATCTGATCTAAATGAGTGTGACACATAAAAGACACGGCTGCAATTTTCTCCAGCAGGACTTGAGTCTGTGATCTAAATGCCTTTAATGGTCTTCTCCAAATTTAAGCACTGAAGCACAAGTCCAGGCTTTCAAGCAGATGGACTTCCTCTATCTGCTGACTGCTTCAATTGAAAGATCTCTAATTTCAGAAGAAGCAGTTTAATCTTCAGCTGTGAGGGTCAATGGAGACTCTTTGAGTCATGTCTTTAAATTGCAGAAAAACACAGGCCTGGCATTGCCAAACATTCATTTGTGTGGCTAAACACAAGCATGTGTCTCTCCCAATGATTTTGTCTTGCATACTTGTGGTTAAAGGCCTATTCACACCAAGAGCGTCATGACAAAACAACAGAAAAAAACCCAGCTTTTACATGCTCCTTGTACTCAGAGATCAGGATCTCTCTATATATCTGTAATGCTTGTTTTAGACGACGTATGAAACACATATTAACTTCATAACTTTCCATACTCGGCAGGATTGCTTTATTTTAATTTAAAGATTATTGCTGCATAAAGTCTAAAAAAAGACGTCCTGAAAAACATCGCTCTGTTCCTATACATCAGTAAAAAAGCATAATTTAAAAACGGCACATAGTATAATAAGTGACATTTTTGATGAAATGGAGATATATACATCAAATGAAAGCTCTTAATGAGCTCTTTCTACTGGCAAAAGTACTGTCATCCATGAGTGTACAAATTTGTATTATAAACAATTGAAATTTGTACACAAAGTCAGATCAAATTATGGCAAAATTATTGTTTTGGCTCTCCTGTAAAGTTGGTGAAATGTCACTTACGCCCTCCTGGGTCTCATCCTTTGAGCTATTTCATTATTAATGCAATGACATGATCACAATGTTGTGAAAACTTTACATTATAAAGGCATAAAAGCTGTCTGTATTCCTTAATACATTCTTAAACTATCTACAAAATGCACAAGTTCTAAAAATAAAATGCAATTATTATCACTATGCATTACTTCTAATGTGTATAAAGCACTTGTAGTCTCCACATAAACGAGGTGATTAAATTTTTTTTTTTAGTAGACAAGGAAGGTATACATACTGATAAACGACAGTGTGCAATAAAAACAGTGTATAAAGTACAGCCTACACTGTGTGTAAATATATATATATATATATATATATATACACACACACACACAATATTTTACAAATTAAGCACTAAAAAAAAAGAGATTCTCCAACACTGTTCAATTTATTTAAAAAAAAATATTTTCATTTAACACCATTATGTTAGGTTTCCCATTTATACAATTGCATTGTGTTAAACTGACTTGAAACAGTTGCATTTTGGCTCAACTCAATATTTTCATTTTGAAAGAACATAAATGATTTTACTTGTGCAACTAGGAAGTGGATTTGAAGGGCTGGATAAAGAGAGTAAATCTTGAAATAAAATGTTATTTTAGGCATTTCGTTTATTATTATTTAGATGATAAAATTGGGAGACTTGTTAATGTTTAATGCTCTTTTATGTTTGTATTTAACTGGTATGTTAGTGTTTTGGGGGTTACCATTGTGGTAAAGTGTAGAGCATGTGCTTGGGTTGAGGACCTGCTAACATGAAGCAAAGTTGTTTTAATAATAATAATTAAAAAAAACTATGGGCATGCCATGGATGTAACAATACCATCTTATGCTATGCCAAACAAGTTGGCTAATGCCTAAAGTTAAGTAAATCCAGCTAATCATATATTTTTATTTTTTTTGAGTGTAGTCGGCCTGATAATTTATTTTCCAGTTAACTGTTTTAGTTTGAGTTCAACAAGCATAAAAAAAATCGCTTCATCAACGTATCAATTTCATTTAAACTATATTTGATCAAATTGAGTTGGCCCAACTCAATCACATTTCATTGCATGAATTGTTTTTTATGAGTTGGGGCTACACATATTGTGACGAGTCGGCTGCCTCCCCCCTTTCTATCATCACCACCCCGTCCCGTATTCGCTGCCCTTCACCAGGCTCCCGACGGGAGTGGGTGTGTGAGAGAGGAGGGGTGCTGAAACAGCCAGGGCTGGCGGCGTGTGATGAGGCGCACCTGATGTGAATAGAGCCTCATCACCGCCGCCGTTAAATGCCGAACGCGCCTCTCCTCGGGAGACCGGTCTCTTCCCCGTGCATGCACGCTGGTGTCCTCGTGGGTCCAGGAAGGGAGCGTCGAGGAGGACTGCCGCACCCGTTAGGCGGCTGACGGGCCAGGATGCCGGGCCGCCGAATCCCCCAGAAGCGTCGGGAACCCAGGAGATGGATGAAGCCGCGCAAGAGACGCCGCCGCCACTCGCTCCCGGCCCCGAGAGGGGAGTGCGTGCGGCCACCGGACTCCGCCCCTTCCCTGGACCCTTCCCTGACGAACACTACCCTCCTTCACTAGCCCCGCGGCACAACGAGGACACCAGATTCCCCATTTATTTGGACACTTTTCCCCCTTTGGACACTTTTGTACATTTTATTGTTTAATAAAAACCTCTCCGAGGCTTGACGCCACACCCACTGTGTCTGTCGTTGGCTCCTCCCGCCACAATATTTATTGGATGGAAATCCTGCCCTCAATTAAATTGAGTTCATCCAATGAATAATTTTTTTGAGTGATTGGCTCATAATAACAAATGAAAAGTTTTAGTGTGTTCATAATGTAATAATTCATCATACATGTTATAAGAAATAAAATGAGCTCAAGATTTTGTACAATTTTGAGAAAAATTATTATATTATCAATATTTTATTACAATACAATGTAATACTGGTCACAGCATGTGCAGTTATTACATTAGCCTTAATGTGCAATGGAGTGTACGAAATAGTCTTACAAGTCAGAACTCAAAGGAGCACTTTGTGATTCTTGGCTCAAGCTTCCGAGATAAAGTGAGTTTCAGGGAATGCTTTTATCTTCAGCAACTAACATTACTAAAGAACTGAACACTGCGGTGGAGGAGAACGTACAGAACATCATGCTTTCATAACACATCTCACTGGCACTGAATCTTTTCATCTAAGCACTTTTCTCTTCTGGGACAAGATAGCTTATAAATCTGAAGTATCGTTCACAACTACAGCAATTTGGAGCAACCTGAACTTTTTCATTTTCAGTAAAAGTTGGTGACTTCTGCCATCATAACTTAGCATTGATTGTGCGCTGGTGCAACTTATATAAAACCTTTTTCACTCCAGAAAATGTACTGTCTGCATGAACCAGTGACAAACTGGTGTAAATGGCTCAAAGGAAAAGATACAGAAGGACGTGGACTGCCTGGGTCAATGCTTTAGAGATAACGCTGCCACTTGCTTTTAGGAAGGAAAACATATAGCAGAAGCTCAGTAGGAGAGTCATAAGTGACAGTTTAATTGGATTTTTCTTTTTTCAGAGAGAACAGGAGAGTCGTTGACAGTGGGGCTAGGCATGTGTAGAGATTTGTGAATGACAGGTGCTCCAGTTCTGAGGTAATTTCAGAAATTACAGAGTTTTGAGGGCACTGCTTCTGCATGAAACTAGTTATCAGTGCAGTGAACAAACACAAGATGATCATGAAAGTGTTGTGAGAGTATCAACTGAGGGTCTGAATATTTCATGTTTTACAGGCCTGGTTTTAATTGAGCCATCATTGTGTCCTTGTGTGAAGCTCCAAATTATAGGGATAGCTCATCCAAAAATTATGCCATTCCAAACCTGATTGACTTTCTTTTTTCTGAGAACACAAACATATTATGACACATTTTTTTTTCCCTCCATGCAATGAAAGCCAGTGTTCTTCAAAATATTTTGGATCACAATGTAGTGAAATGTTTTGATTTTAGTCATTTTATGACATACTACCTGCATACAATTCCGCTAGAAATCTTGCCAATGCTCAATTTCTGCATAAATTTGCCCAAAATGATCAGATCAGATCTTTATCTAATATGGGAATCCCAAATAAGCTTTATTTAAGACGATCTTGATGAAATGTTTTTCTTATTATAATGACTCTCTGGAATTTTTCAGTTGCTGCATTTTGTAATTAAATATATTTGTATGAGCACTAAATGGTATCAAACTATCATGTGTCCTCGGGCAAACAATTACAGATCTGTATTAGTTTCATAGCTCTTGTATTATTCCATGCGCTCTTTCTTCTCACATTAATGAATGCATGAATGTTTTTCTTCTTTTTTTGTCATGATTTTAACATTGGATTTTATCATTTATTTATTAAATTGAAAACAAGTAATTACCAAATGATTGGCTTCATGTTGGGGTTGTGTCACCCTGAAGGGGTCTATTTTGCAATAATGATTGGCTGAATGTACATTACCCTACAAAGCCATTAGGGTCATTCCAGGTCAGTTCAATCAAATTTCAGAAACTTCCCCAGCTCAAATTTTGGATTTGCTAATATATATTTTTTCTGAAGAAAAATAAGCATGTATAGTGATGAAAGCCAAAATATTACATGTCATAGATGAATATTTACTAATAGACTATTTTGTAGAGGGGGGTCAAAACGGCAATCTTCACCTGAGATTCAGAGCCAAATTACAGCAGGGTGGGGGTGGGGCAATCTTTGTTGCTTTATGGGCCAATGGTGTTTCAAAATGGTGTTTTTTCTCCTAAATTTGCAGGCCTGTAACTCAAAAAGTTTTAAAGATATCTTAATCCAGAGATATTGGAATTTCAATATGGTTCCAGGAGTAAATTGTTAAATTGCACACATTTCGGTGGTCAAAAATGTGGGTCACTTTGCAAAAAATTTTTAAAGAGGAAAGTCAGAAGAACAAATAACATTAAAACTAGAAATGTATCTTGTTTCCTTCTGTCAAAACAACTGCACTGAACAGATGTCTGAGTGCCATAAGTATTTTCTTCCAAAGTTTGCATGCCTACAACTCAAAGATATCGTGATTTTAGATTCTAATTCTTACAAAACTTTTCTTTTGGAGTCTTCATTTTCAAGGCCCTGCCTACATCGTTCAGTCCCAGAGATATGGGGATCTCAATGAGGCTCCAAATTCAGATTGTTGAATGTTACTATATTCAGTGGTCAAAAGCCAAATGTGGGTCACTTTGTATACAGCCAATACTTATTGTATTAAAAGTGGAATGTCTGAAGAATAAGTAATGTTGAAACTAGAAATGCACCTTTAGTGTCTTAATTTGTTATTACAAATTAAAATAGCTGTTTACTATTTAAATTTATTTTGCAAATCTAAATAGTAAATTTAAATGTAATTTATTCCTGTGATGCAAAGCTAAATTTTCCGCATCATTACTGCAGTCTTCAGTGTCACATGATCCTTCAGAAATCATTCTAATATTGTTTTGCTGCTCAGAAAGCATTTCTTCTTATTATCGATGTTGAAAAGATTGGTGCTGCTTAATATTCAGGATGCTTTGAATGATGAATAGAAAGTTTAATTATTAATAGAATTACAAATATTATTTTTAATCACTCGGGCCTGCGAATCAAAGGCCTGTGTACTACAATAAGCTTTGATGTCTTTATGAAAAATATCAAATCTTTTTTTTTTCTTTTGATTTTGGGGTGAAATACAGTATGACCTGGACATATAGGTCCTTTTCATGAGACCAGATTCACAATTATTCATCCATCCAATTGCTTGTCCTATGTAGGGTTGCGGGCCACAAGTAAGCAATTAATCAATCACATACTGTATCACATCCTAACCTCAACACAGGTGGCTTCACAGTAATCTGTGTCATACCTGTGTGTGTTTGAGAGAGGTGAGGTGGACCATGAGCCATCAGTCTGACCCAACTCCCCAGACACCCAGTCCGGCAGCACTGCAGATCCCTGCTCCTGTGACTTTGCCAGCAACGGCTCATCAAAATAAATGGACTAAAATCAGAAAAAAATCACAATGCTCAACAATCACCACTGATTCCAGGGCTCAGACCTATAAAACTTTTTATGTTGTTATGTTGCCTTATACAAACCATGTACGTAGGTAAAGTCTTGAGGCTGCCTGCTTCAGGTTTGTGGGTAAAGGGTCCCTCTAAAACTCCTTTTCTGAGCATGTGCAGAAGGAGTCGGGCGTACATGTTACGATTTTTCCTTCCAGTCAGTCCAGAGCCACAGGTCTCAGGATCACACAACTTTTTAATCCACAGTGCACACCGCTGCCGATCTGATGGGCAAATGTAGTGTTCAACACAATTCAACACAAATCCTGTGTTGAAATGACAGAGCACTCTCTCTCTCTCTATATATATGTGTATGTATTCTCACCTGTTTTGTCAGTCAATTTAAGCACATATGGCTTCATGTCCACTAGGTAATGATCAAACTCAGAGTCCAGAATCCCAAAGCAGTCCTGATCAGTCATGTTGCTCCTGAATACATGAAAAGACTAATTAAAACAACCCGTAATTTATTTTATCCATATGTAACTTTAGCTATGTATTTTTGGTACGCTTTAGTTAATTATCATGGTTAATAGACAGCGATAAATGACAGACATGTTATTATTTGTCAACATACAGCATGCAGCCAATCACATGCATTTAAAATTATTATGAATATATAATTAGTAATACTTATTGTTTCGTAGTGTAATAGTTTATATTAAATCATAATTCTTTTTTCATCATTTTGTTAGCTCACCAGTTAGCAGAACTCATTCACAAATATTGAGAAGCGCTACTTCTGCGACAGGCTTATATAAAGTGCTAATGTAAACGTAAGTGTACAGTAAATCCTTGTTGAGCACTAAATCATTTTGAATGATAATAATGTCTTGGCGAAGTGTCATCTGCAGCTGTGATTGTGCGTGCGCTGTTCCTCCACTTGTTGCTACTTTACTCTCCCAAACGGTTTCAAACTGACAAACTGTGAAGTCATATATCACGCGCGCCTTACATGTTTCAAAATAAAAGTCTCACATAACAGAGTTGCATCTGTCACCGTGATGCACTTTGTAACTACTTTGTTTTGTACATTTTCTTTTTATTGTAAGCTGAGATGCAAATACTCAACTTTATAACATATTCGGATATTTGCTATTCAACATTAGACGACTAACTGCTGTAGCATATATATTTGTTCTCTATATTTTATCTTGACTGCTAAACACAAGCTAGTGTCGTACTCCTTGCAAAAGCTTGTGCAGTACAGCTTTAAATTTCAGCAATATCGACCGAGAAAACTTGATTTAGTTGTCGTTTCTACTTTTTGTTTTCTATGATATGTTTACTTGCGCTTTTTTTACTTTTAATTTGAAGAATGTAATTCCTCGTGACGCCGGAAAAGAGATTATTATTTGTGACTTCATTCCGTTCATCGCGAGAAGCGTTTCCGTTTCCTAGCAACCATAAAATCGCAGGTGAAACAAACTCATGTAACGTTAGTTAAGTTTGATATTAAGGGTAACGTTACTTTATTTATTTATTTACTTACTATTAATTGCATTTATTAGAAACAGGTTAAACCGCACTAACTTTCTTAACTTACTACTGGTAACTAAATGGCTACTGGTTTTGTTGAGCCGTTTGTAGGCGTAACGTAACAGTTCGACTTATAAATAGTTCAAATTAATTTGAGTTTTTGCAAAAAACTATTTTACAATAAAGTTTACGACCAAACAAGTAGCTATAAATATAAATATCAATTATTTAGCCATTTAAATGTTATGTATTTATTTGTATTGCTCGAAAAACAAATGCATACAGTAGGAAAGGTGCCAATGGTATACATAGAAAAATAAAGAAAATAAATATTAACTATGCATATATGTATGTATAAAACCACCAAATAAATAAAAAAATAAAATAATGAAAAGCCTTAATTGCTATTTCACAATATCTTAAATGTACTAAATAAGGGCACAGTTTTAACAGTTTTTGTTGTTGTTGTTTTGTACCCTCAAGTGCTTAGGTGACCCTGGAGCACAAAACCAGTCATAAGTAGCAATAGTCAACAATACACTGTATGGCTCAAAATGATCGATTTTTCTTGTACGCCAAAAATCATTAGGCTATTAAGTAAAGCATGTTCCATGAAAATATTTTGTAAATAAGCTTATTTATTCGGCTTTCAGATGATGTATAAACCTCAATAAAAAAAATTAAATAAAAAAAGACCCTTATGACTGGTTTTGTGGTCCAGGGTCACAAATAAGTATCTAATTCTTTAAGTACCACAGAAAACAGAGGTTTCTGAGAGCCAGCAGATGGTAGTAACGGGTCGACGGCAGACTGATGTCCTGATGACGCCGTGTCTGATTCTCGTCCACGGGATGGCGTCATACACCCTCGCACCGTGGAGAGCGTTGACGTCAGTGTTGAGTGAGAGAGGCGCGCGGTAACCGGGAGAGACTCAGCTGAACGCGTACAGTAGACGCGTCGACTCGCGCAGCGGAGGAGACACCACACACACACACCTGAGGAATAGCGGCGCGATGGCTGATCATCTGATACAGATCAATGACTCTTCCGCCGCGGTAAATCGATTCGCGCGGAAAGGAGCTCTGCGACAGAAGAACGTGCACGAAGTTAAAAACCATAAATTTACCGCAAGATTCTTCAAGCAGCCCACATTCTGCAGCCACTGCACCGACTTTATCTGGTAACATGCTCTGCATTCAGTACTCATGCATTACATGTGAAACTTCTGTGAAATTGCAGTCTTGAATGTTTGGTTCGACAATCATTTCTTACTTTTCTAGTGTGCAAACATAACACTGTCTTCCTCAGTAATACAAGAAAAACTATTTTCCTTTTCATAGGAAACTGAGGTGCATAGGCTACATGGATACATTAGCATGGCAATATGTCTGGGTTTCATTATGTGCTTGAACTTAGGAAAAGAAGTTGTATAGTATTTAATTTAGCATATTCTCTATTTAATTTAGATTGTATGTTTACTAAATGAATTGGATTATTTGTTTTTATGATACACAAGCTCTTAAAATTACATGCATGAAAAAAAAAAGTCTTGAATGTGTTTTGACAGGTGTCAATCATCTCTTATAGTGGCAAACATAATACGGGCTTTCTCAGTAATATAAGAAAAAAACTCTTAAAATAACTTAAATGTTAAAAATAACAAGAGGTATTTTGAGGTTCCATGCATGAAGCCACTTTATTTTATATGTCACAGTTTGTTTTGTGTAATTTACTTGTTTTCACTTTTCATTCATTCATTCATTTATTAGTATTCTAACAGGCTTTTATGTTATTATGGTCATACGTTTGCAATAATAATAATGGTAATAATAATGTTTCATTTCGACAAAAGACAGTAAGTTACAGATAATAGTAATGAGCTATTAATGCACATTCAGAAAACCATTTCATGACATCGTGAAACTGGATTTGCTGAACAGATGTTTGGTGACATTTTAATACCTAAATCCAGGTTTAATACCCTTCAACCTTTACAATCATTAAGGTTAAAGAGTTTATTTTGTGCATTTAAAAAAATTGAAAATTCCTAGGAAAGCGGGGAAAGCATTTTAGGTTCAAGTTATATTTTGCAGCTTTGTCACTAACACGTTTTTTTTTCTGTCTTTTTCAAATGCAACTCTACAGGGGATTTGGAAAGCAAGGCTTCCAGTGCCAAGGTACTGTGTGTGTGTGTGTGTGTGTGTGTGTAATGTAGTGGGAGGTTGTGGTTTAGTGTCACTGATTCTATCACTGATGCATGTGCTCATGTATTGAGCTTTACCAGGGTTTACTACATTGAGTAGAAAAATGTCCAGTTTATTTCATCATTGTGCCATTAAGGAACACATAATGTGGAAAGTGCTCTGGCGTTTTTTTGTACGGGTCTTTGGCAAATTTGTTTAAATCTTGGCTCCGCCTTGTCATTGTTGGCTTCTGATAAATGGCAGATCCCAAATCTGAAAGGGTATTGAAGAACACTGTATGGCTGAAGTAAACTACATGTTCAGCTGTGCAGAATTCTTTGCTTCTGTTCTGAAATTACAACATCCCTGTGAAGAACTTGACTGTCCTGCACAAAACCCAGACCTGAGCACAGCTGATGAATGATTATGGATGATAAATTAGAATAGGAAGCTGGGGTCAAGTGCTTGACATCAGCAAATAAGATGGTTGTTTGCAGGCTAATACCATCCCAAAAGTCTAACGGTTCCATAAGCAGCATGCTTTTTCAGGGAATTCATGTCCACCACTTCAGCAACAACCTCCTGACCACCCTGTATCGTTAGTTAGCATTGCATTTGATATGAAGATGACAAATATATGTGTTTTTGCATGTAGGAAGTGCAGAAAGTTTGTAGCATTAGACAGCTGTAGCTTCAAATAAACTTCTTCAAACATGAATTGGCACAAACCCATTCCAAGTAGGTCAAAAGACAAAGATGCCAGGTAAGCAGTCTTAATTCTCAAGTTCCCTGGACTATTAGACCGTGTCCTAACCAGGTGTGACATATCAAGCAATTTGTCTATGCCCATTTAAAGTGAAGTGCTGTGTAATGTGACAGCAAATCAAATCACATTAGATGTTTAAAATACAGTTATGTGCAGTGAAATGGACATCTCATTTGAATCTGGTGAGATTTCACTCAGGACAGGGCTGACAGTGCAACACTCCAGAAATAGAAGTGGCCGACAAAATTAAAAATAACATTGCTTGTCCATTTCTGCTAAACTTCATCCATTCTCAAGACCTTATATCAGGATCTTCAACCCCAAACATACCTGAACCAGCAATCAAGGTTTTTAGGGTTACTTGACAAGCAGGTGTGTTGGAGCAGGGTTGGAACTGGAGTCTTCAGGACAGTAAACGCTCCAAGAGCTGGGTTAAAAAATTGACTTGTCAGAGCCATGCTGCAGCAATAGCATACAAAAATCAACAATTAGGATGATTACATGAGAACTGATGATATAAGTTCCTAAAAAGTGTATCTTTTCATTTTGACTCTCATTGAGCAGAACTACAGGATGACACAAGAGCTGGCAGACTCAGATGATCACAGATGGCAAAGGTATCTTGTGTATCATGTTTGTGTATCTTCCTGTCAACTGGACATTTGCCATGGAAGATGGTCAAGTCTTTGAGGATGTGTGGGTACATCCGTGAATATATTTCCAAAGACCTCTGCAGTGTTGGACCAGAGACATAATTTACATAAGTACATAAGCACAAATGACTGGTCAAGGCATTGAAAGCATTCATCCTTCAGTCCATTTAGGTTTTTGCAGGTCTTTTTTTCTGGTCTATGCAGCCTAAGCTGCTTCAGCTTTTAAAAAAATGCTAATGATATTTGCAGCATTCTATAATGATAAGAAAGTTGAATGCATATTGATAAATTTGTTGGACTCAGAATTATACATTTTGATTAGCTAATATTGCTTTCCCACCTTTGAACATGTTTTTTGTGGAAACATTGTGAAAAAGACAAGAATGCAAACTGCTGCAAATGTCGCAACTTGAACATTAGCAAAATCTGCATGGAGAACTTTTTTTGCTGTGAAGCGAAACTCCTGAACATGCAGATTCCAGTTGAAATGACAGGATTATGCTTGCAAAAGTTTGCAGAGCTACGGCAAATGTGACCACATCTTTAGTGCTTTCTGAGTGAATCACGGAATTGTGTTTATTTACACTGTGTTCTGGTGTTTTCAGTAGCAGAAGGGCCCAATTCGAAGTAAATGCTGCTCCAAACAAACACAATATTTACATCTCGCTTAATGTGTGCTGCAATGAAGTATGGCGACCCGTAGTCACAATTTAATGACCCATACGGCACCCGGGGAGCAGTTGGGGGTTCGGAGCCATGCTCAAGGGTCTCACCTCAGTCATGGTATTGAGGGGGGAAGAGAGCGCTGGTCATTCACTCCCCCAACCTGAGACTTGAACCCGCAGCCTTCTGGTTACAAGTACGACTCTCTAACCATTAGGCCACAGCTGCCCCGATGTGTGCCAGGATCACTTTATTTTCAACAATTTCAGTTTTCAACATTTTCCAAATGTGTGAGCTTTACACATAGTTTGCTTGCTTGCCGTTAATTGCGTTATATAAGTCGCAGCACTTTTCAGATATTGAAAAACGTGACGTTTATTGCAGAAAATATGGTACATATGTAATAGTTCATTTATGATCTAACAAAGCATCTGAGCTATGAATTGTACATTTCGAAACTCAGTGACACATGAAATCAGACCTGTGTAGCTGGAAGCTCTTGTGTTGTATAGAGTATGTTTTGGGTCTTGTACAAATCACATACATTATGACCTTCAGCCTACAAGCAGTCATCAAGATTATTCAAGAGGCATCACTGTCCCTTGTGTTAGAGCTTTTTAGCGGGCACGTTTCTTACTAAAGCAACCTGTCATAACTGCTTCCTGTTTCCAAGCACCTACCACATGGTTACATAGTCTGACTCCCTAATTAAGTGTCATTGCAGTCAGCATGTGTTGCTCCAGACAGCTTTAACCTCCGTCCCTGGAGTAACCTGCCTGTCTGCAACTACTTCTTCACTGGAGAATGTGTTGCATGCAGAGAAGTGAGGACAGCATGAGAACATGAAGAAAACTGGCTAAAACAAGTGCGTTAGCATTCTCTGAACAGGCTGACAGTGGGACTGTTGGTGAGCTCACAGATGGCTTCACTGATGGACGGTTGGCCGTGGGAGCTGGTTGGTGTGCAGTGGAGTGGGAAGCGAACATGAGGGCCAGACCAGAGAGTGTATGTACTTGGACGCATTAGGGAGATGTGTAATGGTGTGTAACAATGAAAAGGCTTCTGATACCTGACCAAGAGATTTGAGACTCGTGATGAGGGACACCAGACCTATGCTCACCTGCGTTTTGAGCATGCTGCTCCAAAACTGCTATTGAGAGATGAATGAGATACATGAGGTATCCTGAACAAGACCAGCGTTTCATGAAATCATGAAAAGCCCTCACATCATGTTTTTATTATTATTATTATTTTATTTTTTGTATTGTACAGTGATTTAGATCTGTACAGGATTTTCACAAAACTAAAATAAAATAAAATATAGACTAAAAAATACAAAAAATAATGCCTCCCAATGCCTCCCCTTATTACTTATGATCCACTATAAGTATATAAGTGTGTCTACTGAGTCATTGTTGTTTGCCTGTATTTTCTTATTTTATTCTTCTGTTGCTGTGCTTGGGATGTTTCTGGACCACAACCTTTGGCCAATTGTCATGTTTTGGCACAAAAACAATTTTCTAATGTTGCCATTGCCTTATTGATTGCTATCTGTAACTAATCAGATTGCTAGGCATTGTAATTATGCTTTTATGATGACACATAATTATTGTTTATTAACGAGCTACACTGTGGATGGCCAAACTCCCTTCCAAATCGCAGCCAGTCATCTAATTATTAGCATAACTATGCATTCATATACACAAAAATGCCATTAATGAAAGATTTACACACTATATGAAAAAATGTTTGAAAAAAACACCTCATCACTCACCTTCTGAGCTTCTGGTGGTGTTGGAGGGGCCAAGTTTGAATCTTCTGTTTGCAAACAGTTACTGAAAGGGCTCCATGGTGCACCTCTAAAGAACCTTTCTCAAGCAGACTGTTGCATTCATTCGCTCTTTCTGGAGAGTGTGTGTGTGTGTGTGTGTTTGTGCTGTTAGTGAATAAGTTCTGTGTAGGCTCTCTCATACAGTATGTACTGAATGCTGCCTGAAAGTTATGGTGTAATATATATAGCTAGTGTTACAACCTGAATTCTGGAAATGTTGGGTCGTTTTTTAAATTTGAATACAATGAAAACTAAAAGAATTTGAAATCACATGAGCCAATATTTTATTCATAATATAACATGGATAACATAACAAATGTTTAAACTTAGAAATTTTACCATTTTATGCACAAAATGAGCTCATTTCAAATTCAATGCCTTCTACAGGTCTCAAAATAGTTGGGACGGGGGCATGTTTACCATGGTGTAGCATCTCCTCTTCTTTTCAAATCATTTTGAAGATGCCTGGGCATCGAGGTTATGAGTTTCTGGAGTTTTGGCGTTGGAATTTGGTCCCATTCTTGCCTGATATATGTTTCCAGCTGCTGAAGAGTTTGTGGTCGTCTAACACGTATTTTTCGTTTAATGATGCGCCAAATGTTCTCTATAGGTGAAAAATCTGGACTGCAGGCAGGCCAATTCAGCACCCAGACTCTTCTACTACGAAGCCATGCTGTTGTAATAGCTTGCAGTATGTGGCTTTGCATTGTCCTGCTGAAATACAAATCCCTGTCGTCTGGAGGGCAGCATATGTTGCTCTAAAACCTTTATATACCTTTCAGCATTCATAGTGCCTTCCAAAACTTGCAAGCTGCCCATACCGTATGCACTTATCAGAGATGCTGGCTTTTGAACTGAACTCTAATAACACGCTGGAAGGCCTCCCTCCTCGTTAGTCCAGAGGACACGGTGTCCGTGATTTCCAACAAGAATGTCAAATTTGGACTTGTTTGACCATAGAACGCTTTTGCACTTTGAAACAGTCCATTTTAAATGAGCCTTGGACCACAGGATACAATGGTGCTTCTGGACCATGTTCACATATGGCTTCCTTTTTGCATGATAGAGCTTTAGTTGGCATCTGTAGATGGCACAGCGGATTGTGTTTACCGACAGTGGTTTCTGGAAGTATTCAAGTTCAAGTTCAAGTTGAGCTTTATTGTCATTCCGCTACATGTGGGGACATGCAGTGGAACGAAATGTCGTGTCTCGCAGGACCACGGTGCTACATAAATACAGACATACAACAATGAAGTAAGAAAAAACACTATAAACCTATACACTACTAACAGATTTAACTATAAGTATACTATATATAAGTATTTACCCTATACAAACTAAAAGAATAAAGGATAAAAAATACAACTATACGAATGCTTCACATAAATATTATCCTATACAAACTAAAAAATAGAAGACGAAAAATACAAACTGTACATGTGCAAAGAGAGACATTTGAGTCAGCAGCTGGTTGGGGAACAGTGCAGGATGATTTGTAGTGCAAGAGCATGTAAACATAACATACATATATTGCTGAGTTTTTTGTGAGATTGTGCACACGCAGCAGTGTGTGTAAGTGTCCATAGTGCACCTAGTGTAGAGTGTGAGTGTCCATAGTGCACATAGTGTAAAGTGTAAGTGTCCATAGTGCACATAGTGTAAAGTGTGAGTGTCCATAGTGTAAAGTGTCCATAGTGCACATAGAGGAGAGTGTCCATAGTGTAAAGAAAAATAAGAATAAAATAAATAAAAAAATATATAAAAGTTCCATACAGTTTTTCTTTGGTGTGGTAAGGTTTGGGGTGGGGGGTGGTCCATGTTCAGGAGGTAGGGGTTTGCATGAGGTTTCAGAGGGGGGCGGGGTGGTTTGAGTTCAGGGCTCTCACAGCCTGGGGGAAAAAGCTGTTGAGCAGTCTGGCGGAGCGGGCTCTGATGCTCCGGTACCGTCTTCCTGATGGTAGGAGCTGGAAGAGACTGTGGGAGGGATGGGTGGAGTCCTTCACGATGCTGTTGGTTTTGCTGGAGCATCGTGTAAGGAAGATGTCCAGGATGGAGGGGAGAGGGGCACCGATGATCTTTGCAGCTGTGTTCACTGTCCGCTGGAGGGTCTTGCGGTCAGCAGCACTGCAGTTCCCGTACCAGACAGTGATGCAGCTGGTCAGCACACTCTCAATGGTGCCTCTGTAGAATGTGGTGAGGATAGGTGGAGGGAGACTTGCTCTTTTCAGCCGGCGGAGAAAGTGTAGGCGCTGTTGTGCCTTTTTGGAGAGTGACATGGTGTTGGTGGTCCAGGTGAGATCCTCTGTGATGTGCACCCCCAGGAATTTAGTGCTGCTGACTCTCTCCACAGTCGAGCTGTCGATGGTCAGTGGGGGGTGGTCAACGGAGTTTCTCCTGAAGTCCATCACAACCTCCTTTGTCTTCTCCACATTGAGGGACAGGTTGTTTGTGCCACACCATTCAGCCAGCTGTGCCACTTCCTCTCTGTAGTGCGTTTCATCGTTGTTGCTGATGAGACCTACCACTGTTGTGTCATCAGCAAACTTGATGATGTGGTTGGAGCTGAACTTGGCAGTGCAGTCGTGGGTCAGCAGTGTGAAGAGCAGAATTCCTGGGCCCATTTAGTAATGTCAATGACAGAATCTTGTCGATGAGTGATGCAGTGTCGTCTGAGGGCCCGAGGACCGTCCAACATAGGTCTTCAGCCTTGTCCCTTACGCACAGAGATTTCTCCAGTTTCTCTGAATCTTTTGATGATGTTATGCACTGTAGATGATGAGATTTGTAAAGCCTTTGTAATTTGATGTTGAGGAACGTTGTTTTTAAAGTATTCCACGATCTTTTTGCGCACTCTGTCACAGATTGGAGAGCCTCTGCCCATCTTTACTTCTGAGAGACTCTGCCTCTCTAAGACTTTCCTTTTATAGCTAATCATGTTACAGACTTGATGTCAATCAACTTAATTAGTTGCTAGATGTTCTCCCAGCTGAATCTTTTCAAACTTTCTTGCTTTTTCAGCCCTTTGTTGCCCCCGTGCCAACGTTTTTGAGACCTGTAGCAGGCATCAAATTTGAAATGAGCTCATTTAGTGGATAAAGTGTAAAATTTCTCTGTTTAAACATTTGTTATGTTCTCTATGTTCTATTGTGAATAAAATATTAGCTCATGTGATTTGAACGTCTTTTAGTTTTCATTTTATTCAAATTTCAAAAAATGTCCCAACATTTCCGGAACTCGGGTTGTGTGTTGTAATGCTTAAATAATTAGAAACAACCCAACCATTAATATAAAATCTGTAATGTTCATCATTCCATTTATATTTGCTTCTAGGGGCATGCAAAACTGCTAAAATGCTTTCTAGAATAAATAATGAATTACTGTAGCATAGTCAGAGAAATGCATCTGACTCACGACAGAACACACAGAATGATGTCCTCACTGCTAACTGTTCGCTGGTCTAGATGGTGTTTAATTGCCTCTCCCAGCCTGACCTGTTAACAAGTGCCCAAAACCTCTCTAAGACTAGCTTGACAAGTCTGGGGCCAGCTTAGACCACCAAAATTGTTTAGTCTGAATTAAAGCTGCTTGATGACGGACAGACATCAGACAGACACCAGCTGCTCTCCACCCTCACTCTACCTACAGTGACCTCTTGAGAGAGAGCTCTAACTAGTGTGCGGAGCTCATGGGTACTGTGCTGTATTCTGTTACAGATCATTAGGAATATGATGAGAATCTCTGTTTAGCCTCAGTACTCCCTGAAACTAAAAATGTCAATGGTAATTTTCTATGGGCTCTTCTGTGGAGAGAATATTTGATTTTGCCCAATTTTCTCTCTCACTGTCTTCCTCTTTCCTCTGAAAACTTCTTTACGAGCCTCTGAGGAGTCAGGTTTTAGTATCATTACAGTATCATAATTTTAACGGTAATATGTCTGTTTGAAGAAATGCAGGTGCCCCTCGTTACCTGAAGTAGTTGACTTTAATAGAAAATTGGCTAACACTTTATTTTAGGGATTCTTAACTAGTTGCTTATTAGCATGAATATTATTAGAATATTAGCATTTTATTAGTACTAATTAAGCACATATTAATGCCTTATTCTACATGACCTTATTCTACATCCCTAATCCTACCCAATACCTAAACTTAACAACTACCTTACTAACTATTAATAAGCAGCAAATTAGGAATTTATTGAGGGAAAAGTCATAGTTAATAGTCAATAAGTGTTCCATGTTCTAAAGTGTTACCGAAAATTGTGCTGGAACCAGTTACCTTAAATCATTTAAGTTTTGACACAAGGTGAAACTAAACAGATGAAGTTGTATTAAGATACAACCATAATTGGATGTAGTGGACAAATCAAGTTTACATTAGTAGCACATCCATCCATTCTCATTAGCAGGGATACTTAAATCTGGCTCGCGAGATCCACTTTCCTGCAGAGTTTAGCTCCAACCCAGATCAAACTCACCTACCTGTGATTTTCTAATGATCCTGAAGACAGTGATTAGCATGCTGTTACGGAGTGAACAGGTCGAGAGGCATGCGGGCTAGGGTCAGACAATGGTACACGGGTACACAGGCAAGACAAAAGAGTAGTCCAGTAAACAGGGGTGGGTCAATGGCGAACGCAATCCAACAGGGCAAAAGAGAGATAATCCAGGTACATGGCAATAGTCCAGGCAGGGGCAAACAGAGTCCGAATGGCAAGACAAAAGGGTAATCCAATATACACAGGCAAGAATCTGAACACAGGAAAGCAGGCAAGGCAAGACTATGACTAGACTAAGAAAACTAGAGCAGGCTCTGTAAAGTAGCTATCAGCTAGGGTAGTGATATGTGCTTACAATACTCGGCCCTGAACTGCGGTTAGAGCCTCGTATTTATTGTGTGTGTGACTGGCTACAGGTGAGAGTGTGATTAGTGAAATGGAACATTGGAAATGTGGTCCAGGGTGACATGTACCAGTCTGTGTAGTGTGAGAGGCAATATAATCAGAAGGCAACCTCTGGTGGCGAGTGGACAGGATCTGTGACACATGCTCAGGTGCGTTTGATTAGGGTTAGAGCTAAACTCTGCAGGAAAGTGGAGCTCGAGAGACAGATTCGAAGATCCCTGCTCATTAGGGTCTCAGAGCCTATCCTATAACAAACTGAATGGATGGACATTAATCTGTAATCAAAATCCATAGTTCATTAAATATAAAGTCAACTATTTCTTTTCTAGTCTAATTTGTATAAAATAACTAAGTTAAACATAAAAAGTATATTGTAAATAATTAATATAATATTACTGCTACTTTAAATAATTTGTTAACTTACATAATGCTGTTTCTTGTAATTTAATTAATTATACTGTTTTGATTTTGATATCTTTGTATTAAATACATTGTTTAGATAAAACTGGAAAAGAAAAAAAAATCAATAAATTTCAACGTTCTAATATATTTTATTGTTGACAAAACATAAGGTAACACTTCAAATGTATAACTGCAGCAATAACACATTTCCACTGCATCTTCACAAAAACCTGTAAATTTTGAAGAGACATAGGCTAAAATTAGCTATAAGCACGCATACACACGCAAATCCCGCGGGATGGGAAACAAAATCGCTACGAATCAGGTGATTGGGATGGGACAGGAAAAAATGTCAGTGGGAGGGACCGGGAATAGTAATGATACCCAACTTTACACAAATATAACTTTTATATAAATAAACTGTATATTTTAATTCTGAACTCAATTCTAGTTGCCCTGTCTCTTTATGCGCTCCTCCTGTTTGCTTTGGTGTGTTTGGTTAAGTGAATGACGCAGTCCGTGACGGACAGATTGTTAACGGCTGGTCTATGTGGTAACTGGTAATACACTCGGGCAGGACATCCGAACGCTCATCTATCATTTATCGACTTCAAATATGGCTTTTCATCTGAAAGATGTATGTAGTAGCAACTTTACATGGACGCTCAATATGATGTTAACCTAGAGAAATGTGTGCTATTGAAGTGTTTGTGTGGAGAGTGGAAGCTGAATAGCGCACTCGCTGCAGGACAGGCGCTGGTGAGCTCACTTGCTCTTAAAATCTCCATAATTTTTGGTCATACAGATAAAAGTAGCCTAATACATCTTTTGAATCTGTAAAGACTCTACGTTTATTTGTGTGCACTCAGAATAACAACGAAACGTTGCGCTTTAAAGCAAACAGGATGCGCTTTATGTCTCTGTGAACTTGAGCAAGAAACTTTGAAACTCCGTCTTTGAAAAATCTATAGACAGAAATGTCTACTTTCAAATGAAAAAAAATTCAAATATAAAACGCATGGATGATTTACATGAACTTTAATGTGTGCAATGCACACTGTGCAAAGCTGGCTTTCAGTCCAATATAACAAAAAAGTGCATTTTGGTTTTTTATTCAAGGTGGGCACGCTGTGGTCTGTGCTATATTTTTACTGTAACTGACAGATTTCGGCCAACAAAACAACAACACGGGAGTGAGAGGAAATGGGAGGCATTCTTCCGGGAGTGGAATGGGACCGCATTTTCCCCCAGTTTTTTCGTGGGATTGGGACGGGAGAGGTTTGAAAATCTAATGCCAAGGTGTTCTGGGTGGTTGCTTACTGGCAAGCAAAAAGAGCCAAATTTAGGTCTTTAAGAGTCTGGTTTCTAGATCTAGGCTCTAAATATGTTTGTGAGGTTTTTTTTTTAACATCCACCAAAGGAAAACAATGGTCTGATCCCTCTCCTTAACATGTTGTACAATTTGAATTGTCATTCATACCACACAAGAGCCAAAAAAGGTTTTTGTCATTATGTATAACATGTAAATCCTGTTGTGGCACATGAACCAATTCAATATAAATAAGAACAGAGTGCATTTACTTGAATTCATTCTCCTAATAAGCAAGCAAGCTTATTTTAGCAAGCTAGTGTAATTACCTTTAAATTAAATGGACGTCTGAATCATTTCTTACCAGAAGCAATCCGGGTTAGATCAACAACTGGAAACATTACTGCAAAAGATTCAGTGCATGTTATGCTAAAGAAAAAATAAATGTAACCTTTAATAAAAATAAAAATGTTCATGCCCTGCCCTCCAATCGGTTGTTATATTAAAATACTTTTCACCATCTAATCAATTCCATATGGATAAAATTAAGTCCTGCTTTCTTTTCTCACTCAATACATCAAATTACAGAAGTGAAATAAGTTGCGAAAAGCTTTGCCGGAAAGAAGAGAAGAGGCTGTTTGGGAGCACACAACCTTCTCATCGTTCCCTGTCCAAATTTGGCTCTGTTTTGTCTGGGTTTCTCTTCTTCAAGGGTCAGTGCTAACAGTTCTGTCATCACCACTGCGTTCTAACCGCTCTGTTAACAGCATAGCTTTGTGTCTGCCCTCTTCAGCACTGGCACAGAATAAATCAGCTGGCTAATGCAGATGTTCTGCCCGTCTCTTCATCGTCTCCTTTGGGCCTTTGAAGTCAGGTGCCACTTTATCTGGAGAGTCTTGCCATGTCCAGAAATGAAGAGAGCGACGCTGTGACTGAAGGGTGAGCTTGAGCGAGGTGGAGTTAGTGAGCCGCTGGCAAGGAGAATGTAAACAGTCTGACAGCTGCAGTTTGAGTTGACGGGCGAGAGCGGTGGAAAACAGAAGTGGATGTTTTCGTCACAGAGTGAGCAGTAGCAGAACGCAGGCTGACACGGTAACGGTTGCTGTTTCTGAGGGTCTGGAAGATTTCCCTCACTATCTCTGTTTTAGCTGGCCTTTCGAAGAACTGTTGAAAAAAGATTAGACCTCAGATAAGAGCACATGTGCCCAAATGTCAGAGTCATGAAACGGTTCATGTCCTCATTTATGTGCCTGAGAGTGACTCACACTGACTGTTCTTGGTATTTGAGTGTTTATGTTTACCATTGGCATCTCGGTTTTGGCGTCTCTCTGTTGTTCCCAGTTATGGTTAGTGATAAAAATCCCTAACCCTTAACAAGCCCCCCCCCCAAAAAAAATTGTTTTACATACCAGGCATTTAAACAGGCAAAATAATTAAACAGAGTTACAAGTCTAATTCACTTAAATGCTATTCCTTTGAACTTTCTGTTAATCAAAGACTTGAAAAAAAGTTTCATGGTTTCCACTAAAACATTAAGCATCACAGCTGTTTTCAGCTTTGATAATAAATGTTTCTTGACCAGCAAATCAGGCTATTAGAATGAAGACTGGAGGGATTTTTGGTCAAATAAGTGCAGCCTTGGAGAGCATAAGAGACTCCTTTAAAAAAATAAAAATTACTGACCCCAAACCTTTTCTGCAGTGTCTATAGTACACATAACTTTTTATTTTATTTTAAAAAAGGCAAGAAAAATCCTGTTTTCGATTAAAAGAAGCAGCAGTTTAAACTATACTGCATGTGTAAAACGCTTGCATCTGAGCTATTTGTTTCATTTGAAGTGACAGAGATGTGTTTTAGTGCAGCTGAAGTGTTTATGTGTCTGCTTGTTCCAGCCATTTCTCCTCAGCAGTATGCTAATTAGTTTCATTTGAACGTCTATCTTCAGAGGTCTCTGCCAAATCAAGAGCCCTTGCACCGCTCTGCTGCACTTCCTGTTTGCTTTGATGTCTCTCAGAGCCGTACCCTCCATTACCACATCCCTCTGTCAGATATCCCAAATGCTATGTGCCACAGCAGACAAGGCTTGTGGGAAGGATTTTGAAGACAAGGCTACACCTACAGCGATGTTAGCCTCGTTACAAGAGCAGGCCTAAATTTGTTCAGTTGTGTCATGAACACGTATGATGACTTAAAGTTGTCAAGAGGTTGCCTTTGTTGTGACAGTTAATTTTCAAATGTGTTTAAGATCCAAGATGTGACTAAGATGAAAATGTTACTTCTCAAAATTTTTTTATTCCATTGCTTCAGAAACATAAATAAAATATAACTGAGTACTCTATTAAGTGTCAACGGTGTCTAAAATACTTAACTGCTTTCCCTTATTGAGGAGAAGTAGAAATAGACACAAAAGAGGAGAATTTGATGAGAAATGTTTTTCGTTCATATTGAGAACACAGACCTTTGATTGCCTACTCATGTGAACTTCAAGTGGAAAATATTGTAATTACCAGTGTTGGGGAAAGTTAACGCATTACAATATTGTGTTACTCAATTAAAAAAAAAAAAGTAACTAATTGCATTACTTAGTTACTTTTTTATGGAAAATACCTCACTCCCAATTTCTCTCAACATGGGGACAAGAGAGCTATCCGTTAATAAATGGGAAACAAAGTAACTTGCATTACTTATTTGAAAATGTAACTCATGTAAGTAAATTAAATTAAATTAAATTGTAACCACAACACTGGTAATTCTGAGTTCCAAGGGCTTGAATGAACAAGCAAAGTCATATTTACCAGCAGGTAATAAAAAAACTATATATATTGAGACCAGTAAGTGGAAAGCAAGTTTGATGTGAATTATAATGAATGATTTTCCAAGTTATTTTAATTGTATATGATGTGAAGGTGTAATAACAGGTGATAGACAACAAGGAAGTTAATTTCTCTTTTACAATTTGCTAACTGTGTAACATACATTTACCATATACAAATAAAAGATAGAAATTAATCATTTTCATGTTTGATATTCAAATTAAGTTTTTTTTTTGGGGGGGGTTTACAATGTTTCAAACTTGAATCTGTGACATGTAATAATATTCCACTTACAAAATCTACACACAGCCTTGTCAACAGATGCACATTTTCTGGTTTCAAAATCAGTTCGGTTTTTGTGAATTTTTATTTAATTTTGCGTTTAAATAGAGTGCAATTAAATGTATAATCAATATTTTTCCCCTCAGTCTCACTGTTTATTAAAGAACTGAAAAGTACTTTCAATGTGAGATGAACACTCCGGTTATATTGGTAACCGAATAATATTCGTATTCTACATGGGAGCTGACATGCTTCGACATCTTAACCGGAGTAATACTGTATCTCCTTAACCAACTAAAACTTTTTGCCTGCTACACCACTTGGGGTTTAAGATGATATGTATCGATCAGTGCGCCATAAAAAAATAAAACTAATAATAATACAATTTTGTGTACGTTTTATTTGCTATTGTGTGTTGTTTATATAAGCTATCGTTCATACTGCTGTCTTGATATCGGTTTGAAAAAGCCCATGTTGGTAGAATCTTATGAAAACCTACTCTTACAGCTTGTTTAGAAGAAAAAATTCATCTATTAAAAACACTCTTGTGAGTTTTCTTTTATATAAATATATAATGTTAATATTGGCGTCTTGATGAATGGTGACAGAGTTTGGCTGTTGTCGTGTTGAGCTCTCTATTGTAGTGTAGGAGGGGAGCACTTCACCTCGTCTCAGAGTACAGCTGAGCTCATTAACCAATCAGCCAGCAGAAGTGAGGGGGCGGCGAACACGAGCTGTGAGGAGAACGTGAAACAATAAACACGTTACACAACGGCCTGCGCTCCTTCTCAGAAGTGGAACTCTTAAGATGGTTTGCCATGTTATTACTTATTGCTGATAGTAGGGTTTTCTGTGCTCTTGTAATGTAGAACAATGTTAGTTTGGCACAGCACTTCCTGCTGGGAGAACACAAGCTTCACATCGCTTACTGTAAATGACACAAGCTGTAGCAGATAAACTGCACAGCTGCTGCAGAAGTTGATGTGGAAATGAGGCTGGAATTAACATGTCAGTTTAGACAGTTCAGAATGGGTTTGCTGACAGAGCAGTATTTTTTCTTTAGCGCTGTTATATAATATTGTTTCATAGGATTTTCTAGGCAGATTTTTACATGCACATTTTCATGGTAGTGCCATAATATATTATGAAACTGTACCATAAATAAAAATGTAATGGTATAGGATTTTTTTGTTCATACATGGTACTGTTACTTGGAAAAGTTAAACTTTAACAAATACTAGCTAATGACATTCTGAACCCTGTACAGCCTTTATATGGCATCCTACATTTGCAAACACTGGTTTATTGTTATTATTTGCAAAATGAAAGGGTTAAAAACATTGAATGGTCAGGTTCAGCACATCATGTGCATGTGACTTATTTTCCATCTGTAGAAATAGTATTTCTGCTCTTCTGTTTTAAAATGATTTGTTCTTCATCTGTTTATCTTAGATGCTAAAACTAAATTATGCCTGTAATGTAGGGGACTAGCCAAAAACCACCCCAATGTTAATATTCATCTAAGTCAGGTGGATCAGTCAGGTGCCTAAAATAGCCACAGTTATGTTCACTTGAACTTTTTTCCATGGATTTGAAGTTGACTTGCATTATCGGACTAAAGAGATATCAACCATAAACTCTGGATACATTCTGTTTCTGAAAGCTCATGATTGTTGTTAAGTCTTCTTATGCTCTTTGAGATTCAACCAGGCTTCAAAGTAGCTTGTGCATCACAAGCCCCAAAAACCTTTTCTGAGTTGGATGTTCTCAAGATCCTCTTGTTTTGTTTTGTTCAAAGCTACAGGATATGGATTTGGATGATAGTCTAATTCTACAGGGAATCGTACTGTACTGTAACTGTTTTGGACATCAGATCGTTTGGTCCATCTATCTTCTGCTCGTTTATAGTTGCCATCCTACTATTTAAAGTGCTGGCCTCTTATTCGGTTTGTTTGTGTTTTATTAAAGCTGCAGTCTGTAAGTTTTGCCTCTTTTTCACCGTATATTGTCATTTGAACAAGTAACAAGTCTGCCACGCTTGTTCTGACCAACTGAAGCACATTTAAAACTGGAATATAATTGAATTTCATTCACATGTGTTTCATATAATCCTTTCTGGATTAAAGTAAGACGATAGTTTTGAACACTGGCTGGTTATGTACTTGCTCAAATATTGAATTTGGATCATTTTTAACCAAAAAAGTTACGGACTGCAGCTTTAAAGGCGACCTATTATGACAATATGTACTATATGTCTCAGGTATCCCCAGAATGTGTCTGTGACATTTGAGCTCAAAATACCCCACAGATCATTTATCATATCATTTTGGAAATGCCTATTTTGAGTGGAAGCAGAAAAACAGACTGTTTTCATGCATATTTCTTTAAATGCAAATGTGCTACTTCTCCCCGCCCCCTTTTCCAGAATAGGGCTGTGGCTTTAGCCTGCAGCTCATGCCTCAGATATTCTGCCAAAAAAACATGTTTTTTTTTTTGTTTTGTTTTGTTTTTTTATCATGTCTATCACTTATCAGTATCAGTAACATATCAGTTTATGCTTCTGATATACGGTTCTCTGAGTGCACACATATCCGAAGCACACGCACAGAAAGCGGCTGTCACAAGGCATGTGAGTACTAAACTAAGTTCACTTTCACTAACTTTCATACCTTATTGTGCTTTAACTGTCAAATACACTCAAGTTTATGTTAAAAACACACGAGTTACAAAAATGGTTATGTCTGTAAAGGTAAACAGCTGGGAGAGAAATCACGTTTAAATTAGATCTGTGTGGCAGCAGCGTAATGTACAGTAAATAAATTAATACATCCATTGCTCTCTTGTCTCCTCTGAGGCTGGGACTCTAAATAGTGTTCTGTGCTCATCAGTGCAGCCAAAGACAGAACAGTTAGCATGCTTTGCTCGAATTTTTGCCATGGCATTAGAACTGATATACCGTTGTCGCTTTTGAAAACACAATGGCGGCGCCGTGGATGGAAACGTCCAGATTAAGGGGAGGTAATATTATAATAAGATCACCTTTCTACCTCACGGGGAAATGAGCAGGAAATCTGAGCGGCTCATTTTCTCATTAGCTTGCAGAGAAACGCTTACCAAAAAAAAATATATATATTACTTGGGTACTTTTTCATGTTTTCTGGGTTGGTATATGCACCGGGAACCTGATTATCGCACTTAAACACAGAAAAAAGTCAGATTTTCATGATATGTGTCCTTTAACGTGTTTTGGGTGATCTAATCAAAAGCAGACAGCTCAAAATAAAGGTATAAACTTCAGAATGTTTTGTGATTAAGCGCTGAATATCAAAGCACATTTGATGGTGGTAAAAAAATAATTTTGTATCTTGCTAATGCATTCTGATGTACCGCCTACTCACCTAAAACACAATTATTGCACCAAAACAAGGGTGATAAACTTTGCTGATTAAGTGATTAAGTTGCTGATTTTGTGTCAAGCACGCCATTGGTTTTGTCCTGCAAAGCCAAACTTTTTCATGCCTATTTCTATCCTAAATCAATTAATGCCACAAATCAAAAAAGTTTGATCTTGTGTCAGATTATTCACTGCTCTCACACAAGATTTCAATCAGTCTGAGTCCCCCATTATTTTCCATTTGCATCATTCATCTAAAAAGAAAGTGCTAATTCAAGCCAAGTCCTTCAACATATCCTCTGAGTGACACCAAATGACATTAATTACAGTGAGAGTAATGGCTCTCTCCGTTAGTTCTAATTATGTGTAATGCGACTCATGCCTCTTCCAGAGCATCAACAGCTCGTCACATGAATGAGGCGCTCTGTTGCCAGGGTAACGGCTCATCTGGGCGCGTGATGGAGTCAGAGCGTTGGTTTCGATGAGGGGCTATGCTGGTGATGTCACAGTTCTCCCCCACACAGGCCGGTATGTCCAGCTGCCATGCGTCACCATATATGACAGCGTAGTGTTTGCAAGACTATTGATTTGTTTTGAGACTGTAATCATAAATCCTACACATTCACATCACACCCAAGCCACTTAACCTACGCACTCCATTCAAAGGTTGTTTTGTAAACATTTGCAATTAGACGTATTCACATTGATAGAATGTCTCCATTCACTAATAGACATAAATACATTTACATTTATTCATTTAGCAATCTAGGTTGACTTTCACAAGGAATACAACAACTGATTCAATACACGTTTTAAACATTATAATAATAATAAATAAAAAATTCTTTAAATTGAACAAAATATTAAAAGTTACGGCATAAGAATGTAAATATATAAATATAATTTAATACAAAACAACTAATTTTCATAACAAATTCACAATAAAACCTAAGCCACCTACAGTCCATTCATACTGGACGCTAGAGGGCGCCCTCACGCAGAAATGCCACATATGCATCATAGAGGTAATAGAATTCCAGGAAATCCCTTATATGGACAAAAGCATCACTATGTCTGTAGCTGAATTAAAAGAAGATAGAAGTGCTTTGAATGATGAAACATGAAGACAATAAACACTCGACTGCGACATTATGTGGTTTAATTTTTATAGAAACACATCTCTTCCTTCTTTATTTGACCCTGTAACTCTAGCACTCTATTCTAATTCTATTCTCTAAAAAAAAAAAAAAAAACTTGCCCCTTTAGACTACTAGCTTCTCTATTCTTTCAGAGCTTTCAGGCTTCTGTTTATTTGAATTTTCTCAGTCGGGAAATTATTATTATTTTTTTACTATTCTGACAGTACTTGAATGCAGTATAATTAACTAGTGATCACGTGCAGTGAAGATGCTTCTTACATCCGTTTTGGAGCACCAGAGAGCAAATATTTCACTCAACAGCTCAAGCATTTAAGTGACACCAAAATCTACTTTTTGATTCAGTCCGGTACATGCCGGTTTATATAGGTACCAGTGCCGGTTTCAGTACCCAAACCTAATCATGAGTGTGTCACAGGTTGTGTGACTGCCAGGAATACAATGTTCTCAACACAATCATTTTTAGGTTGCTGACTGCTTAAGACAAGGGCTCGGCTAATGAGTAGCATCAGAGATGTGGGCTAATTAGCGCCCGTTCTGTGGATTCATTTAGGCAGAGCTGTGAGAAATACGCGCACACACACACACACAAGCCTGTCAACACAATCATCTATCAGCTCAGAGCTGGTAATGATGCTGATGTCATGATGTGACCTTTGCTGAAGGCATTACTGTCTGCTAATGGAAATAATAGAGCATAAAACAACATGAACCAAAACTCTTAAGTCACATTATTCACAATATTATTTATATTATTATACTATCATATCATTTTTAGTCCCTTCATTTTCAATACCTTCTTTTTTCATCAAGCAATAAAATATAACAATTTTTGTACAATTTTCTATTACTTTGAGTGTTAAATATTTTGGTTTGCACCCATCAAGTTCAAAGTACAAATAATCATTAAATGAACTACAAATATTTTATTCACTGGAGTACCCAACAATAGGCACAACCACATGGTTATGCAATATATAAACCATTTATTGAGATTCAGTAAATATATATTTATATTGCGATGTATACGATTGGGTTAGGTCACACACCTAGATTTTTTCTGTAGAATATATATGCAGAACTGGTAAAAATGTGCTGGTTTAAGTTGGTTCTGCATATGTTTCCATCTCATACTGACCCAAAGTACCTTGACAGGGTGATTAATGAGGCTCTAAAGTAAGAACCACAAGCCTCAGCTGTTCTTATTCCACACACATAAACACACTGGCCTTTTATGCATCAAAAAATTTTTACTTTATATTTGGAACTTCTGGAACCATTAGGCCTACATTTCTGTTCTCTCTCTCTCTCTCTCTCTCTCTCTTAGCACATAATAAATTACTAGCTTATTAAATTAACATTTGAATAATGTTTGCTTGGAAAATCAGCATATGCATTACTGTGCATAATTTATATTTATTATGGATATTTGCAGTTACATTCAGTTATTAGGCATCATTACTAAACCAATTTATTAATACCTATCCATTACTACATTTCAGTTTTCATATGCTATTTTCAGTTCAAGTAGAAAAGGTAGATTTTGCATTAAATTTTATTGTTTTTTTGTACTCCTCTGTTGCGAAACAAATGATTCTCAAAGTAGCATCAGTAACGTAAACCAGTTAATAGTTTCTCATTTTAAATCAGTTAGAAGTCAATTTGTTAATTCAAAGTGAACTAACTGCCACTGTAGCTTTTTGTGTTTGCAAGTCCAAGGCTTATCAAAATTCTCCAACTAAAAAACCCATTAAAGTTGTACGAAATATTGCATGAATCACACATTAAAGCAACATTCACTGGTTAATGTTTGAAGGCCATGCTCTTTATTAATGGCCATGTTATGATATGACATAATATTTTCATAAATACTTGTGCACCAAATTATCTTTATACATTATGTGCACAAGACTTGCCACCAGACAATGCATGCGTGAATGCATTATCGGGGAAAGAATCTGTAAATGCATCACCAGAGAATATGCAACTGCATTACCAGAGAATGCATCACCAGTGAACATGTAACGTAAGTCTGAATGCGTGTGTTAGAACAGGATGTGTTGTATTATGATGCAGTAATAAGGCACACCCTGCAGCACAGAATCATTTCTGCTGCCATCGTGCTCTTTACTTGTCTATGCAGGAGTGTCTCAGTCATTATCATACATACATACATACATACTCCTGAACACACATCAGGTTGTCTCACCACCTCTGCTGTCACTCATCCTGTGTGTCCTCACCTCTGTCTCTGTCTGCTGGGAGACAGTTGAACCCCGACTGGGATCTGGCAGTGTGAACATACTAATTGAAGGCGCTTCTCCCCTCCAACTGTGAGCCTCCCTACAGCCTCCCTGTGTCCCGTGAAAACAGACAACAATGATACAATACATGCATATATCAGCTTCCATTTCCATTCACACAAATCTGAATGCCATCTCTTCTGTCAGTCTGAGTTTCTGTTCTAACCAGCCTCAACTAGGCTTATCACAATACCAACATTTCTTTAGGTGATACCAACATACGCTCCTTTATTTAAAAGGAATAGTTAAATATCAACATATGGAATGTAGGAATGCATTAATTGTAGCCGTCAGGTGTTTTTCGATTAAAGGTGCAGTAAGTGATTTCTGAGAAACACTGTTGATATTTAAAATCAACACTTCACCTCTTCACTTCACTTCAAACAAACACACCTCTACTGAAAAGAAACACACCCATAAATATGCTATACAACACAAACAAACATATTTTTCATGATCAGGTCTGAGCTCCCTATATAACATGATAGACCAAATAACAAACCTATACAAATGTGACAAAGAACAAACAGAAACACTGCAAGCAATAGAACAGTGTAAAACTACAAGGATACAAAGGAAGAACTGTACAGTAACTGCAGCTTTAAAAGTCAACATAAAACAGAAGCTGCGACCAACTTTGCTATCATATAGTGTCATATTTCCAATTAAAATGGCTATTAAACAAGAAAAAGCATAGGACAGGACTTGATTTTACTTGTTGGTTGTTGATTGGATTGTGAAATAGAAATGTATGTTGAAATGAAGGCAAATCTGAATGCAGTCGGCTTAATTGAAATATGGTTATTTGTAGCAATAGCCACATTGTATGGGTCAAAATTATAGATTTTTCTTTTATGCCAAAAATCATTAGGATATTAAGTAAATATCATGTTCCATGGAAGATATTTTGTAAATTTCCTACCATAAATATATAAAAATGTCATTTTTGAATAGTAATATGCTTTGCTAAGAACTCCATTTGGACATCTTTAAAGGCAATTTTCTCAATATTTAGATTTTTTTTTGCACCCTCAGATTCCAGATTTTCAAATAGTTGTATCTCGGCCGAATATTGTCAACAAGCCATACATCAATGGAAAGCTTATTTATTCAGTTTTGATAATCTTAATTAAGAAAAATTTACCCTTATGACTGGTTTTGTGGTCCAGGGTCACATATTTCGAGTCATATGCAACATATGCAAATGCATTTCAAGTAAACATTGAGAAATTCCAAAACTAATCAAAAATAAATCACACCTAATGAAAAAAAAAAAAACTATAGAAAAACTGAAAATGTACTGTTAATTTGTTGCTAAAAAATTATGCATTAAATTAACTGACAAAAAAGGATAAATTTTCCTTTAACCTTGAAATATAACAATATAAAATGAGTAATTCAAAATAGGGGTAAAACAATTGAAAATTCCTTCACATTAACACAGTACATCGGGCGCTATTTTTACAGACTTTTCTTGGAGTGATAACTACTTACGGTGATTTTGTTGTTCTGTGTATTTCACTTTCAGCAATGAGAGAAAAATTGCACGTGGAGACCTGCTATGTCATGACTAATTCAGACACAGTGCAAATTATGTGGCCTGCTGAAGGTTGGATATGTTGTTGTGAGCTACCCAGAGTGTTATTTGATACGCTTTTGACAAGTTAACGGAGCGGCTCAGAGCCCTAAAGCTGTCTTAATGGAGTGTGAACTCAGGAGTGGATAAAAATCCCAACATGTCTTTATCCATCTGCAAATCTGTCAGATTAGAGTAACAGTCTTGTGTTTAATAACTGATGTGAAATCTGAACATAGCGCTCTCACTGTTATTAGCACTTTTGGTCTGAAGTGCAGTTTTGTTTAGCATTGTGTTCATATTGAATACTTGATGAATGGCACGGATAGGGTGGAGTCCATTTGCATTTTATATCTGTATCAGACTACCTCTGCATTAAATATCTCAATAAAAATGAAGGGACATTGTGTCACTTACAACTAGTTTGTTACAAGACTTTGCTCAGTGTGAAATTAAATGAATCGGTGTCACTTGTACTTACTATTTCACTAACAGTTTTCTGTATATCTTTAGGCATCACAGGCCTCTCAAAAAACTCTTAAAGGAAACATAACAGCAGTATTTTTCCGTTTTACAGGATTGTTTTGGCCAGAATCTTGGCTATGTAGAGTGTGTGGTTTCATATGGGTTAGGATATTCCCTGAGAAACCTACTTTCCCATGGAGAAAGTAGGCAGGAAAACAAGTTAATAGGTTTTGGTAACAGAGCTACAGTGTTTAGACAAACCCCTGGAGCAAATGCCTAGCAGACACTGCCTTAAGTTCATGCAGCATATGTTTTGAAGTCAGACACTAATGTTTTAGCTGTAGTGTTTCTGCTCATTTCAGAGTTGGGACATTATGATTCTGCACTCTGCTGTGTTATATTCTCGCATACTGAGAACATTCTCTGGATGTTTTCTTTTCTTTATCTTTCTTTCTGGGAATGAGATATTCAGATGCTTGTTGTTACATAAGGTGGGGCTTTACTGCTGTTTATGTGGCTTCACATGTGTCCACCCGCTCTTCCCGCAATCCTCCTTTAATTAAATTCACTCTCCCACAACTCAGATAAACACAATGTTCTGAGAGAATGCCGTCCATATGCCTCTTCCTCTGCCATCGCACGCGTGCAGAAGAATTCATCAGAGGGAAATGGGTTGCTTCCAGACCAAAGCATGTTCAGATCTCCATGTTCTGGCTTTCTTTCTTTGTTGTTTAGAAGCAGAATAATAATCGGTTAATAATCCAACTGATGGCTCAATCAGACTGCGTTCATATAAACACCTCATGAAAAAGAAAAAATCAAATTTCACTTCATACAGTATGCATGTGATTTAATTTCTTGTTCTTCTTGTTGACTTTTAACAGTGCCAGTTAGCAAGGAGTTGGACATATAGGCTACCATATACGATTCCACTCTTTACTTAAGAAGTATAGTAAGCTGTATACAGTGTGCACTGCATTGTAATCAGGAAGTCATTTTTTTTTTCTATTCCTAAAACAGTCATGTTAATGTTTAGTCTGTTCTTTATGTGTTTTTATTATGTGAAATGGTTTGTAGCTGTTATTTGGTTGAAGAAACGTTATCCATCATCTGGTGGAGGTTTTCCCCAGTGTTCCTCCCAGCTTGTTCGCGCAGGCTGTTCTCGGCTCGGCTAATAGGACAGCACAACAAATGGGCCTCCATTCGGCCTCCGCAAATACCAATTAGAGCACTGGGTGCTGCCGTGAGACCCTGCAATGTGTGGGCGGCACCATATGGACTGCTTCAGCCACGCTCATAATATATTATATTACAGGAGTCTCCTGTAATACTAACAAATGTGTCATGGGGTTTCTCTTCCGTCTGCGGCCAGTTATTATATTAAGCCCATAATTATGATGCTCAGTGTGAAGAGCTAATCTGAAACCAGCCAGTAGAATCATAATACCCAATTATTAACACACAATAACATGGAAAATAATGTGTTGGCAATACTTTAACCAGCTGCATGTGTTTTACAGGTTTAGCGCTGATGGAGATAAATGTGGATTCATCACTGAGGTTCAGGTTTTAGATGTGAAAATGCTGGGCTGTTTGTAAGATCTGTTCTTTTGGTAAATGGGAAAGAATGGTACTATGCCAGATTCAAAATCAAAAAGAGTAACCGTATAAATGATCTTATCATGGTCTTATTGTTTAGCATCGAGGTAATGCCTAACATAGGCCTAAATTTAAGATTTATGTATTTGAATTGCGTATAAAATTTGCATTCATTTGATTACAGAGAAATAACATAAAAAAACCAACTTGTGATGCATAGTTTTCAGTCATGCATAAATGAAACAGCTAGAAACAGGATTTTTGCACTCAAATGAAAATCAGCATGCATTTATTCATTGTGAAACAAAATATGGCTAGTTGTTGAACAAGCAACATTTAATTAGTTCAAATGTAATGAGAGACGGAAACAACTACATTTATTGATGGTAAATATATAAAGATGGTTATTGTGTATTTAAACATTCAGTTTATCAGTTAAAACTGTGGAATCTGAATGGATGGAAAGTTGAACCTTGATTCAAATGAAATCTTTAGGTCTAAATATTAATTTGAGTGCATATTGTCTAGGGGTGTGCTCAAAATATCGATTCTTAGATACATACCGATATAATAAAAACAGATACAGTATCGATATTCTAGCCCTTAGTATCGATACTCCGCCCAGCCATTAGGGGGCGCAGCGGCGCCCGCGAGTTTAAAAAAAACTCATGGAAAATGTTAAAGCAAGATGTAGCATTTAAAGGTGCCATAGAATGAAAAACTGTCTTTACCCTGGCATATTTAAATAATAACAGTTCTGTACATGGAAATGACATACAGTGAGCCTCAAACACCATAGTTTTCTCCTTCATATGTAAATCTCGTGATTAAAAAAGACCACTGAAAAACAGGCGAATCAGAACATAACACCGACTGTGATGCAACAGTCGGGATCACTACGCCCCCAACATTTGCATAAACCCGCCCTTGTTCTAAGCCGGCCGAACCATCAGAAGCTCTGCAGGTATTGTAAATAAACAAGCGCGGACAACAGCGAAAATAACACAATAAATGTTATGTTCCAGGCCGTGCAGGGGGTGTGAAGTGCAGGGATGGGTTGGTGTCTGTATTCAGAAAGGCACAGAAAGCAAATAACGCGAGCCACTAAAGGGACATGGTTAGCTCCTTGCTAGCCGTAGCCTGTTACAGTACATAAGATTTCACTCTCAGTAAGGAGAGATGAGGATATTGGCGAATGACTTACAGATCCTGAGCACCACTGACAAGCATCTGATCTTGTGAAATGTGTGGTAAGTACTGTTGCTCCATAATGTAAACATAGTTTGTGTGATCGCGTCTCTTGAAAGTGAAACTATAACGCGATCGATGGATCGTTCAAAAGCAGTTTCAATGCCTCGCATATTAATAACGGCTCCCTGATGCCCGCGTTTTATATACAGTATAATTACCCGACGATATAACTGCGAGAGAAAGTATTTAAATATATATTTTCCTCCCTGTGCTTCCTTCTTGCTGATGAGCCGTACTGTGAAACAGCCAATCAGAGCAGAGCTCATTATTATTCATGACCCTGCCAAATAAGCCAATAACAGACCGTTTCATTCTAGGGAGAAATCCTAGGGTTGTAAATGGACATGTAAAATCATTTCTGGAGATTTTTTGCCCTTACCTAAGCCACATACCTTCTGTGTAGATATCAGAGAACAATTTAAAATACTGTATCAATGCATTCTATGGCACCTTTAAGTGATTTCATAGTGAAATATGTTATGGCAGTACATGGTGTCACAAAAAAGAATTATAAGAAGATTTAATAAGAAGTTAAGAATAATAAGAAGAAGATTTTGTGCTTGTGTGAGCTCAGACTGTACCCTTGGAAAGTTAAATGTTGACTTGTGGTAATTTCCAGATTAATACAATTTGTGTACAATTAATCAGAGCACTTAAAGTTGCAAATATTTAAGCAAAATGCACTTTGTTATAATGCACTTTTGTCTTCAATAAATTGAAGAAAAATGCAGAGTTCTGTTTGTTGAGTAAATGTGTTCAGCATTAACTAATTGGCTCTGGCCCATGTATTTTTATTGAATCGTATCGAATCGTGTCACATTGTATCAAATCGTATCGAGACAGCTCTGTATCGAGGTGCGTATCGAATCGTGACCTGTGTATCGAGGTATGTATCGTATCGCCAGGTTCACCAAGGTATACAGCCCTAATATTGTCCCACTGTCAGAATTTCTTAACTTTACCAACATAAATTAAAGGAATAGTTCACTCAAAATGAAAATTCCGTCTTCGTTTACTCAACCTCACCCTTTCAGAGTTTCATCTGTTGAACTCAAAACAAGATATTTTAAAGAACGTAGCCACTGACTAGTATTATTTCCCCCTATTTTGGAAGCAAATTACATTATTGGTACAACAATTGGTGTCAAATTTCAGATTTGCATGCCCCTAAATATCACATGTATAAAAATAAATGGTTACGTCATTATAAAGAATGGCCAGAATAAGTTGACCAGGAATTATGACTGTAGTCAAAAGTCTGATTAAATGAGACCAATTAGCTATCTGCATTATCAGTTTCATATAAACTATTGTTGAGTGAAAGCGAGAATGAAACGAGAGCAGCGAAGGAAAGAATGTGGGTGGAGGCAGAAAATATCAAATAGGAAAATTTGAGATAGCAATCTGCAAGAGAGGAAGAATGGGTGGATTAAAAAGACAGATAGACCACACACAGACAAACAATATAACAAAAAAAAGACAATGTAAATCAGCACTAATGTGTTATTGGATGAGTGGGAGTGCAAATTGTAGCATGCTTAAATGAGAATAAAAAGCAGAACGTGGAGGAAAAGAAAACAGAGAGAAAATATCAAGCGAGAAGTAAATCTGGCTCACACAATGTGCAGCTCTACCTCAAGACACAGATTGTGTAATACTTAGCTTTATGTTATCATTGTGAGAAGCCCTGGGTGTGCCTATGACAGCAGAGGAAACATGTCTTATTAGTAACATTGCTATGGGCGTTGGGTTCACAGATAGCAATTAACCGAGCCAGAGGTGGGTCTGGCCCGAGGCCAGATATAGACCAATCTACTCTGTATCGCTGTATTGACGTAAACCCAATGGTATGACCAAAATCTTTTACAGGACAGATAGATTTCTGTGGGGATGAGGCAAAGACTTAGGCACAGAGCTCAACAGGCATTATCATAATTATAAAAAACTATACCCTGCAGGGGAAAACATTCGGGCACAGCAGGGCAAGACACAACTGGGAACCAACAATCTGACATAGGACAGGGAACACAGGTAGAATAAACAGGGAGGAAAATTAGGAGGGTAATGTTAGAGAGCAATTAAGATAAAAAATAGATGGAGGAATTCATGAAAACAAGACATGAAAACATGGCCATAACGAATGACCGAACATGGATCACGAATGTTCGAACCCCTATACTGACCTGAAACTGAACTAGACAAGAGCGTCATGATCCAAAACTCTAAACCACATGCTCTTACAATATACATGATAGTGTCACCTAAACAAGAATAAACCAGACTTAAGTGAGAGAAACCTGACAGATAGATGTCAGTTTTATTTTTTTCTGGATTCTTTGTTTTATTATTTAATACAAATGTGACCCTGGACCACAAAGTCAGTCTTAAGTCGCTGGGGTATATTTGTAGCAATAGCCAAAAATACATTGTGTGGGTCAAAATTATCAATTTTTCTTTTATGCCAAAAATCATTAGGATATTAAGTAGAGATCATGTTCCATGAAGATTTTTTGTAAATTCCTTACCATAAATATATCAAAACTTCATTTTTGATTAGTAATATGCATTGCTAAAAACTTCATTTGGACAACTTTAAAGGCGATTTTCTCAATACTTAGATTTTTTTTGCACCCTCTTTTGTATCTCAGCCAAATATTGTCCAATCCTAACAAACCATACGTCAATGGAAAGCTTATTTATTCAGCTTTCAGATGATGTATAAATCGCCATTTTGAAAAATTGACACTTAAGACTGATTTTTTGGTCCATGGTCACAAATCTCTTATCAAAAACTGGTAATCAAATGAATGCATAAACTTGGACAATTTAATTAAGATTTTAAAATGTAATCATTTGAGATTTAAACAGATCCTTTCATTATGGCAAATAAAGTGTTGAACAACAAAGGTTTAATTAAATAAAATAAAAAATAAACATGATGAAAAATTTAATTTTGAAATTGTGTGATATTCCTTAACAAAAAGTTAAACTGTATTATTATTATTATTATTATTATTACTTTGGGAAGTATATTATTGTACAATAGTATTTTCTGTCAAATATAGACACTAGTCCATGCTTTGATTTAAGTATAAAGCCATATTTATCCATCCAGATTTTGCCAAATTCTGTGGCATTCAAGGAATTCCATTTCTGTGACTAGATGTTGTGGTTCTGTCCATGTTTTCAAGAATTAATTGGACAAATATTTGTAGAAAAATAAAATAATGTGTGAGTAAGTGAATAAAACAAATGAATAAGTCTGGCATATGAATAAGTCTGACATATGCACACAGCTTTGCATTATGTAACAGGAGTTATTATAAGACAGATTAAACTGTGAATTGTGATTGGATGAGCCAGATTTAAAGCCGTTGTAAAGTAGCTGATATACTTTAAGCACACCTTTGACAACATGTCATTTCAAATCTCTGGTAGTGTTTCAAGGTGTGATGTTGCTTGGCAACTATAAACATCTGAACTCCAATGTGTGCATAATAATAGCCCTCATTTGACTTGTTAAGGACTTGTCTTGCTCTTTTTCTTCATCAGTGTAAAGAATGAAAGCACTCCTGTCCTCTGATAAGTTGGCCAAATATACCTAGCAGCATTGTATAATTTGTATAGCAAAATATATATACAGAATGATATGTATACAGTAGGTAACATACAGCCATATAAGACAGCCCTAAGCACAGTGGTGTCATGCTGAAAAATTACACAATGCAGTTATCTCTGTCCTTACCTCTGATGTGTGCATCTTTTAAACGTACCTCTAATGTTACGTAGTTAGATGGAAAGCCTTGAAAATGTGTTATAAACTGTGTTGGGGAAAGTTACTTTTAAACATAATGCATTACAATATTGTGTTACTCCATAAAAGTAACTAATTGTCTAACTCAGTTACTTTTTACCGAAAACAATGCATTATGTTTTGTCATTATGTTTATGCATTTTGTCACCGAAGCTGGGCTTGCTTATTTATTTTTAATAACAAAAACCCCCAAAATTATATTTTTGGAAATTGTAAAGGCCCTTTCACACCAAAAGTGAAATTAATAAGCCTTATTATTAAGTGCCTCTGCCTCTGCTGCTCACTCCCAATTTGCTCACTGCTCACTCTGCTGCTCACTTCCCAAAAGGGAAGTCGTGGCCTAATGGTTAGAGAATCGGACTTGTAATCCAAAGGTTGCGGGTTCGAGTCTCGGGCCGGCAGGCATTGTAGGTGGGGGGAGTGAATGTCCAGCTCTCTCCACCCTCAATACCACGACCGAACCCCCAACTGCTCCCCGGGCGCTGCAGCATAAAATGGCTGTCCACTGCTCCGGGTGTGTGTTCACGGTGTGTGTGTGTTCACTGCTGTGTGTGTGCATGTTGGATGGGTTAAATGCAGAGCACGAATTCCGAGTATGGGTCACCATACTTGGCTGAATGTCACTTCACAAGCTTCACTTCACAATTTCTCTCAATATGGAGACAGGAGAAGTGTCAGTCAATAAAGGGGAAAACAAAATCACGTGCATTACTTATTTGAAAAAGTAACTATTTTCTTGAAAATTGAAAATTAATGTGTTACTAGTTGTTTGAAAAACGTAATCTGATTATGTAATTTGTGTTTCTGGAAATGCATTACCCCCAACACTGGTTATAAATGTGTGCGTTTTTGATATTGCATCGAAGTATCATACAGCCTTCAGTGACTGCAGACGAGAATCTTATCTTTCGAACCGCTCTGAACCCTCACTGCTGAGAGAAATCACAGAAAGGGCAGTATACAGAGTAGTCAGACCACTTAACTGTGCCTTTATCGTTATAGCTGTGGTGTGTACTCTGCTATTCTTTAATACTGAGAATGATTTTTAGAGCTACATCTTTATCGTTATCTTTATAGTTATCATGCATGGTGTGAATGGGCCTTTATTCTGCTGTGGTGTTCAGCTGTATCACTGCGGTGGATCACTTTTTGCATTCCTGTTGGTAGTTGCCACATTGTTTTTCTTCTCATTTGCATAAAGTTCTGCTCAGCTTTGCCGCATTGCAAGCAGTCGCTGCCGCTTGTTTTGCCAGAACTCATAAATTTTTGTATCCCTGGCTCTGTGAGTCCTTTTTAACTCTATAACATACGTCCTACTTAACTGTGCCAAAGAGCACTCTTAAGTTTAACTAATTACATTTAATATTAATTAAAACTAGAATACATTTTTATCTAATTGTAAACAACATGCAAATGTATGAATTTCAATACACTCATAACATTACATTACACACATTTTGCACATATATAAAGTCTATTGTTTTGTATTTTTTTCCATAATAAGTGCTCTTTTTAAAAGTATGCCAAAGTCAGTCCTTTCAGTCTTCAACGATTACACACTCTCTGAATCCAACGCAAAATCAACAAAATACCGCATTTTTTGCGATCCTGCATAATATGTCATTGTGGTCTCATAAGATCTCACAAATAATAATAATAATTGTAATTGTCTAACTGAATTATTGGATTTTTGTTTTCTGCATTTGCCATAAAAGAAAAAAAAAACTATCTTTAATGTTGTACATATTTGTCCTGATGTCACTTGTTTCTAATAAATAATAATATTAAAATAAAAACACATATTTTTCATAAATGTCTGGAAATTACCTGGAGGGACTGTAAAGTGTACTTTTTCACAAGGGTCATCCTTTTAGAGCCTGACAGATGTGGTCACCATAAAGTTGAAGTCAGCCCCTTCAGGTTTTTTGTGATTCCACAATCGCTATATACAACAACAAAAAAAAAAAAAAAAAAAAAAAAAATGCTGTATGCTGTTATGCTGTAGCCACATAATAATTGCAAAACTTTAGGTCTTAAAAAAAAAAAAAAAAAAGACTTTTTTAGAGCCTAAAAGATGTGGTCACTATAAAGCTGAATGGAAAATATTTATTCTCTATTCAAGTAGATTGGAAATTTTGAATAATTTCCAAGATCGCCACCATGCTTTTACAGAGATTTGGGCCACTTGGCCTGTACTCTCCTCCCACTATCCACCCATCACGCTAAGCTAACGGCTGTTTTCTGCCCATGAGGACCAGGTCCAGTCAGCTCGGAGTGTTGGCAGGGCAGTATTGTCACACATTGTTATTTACTTTGTCAGAAAAATGTTATTTTGTGTAGGAGAGGCGAGAGCGATTGAATGTGTAATGCAGTGTTTCTGTGTTGTACGGCAGGTGTAGGACAGCATCTCTAATAGCATGTATTTAAGGTTAATGTGTCTGGATAACTCAAGCTCTATTATGCTGTAGAGTTCCTCTTACAGCACTCGCACTCATGGCTCATAGAAAGTGCTAGTTGACCTGTGTGTGTCACATCTCTGATTCACTTAACAAAACAAACTCAACTATAATGGCTCATTGAAAAAAACACTGCACACAGCTTAGCATTGTCAAGCGGAGTTTAATAACAAGCGAGGCAGTTCCCAAAGCCATCATGACTGTCATGATCTCACAGTGTGTAACACACTGTTCAAGGAACGAAAATGAAAACTGGAAACGAATGAAATTTTGACTGGAACAGAAAGGAAATAAAATTTTATAGTTTCGATTTTTATAGAATCGAAAATTTGAAATGGCCATTAACTGGTTAATAACGTTATTTTATCGTTCCATTTAATATCTGAAATTTGCTGTCAACCAATCAGGAATTCAAGTAGTACAGAATATGCAAATGTGATGCTGACGCATCCAGTGTTACACATTCTTGTTGTGTAAAGAAAACACTGTACATTATTATTATTATTATTATTATTGGCAAAGACAGTTTTAAATAACGGTATTAACCGTTATTTCTTCTACTCGAACCGATTCCGTAACGGTAATCATACAGAGGAACGCAGGAACGGAAACGTTAAAATATCGATTCTGCTCGGAGTGAACCGATTGACTTTTTTTTCCGTTTTCAAGCCCTGGTTGAGGTTAAATGTCTTCATTAATGTATAGAGAAAGCGGTCTAATTACTTAAGATGCTTTAATGTGTTTTTCTGAGTCTGGCCTGGATAATTGACAGACCTTGGAGACGGCAGGCAATGCTTCTTACAGAATGATTTCCCAATAAAGGAACTGTTTAATAATTGTGTTCCATCCATTTTACAAATCATTCATCCTAAGATCGTGGGGATGCTGGAACTTATCTCAAATGTAGTTTCTAGATTAAATGAATGCTAATGGCAGTAAAACACTAACAACTTTTATTCCTTTTCACACAACGATTGTGATTATGGGGCAGATTATCAAATTAATAATTATTCATTTTTGTGCGCAGTACTACCTCACTACACTTTGGCCATCGTGCATGACTTGTAAACCAATAAATAACCAATTCGGATGGGACTAATATCTCCATGTTTATTATAGAGGTGAGTTTTGTACATTTGGGAATTGCAGAGATCATGTGCTCTGTATGCTTACGTTACGTATAGTCGTTTTGGATTGACAATAGGTAATTTGCACTGGAATTATTACAGAAGTTGTGTGAGGAAAAACACAGGTGTGGCAGATTCGGACGGGATTAAAATCACAAAGTACATCTGTGAAACTCAAATTTCTCTTACGCCCCTCTGGAAAACTAGTCCCATCCAAATAGAGCTAATGTTGACATCGCATCACATAACCAGCTCCATATGTATGGCTTTTTTGACATAGTAAATTTGCTCAGTAGCTCACCTGGTACAGCACTGCACTTGCTAAACAGAGCACTCATGTTCCATGAAACACAAAATGAAGTTCCAAACGTAGGTTCTGGAGGAGCCTAATCCTTCATTCCTGTCAATCCTCGCTACAACAGCAGACTGTTCCTCTGTCCTGTGGTGTGCCACAAGGTTCTGTGTTTGGCCCTCTGCTGTTTAGTCTGTATATGCTTCCTCTTGGTAAGATTGTTAGTAATTTTAAAATATCTAATTGCTATGCCGATGACATCCAATTATATATTTTTTTTAGTCCTGATAGACTAGAAAAACTGTCCCTTCAGTAGAATTGTTTGACATCCATTAATAAATGGATGTCAGACAATTTTCTGCAACTTAATAGTGAAAAAACTGAGGTGATGATTAGGATTTTTGCAGCCGATACGAGTATCGATTTCTTGTCATGGTGATCGGCCGATACCTTTGCCGATTCTGATGCTTCAAGCTTTATATAACATATTGTGACGAGTCGGCTGCCTCCCCCCTGTCCATCATCACCACCCCGTCCCGTATTCGCCGCCCTTCACCAGGCTCCCGACAGGAGTGGGTGTGTGAGAGAGGAGGGGCGCTGAACACGCAGGGCTGGCGGCGTGTGATGAGGCGCACCTGACGTGAATAGAGCCTCATCACCGCCGCCGTTTAAACGCCGAGCGCGCCTCTCCTCGAGAGACCGGTCTCTCCCCCGTGCATGCACGCTGGTGTCCTCGTGGGTCCAGGAAGGGAGCGTCGAGGAGGACTGCCGCACCCGTTAGGCGGCTGACGGGCCAGGATGCCGGGCCGCCGAATCCCCCAGAAGCGCCGGGATTTCCGCAGATGGACGAAGCCGCGCCAGAGACGCCGCCGCCACTCGCTCCCGGCCCCGAGAGGGGAGCGCGTGCGGCCACCGGACTCCGCCCCTTCCCTGGACCATTCCCTTCTGAACACTGCCCTCCTTCACTAGCCCCGCAGCACGACGAGGACACCAGATCCCTGTTTATTTTGGACACTTTTCCCCCTTTGGACACTTTATTTTAATATATTGTTTAATAAAAACCTCTCCGAGGCTTGACGCCACGCCCACTGTGTCTGTCGTTGGCTCCTCCCGCCACAGTGGTGGAGAATGCGGGCAGGTGGAGCCTAGACAGCGCAGTTGGGCAACATCAGATGACGTCATCCCCTCTCGCTCGCAAGAAGCCGTCGAGCCCGTACGGGACGGAGGAAGGACGGGGACAGCCTCCCAGCCACCAAAGGGGTAAGTGACGTTCTTTCTATTTGTCATTTACCCTGTGGCTGGTTGAGGCTGATAACTAATACCCGGTTCCTCTGTCCCGGTTCCGGCATGGTGCGAGAGGGAGAGTTGCCCGGAGAGGAATCCCTGCCCCGCCCACTCCGACCGCTGGAGCCTGGTTGAGGAAGGTAGCACTCCCGCGTGGGCGGCGACCCTCGGACGGGGATGTCGCTTGGGGGGGGGAATGTGACGAGTCGGCTGCCTCCCCCCTGTCCATCATCACCACCCCGTCCCGTATTCGCCGCCCTTCACCAGGCTCCCGACAGGAGTGGGTGTGTGAGAGAGGAGGGGCGCTGAACACGCAGGGCTGGCGGCGTGTGATGAGGCGCACCTGACGTGAATAGAGCCTCATCACCGCCGCCGTTTAAACGCCGAGCGCGCCTCTCCTCGAGAGACCGGTCTCTCCCCCGTGCATGCACGCTGGTGTCCTCGTGGGTCCAGGAAGGGAGCGTCGAGGAGGACTGCCGCACCCGTTAGGCGGCTGACGGGCCAGGATGCCGGGCCGCCGAATCCCCCAGAAGCGCCGGGATTTCCGCAGATGGACGAAGCCGCGCCAGAGACGCCGCCGCCACTCGCTCCCGGCCCCGAGAGGGGAGCGCGTGCGGCCACCGGACTCCGCCCCTTCCCTGGACCATTCCCTTCTGAACACTGCCCTCCTTCACTAGCCCCGCAGCACGACGAGGACACCAGATCCCTGTTTATTTTGGACACTTTTCCCCCTTGGACTTTATTTTAATATATTGTTTAATAAAAACCTCTCCGAGGCTTGACGCCACGCCCACTGTGTCTGTCGTTGGCTCCTCCCGCCACAATATGTAATAATATTATATAAATAATCATAAAAATTATTCCTTATACAGTGAACATTTTAATATTCCTTTAAAATGGTGTTTATGCATAACATTATGTATATCAGGGATACTTAATATAAGACAAAAATAAATGCAAACAAAATGTCTGATGCAACCCAAGGCAGAGATGGGCTAGGACTCGAGTCGCAGTTTTATAGCCTTCAGACTTGACTTGACCTGAAATGACTCCAGACTTTATTCGACTCGAGGAAAAGGACTTGTGAATATTTTAAAAGCAACTCGAGTCTTTTATCCTTAAATACTTATATAAGTGCATCCGCACCCCGGCATCCATCCGGACTGCGAGCCGTAACAGCAGCACCATTTTAAGTGAGCGGCGCATCAAAATAGCGGAGCGGATCACATTACAAGCGCTCCGGGTTGTTTATGGTAAATATCTTTCAGTGCTATATCCTCGTATTTTTATCTAAAGCTAAACACGCTTTATTCAAGCCCTTTCAGCTCCGTGCGCTTTCTCTCTCCGGATGCGCGCCGGTGCCAAGTTCAAGAGCTGCCATGGTTATTTTAACAACAACAGAAACATGGTGAGAGGCAAAATTATAGATTACTTTCACTAAAATACAGCAGAAAAAAACAATGCTGCAAATACAGTTATTTTTCTTACTATCTATTTATCTATCTATAGCTTATGACTCAAACCAGATGTAACAAGACATTTCTGATCTACATTTAGCAATATATATATATATATATATATATATATATACACACACACACACACACATATATACACTCACCTAAAGGATTATTAGGAACACCATACTAATACTGTGTTTGACCCCCTTTCGCCTTCAGAACTGCCTTAATTCTACGTGGCATTGATTCAACAAGGTGCTGAAAGCATTCTTTAGAAATGTTGGCCCATATTGATAGGATAGCATCTTGCAGTTGATGGAGATTTGTGGGATGCACATCCAGGGCACGAAGCTCCCGTTCCACCACATCCCAAAGATGCTCTATTGGGTTGAGATCTGGTGACTGTGGGGGCCATTTTAGTACAGTGAACTCATTGTCATGTTCCAGAAACCAATTTGAAATGATTCAAGCTTTGTGACATGGTGCATTATCCTGCTGGAAGTAGCCATCAGAGGATGGGTACATGGTGGTCATAAAGGGATGGACATGGTCAGAAACAATGCTCAGGTAGGCCGTGGCATTTAAACGATGCCCAATTGGCACTAAGGGGCCTAAAGTGTGCCAAGAAAACATCCCCCACACCATTACACCACCACCACCAGCCTGCACAGTGGTAACAAGGCATGATGGATCCATGTTCTCATTCTGTTTACGCCAAATTCTGACTCTACCATCTGAATGTCTCAACAGAAATCGAGACTCATCAGACCAGGCAACATTTTTCCAGTCTTCAACGGGTCTAATTTTGGTGAGCTCGTGCAAATTGTAGCCTCTTTTTCCTATTTGTAGTGGAGATGAGTGGTACCCGGTGGGGTCTTCTGCTGTTGTAGCCCATCCGCCTCATGGTTGTGCGTGTTGTGGCTTCACAAATGCTTTGCTGCATACCTCGGTTGTAACGAGTGGTTATTTCAGTCAAAGTTGCTCTTCTATCAGCTTGAATCAGTTGGCCCATTCTCCTCTGACCTCTAGCATCAACAAGGCATTTTCGCCCACAGGACTGCCGCATACTGGATGTTTTTCCCTTTTCACACCATTCTTTGTAAACCCTAGAAATGGTTGTGCGTGAAAATCCCAGTAACTGAGCAGATTGTGAAATACTCAGACCGGCCCGTCTGGCACCAACAACCATGCCACGCTCAAAATTGCTTAAATCACCTTTCTTTCCCATTCTGACATTCAGTTTGGAGTTCAGGAGATTGTCTTGACCAGGACCACACCCCTAAATGCATTGAAGCAACTGCCATGTGATTGGTTGAATAGATAATTGCATTAATGAGAAATTGAACAGGTGTTCCTAATAATCCTTTAGGTGAGTGTATATATATACTGTATATATCATTGTTGTTAGATTGCTAGGTTGGAATTTAAACTTTGAAACTTATTCTTTTCTGCTCAAGATGAGAACGTTTTGATTATCCGATGTTAGAGAGAGGACAAAACAAATAGAAACATTTAAACTTCAATATGGCGAAGTCTGATGTAACTCATAAGGTTTAATATAAGGTTCCAATATAAGACTGAAGAGGAAAAAAGAAATTGAAACATTGAAACTACTGAAAGAACAAAACGGAGTAGTTTCACGGTTATCCATGGGCGCTGCAGATAATCCGCGGGTCGGGTAATTAAAAAAATGTATTCTGATTATTTGCGGTTGGGTCGCCGGTGGATAAAATAAATCATAAATGATGCAATATTAACTAAATTTTTTCATTAGGCAGACGATTTCATTTGTGTGTGTGTGTGTGTGTTCGCCTGATCGGGAAGTTGCAGTGACAGAAACGGTGACATTCCAGATAAAGTTTAAAAGGAGTAAAGCCTCTGTTAATGCTATTGAGTAGGCTAATATGGCCAAAGAAGATATTTTGTTTTATTAATAAACGTTCATAGAGCGGCCGCGATCAGCTCCGGTGCCTGTGCCGTTAAGCCTGCGCTCCACAGACGCGTGCAGTGATGCGCAGATCAGCTCTAACCATACATTGATAGTATCATAATGCAAAACATACACGACATATAGTCAAACAATTTTTCATTGTTTCTTGAAATGTCATAGGATTTCCACATTGGCGATGACTGCAGCATATGTCCCCATGCATTATATACGTCGCCACGCGTTGACGTCATCAAATTGTGATCGGCCAAATGTATGAGTACCGATCGAGTTATAAAATGTGAATATCGGCCGATACCGATCTCCGGCCGATCGATCGGAGCATCCCTAGTGATGATCATTGCCCCTGACAACATTACTCCTAAGATTAGGCAGGCTATTCGGGGTCTATCATCCTCTGATAGCAGTGACATAAGAAATCTGGGTGTCATTTTTGACAGGTAAAATCTGTAGTTCGTTCATGTTGTCACATTGCTAAGATCAGATCTATGGTTTCAAAAAAAGAGATGGAGATGCTTGTTCATGCATTTATCTCTACACAGTTAGACTATTGCAATGTTCTGTACACTTGAGATCACTTCTATGGATCGATTACAAGTTGTGCAGAATGCCTGCAAGGCTTTTGACTAGGACCAGCAGGAGGTCGCACATTACCCCCCGTGCTTAAGGCCCTTCATTGGCTTCCCATTGGTTTTAGAGTGCATTTTAAAATTTTGGTCATTACTTATAAAGCCCTGCATGGTCAGGCACCCTCTTATATCCATGATCTATTACATGCACACTCTCCTGGCCGGTCTTTAAGGTCTTCTGACTTAGACCTTTTAACTATTCCCAGAACACGTCTTAAGACAAGGGGTGACCTTGCTTTCTGTGTCGTGGCTCCAAGGCTTTGGAACTCTCTCCCCTTATCATTGAGAACTATGAGTTCTGTAGAATCTTTTTAAAAACATCTAAAGACATATCTTTTTGGGCAAGCTTTTAACTAACAATATGGTCCGGAAGCAAATTTTTGTAAAATTTGGTGGTATTTGTACAGCTGGTATTTAACTTATTTTGATTTTAATTTGTATTGTACTATATAAAGAGCAGTCGCTGCATCATGCCAGTGACAATTATTATGTTCGCTCAGCTCTCAGCTGACATTATGTTGATTCTTGCATATTTGGCAACACTTTCAACGCGAAATGTCCAATAAGTAATGCTCTTCACTAGACATTTCATAAAGAGAGTAAAAAAACATCAATGTGAACGCTGGAACATTATTGAACAAGCTTAAACTATATGCACTTTGACATGGTTGTCCTGGCTATTTCCCTGTGTTTAATGGTAACAGTGGAGACTAATGTACTGTATGGCTGTATGCTTTAAAAGTAAAAGCGGCTGGTTACGCCTCATCTTACTGTGTGATTTTTCAGTTATGCTAATGTTGGAGGTGTAAAAGAGGTTAATACTCATTGTATATGTTGCCTTGCTGTATCCACAGTATATTCAACAGGTTTATTTGGTGAAATCTGTTGATTTGACCAAGGTAAGGAGAAGCAGCCAACAGAGGAGCATAAAATTACTTTAGCAACAGAGATTTGCTGATTCTGTATGACAGTGATATAAGTCCCCCTGCAGTATTTCATTGCAGAGGAAATGAGAGATGTGGGGTTCTTCAGGTGGTCTGTGGTGGTTTGTCTGTAAGTGGGTCAGATGTAAAGGTGTTAGACCCCTGGTGTGGTGAAATCAGGTTGAAAAAGATGGAGTCAGTGGCAGCACTGTTCATCTTGCTCCGGTTAAAGCCTCAGGGGTTTCATCAGGACTATGAGCTAGAGAGCTAGAAAAGGGATTGTGGTGAATCTCCATTTTGGATATGAATATTTAGGAAGGCTGTATGACGAGTACCACTCTGTGTTCACAATTTACAAGCTCTCTGAAACTTAAAGATTTTAAACTGTGTTTTCACCTGATTCAGATATATTCATCTTTATTAAATTACATTTCAACAATCCTATTCTGTTAAGAGCTCTTAAAGAGCTCTTGTAGATCTGCAACATGCAGGCTGAAATTGGTTTGTGCCAAAATAGCAATTTGCTTTCAGGCCAAAAAAACTCAATTTTGAACTCATTAGGCCACAAAATTATTTTCCGGAAGATGTCTGATTTGTTACATGGCTTTTAGCAGACTCCTGGCTTGACTTAATGTTGGCCTTTTTCAGAGGTGTTGTACTAACCAGTCTTTTAATGAGCCAGAATCTGTAAAGCGTCTAAGATTATGCATGCAGATAAACAGGGCTCAACAGTAGGGATTTTTATATAAAATGATGATATACAATGAAGAACATTACTGATTGGTTTGTAGCTATCAACACATTTGTATTGATGCTTTACAAAACTATCACAAATAATTTTAGCAATTTTAATAAAAACATCTAGCTTCTAGCCAGCTAGATAGCATTACACAGGTTTGGTGGCACTTCAAGCTTAACACTGCAAGTTTAGTGACTTAATTTGTGTATACGTTGAACTCCTGTTCACAAATGAGAGAACAAAAACACAAGCCCACAGCACAAGTATGCTAAACAAGCAGAGGAACAATTGTTGATATCAATCAAGTTTACTCTCCTCTTGTAGTGTTGTGATGGGATGTGTGATTTCCTAACAAGGAATGTCAGATTTCAGGAATTTTCATAATTGATTGTCATTAAAATTAATGTTTTATTTGATTAATGATTGATGTTAATACCACAAACACTAGTATTTAGAAAACAATGTCAGTGCATCTCCACACTGTAAAACATTGCTGTAAAATGTACAGTAACTTACTGGCAATTTTGGTTGCCAGTAAGACTGTACATTTACAAAAGTTCTGTAAATCAATAATTACATTATTGTACTGTAAAAATACAGCAAACTCTTGCATGCTGTAAAATTGTTGTGATGGTGAACATTTGGTTAACGTATTTCATTTGAGTCCACTGAGAAGGAATATTTCTTAATATAAAACTACACACAATTAATTTGTAACAGTAAAGTTACTAAAAACATTACTTTAACTCAAATCGTTGTAGTTTATCATCAGCTACAGCACACATGTATGTGCTAAAGCACTTAACAAAGAGATCATCACTATATCAACAACTCTACAGTTACTGTTTTTAAATAAAGCAGCAGAACATCAGTGTTTGTGGCTCATCATTGACTGAAGCACTGGCTCTACTCTCCAGCACAATGGTGACCCACAAAACTAAATTAAACTAACAGATCTCTCTTGTGCAAAATAATACAGTTCAGTTACATATTTACTCTCCTTATAGATTACACCTGCTGTTAACAAGCAGAATCACTGAATGAAAGAGAAACAAGAACTACAACTGACTTCAGCCAAAGCCTTAGATGAACTCAACTGAAATACAAGACATCATTAAATCTCTCAAGATCTGATTAAACAACTCCACAAACAGCATTACCAGCTTCACACATTACAATCTGACTTTATTTCTGTCATATGTTTATAAAAATGATTTGAGAATTAACAGAAGTTTAGTTGTTTTATTAAAAATGTTTCGTTTGACCTCACCATTGTGACGATCAGGGTTTGCTTTAGTTGGGCTCTTGACCCTTGATTTTTAATCTTAGCTTTTTTTGGCTGCTGTAACTGTGGTGAAGCACATTTGTTATAGCAAGAAAAGCCAAAAAAAAAAAAAGGTTGTGATTATGTGTTTTTGATTGATAATGGTATAACTATTATCTAGTGGCCTGACTCACTGCTCTTATACATAGGCTGATCTTTAAAGACATGGTGTGGGTATTTTTTATTTTGTTAGTTTTGTGTTTATAATGGCTAGATGACCCTGTCGGAGATGACAAATTGCTACTGAGAAAAATCTAAAAACATCTTATGCACCAAACCTTTAGTACTACAGAAACAATTAGACACACACAGACATCAAGAATCAGCGTATGAATCTCAACAACGATGACAATCAACAAAATAAACAGATCAACTCTGAACATCACAAAACATGCTACTAAAACTCAACACACACAAAAAAAGCAAAAATAAAAGCACATAGAAAGAATTAAAGACAATAAGTGGACAATTCAGTGGCATAATTTATCCATGCCGCAAAGCATGCTGGGAGTAATGGGTGAGTTTTGTACTGTGCTGGTACCCAGCATGCATTGCAGCATGAAGCTTTTGATTGTCACCATTGTTGAGATTCATACGCTGATTCTTGATGTCTATGTGTGTCTAAATGCTGCCATAGCACTGAAGGTTTTGTACATAAGATGGTTTTAAAATCCTTCAGTAGCTACTTGTTGTATAACTGTTGTAAACAACACCAAAGTAACAAAACAAAAAAGACACACCATGTCATCAAATGTTTTCACACCATCACAACAATTTTACAGCATGCAAGAGTTTGCTGTATTTTTACAGTACAATTGTAATTATTGATTTACAGAACGTTTGTAAACTTACAGTCTTAATGGCAACCAAAATTGCCAGTAAGTTACTGTAAATTTTACAGCAATTTTTTACAGTGCACCCAAGAAGATTGCTTATGTCTAGACAGTGGTCTCTTGATTTGTTTTGACATCTGTGTACTTGTTCTATTTGTACAGCCTGATCCTATCAGTGGCTGTTGTGTTTTGCTGTTTTGTGACACTTGACGTCATGCAGCCCCAGAGCTTTTGCATTTGCAAGACTGCAAGTTTCAGAGCTTTTGCATGTCTGTATGACCTCTCCAGTTTCTGTCTTCCTAACAACTTCCTGTTAAAGTACCACAAGATGGTTGTTCATCACACAGGATGGATCTGATCTGCTGCTGTAGTAGTGAGGCCTCTATGGTAGCTGATAGAGCTCAACATACCGCGCAACTGAAGAAAACACATACAAATAAAAAATAATAAAAAATAAAAACACACATCCAAATTAAGAAAAATATATTAATCAGATTGACAACGTGTACATCAAATACTCCAAACACAAAATACAGAAACACACGTTTCTTTATGTGTTGTGAGTATTTACAGCGTGTTTCTGTATTTGGTTGCATTGTGAATATTTACAGCTCGTTTTTGTATTTCGTTGTGTCATGAGTATTTTCAGTGTGTTTCTGTATTTAGTTGCATTATGAGTATTTGAAGCTTGTTTCTGTATTTGGGCGCACTGTTAGTATTTGCAGCCCATTTCTGTTTTTGTTTGTTGAGTTTGCAGTGTGTTTCTGTATTTTGTTGTGTTGTGAGTATTTAGAGCACGTTCTGCATTTGGTCTCTTTGTGACTATTTGCAGCGTGTTTCTGCATTTGATTGCATTGTGAGTATTTGCAGTGCATTTCTGTATTTCACTGTGTTGTGATTATTTACAGCATGTTTCTTTATTTAGTTGTATTTTAAGTGTTTGCAGCTTATTTCTGTATTGGCGTGCACTATCAGTACTTGCAGCACATTTCTGCACTTGTTTGTGCTGAGTTTGTGGCGTCTTTCTGTATTTGTTTGCGTTGTGAGTATTTGCAGCGTTTCTATATTTTGTTGCAATGTGAATATTTGCAGTGTGTTTCTCTATTTGGTTGTGTTGTATTTGCAGCACATTTTTGCATTTGGTCACACCGTGACTTGTAGCATGTTTCTGTATTTATTGGGCTGTGAGTATTTGGGGCACATGTTCTCAAACTGATGAAAATGTTTTCTTAATTTGCTGGTGTTTGTCTATTTGCATATTTTCTAGGGGTGTCAAAATTAATTGTTGCATCGATGCATTGCGATGCGGACATGAACGATTCTGCATCGATAACAGTTGAGCACAAATGGGTTTTGAATGAACAGGTACACTTTGTTAAATTGCCCCTATTATGGGTTATGAAAGGTTCATATTTTGGTTTTGGGAGGCCCCAACAACAGGTTGACATGCATGCAAGGTCAAAAAACACTTTCATTTTCTTATAATTAGGGCTGGGTATCGAGTTCGATACTTTTTAGGCACCGACCGAATTGCCTCGATACCACCGAGTATCGAAAAACGTCTTGTCGTTCGGTACCAAATTTCGATACCTAAGGGGTTAATCTCATTAACGTCAGTGAGCCAATAAGCCTGCAGCACTAGGTGTGTTTGACTAGAAGTGACGCGGTGCTGATTGATCAGTGTTTGACATCCGTGAGAGCAATTCGAAAGCGTACGGAGTAGTCTGCTCTCTATATCGCGCAGTTTCGCTTACTTGACACAGACTGAAGCTCGCGTGACATTTCAGCGTCTGCCGTCTCACTAAATGAGGACATAAACACATGAACAACAGCTCTAGAACTGCTCTGAGAGTCACTTCATCAGCATTTTACCGTTTGATTTGAGTAAAACTTGCGTCATATCATATACACACAGAACTGTAAAGGTATTCCCGAAAACCCGTCAAAATAAACGTTTGGATTAACTTGGAAGACACTGCGGTAGAAATAAATTAATATTGTTCAGCAGAGTGTACATACTGCTACTACTAGGCTACTATTAAAATTATTAAAACTCTTATTTTTTAATTAATGATCACACAACATTTCTTCCATGTTTTAATTTTAATAGTAAAATTTTGTTTGTCAAAATAAATAGTTTTATTTTCAATAATTTAAAAGAAAAATGAAATTAATGTTTTATGCCTTCATTTGAAAACCAGATACAGAACACAGAATTTCTGAGGAAAAAGAAAACATTTCATAAGGCTATTAAGAATAAATTTGAATAAACTAAGTAGTTTTTATGCATTCAAATAATTAGACATACTACAACATTGAATTTAATAACAATAAAACATATTGTGAAAGAAAATAAAACATCCACTTATGAAAGTGGATAAAGATTTTAAATTTCTTGAAGTCTTTAACAACCTCGAATAAATGAATAGAAATGATGATTCTGTCTGAGCTATGCGTTTTAAAATGAGCACGCACTAGTGTAAACTGAAAGCTTTATTAAAATTATTTGTACTGATTTATTGTGTTGGCAATATTTTGTTCCTTTGTGCAGTGGCTCAGGAGATGAGTCTTTGAGGCTGTATACATGTCAAGAAGCTGAAAAAAATAAAACCAAAGTTTTTTGAGATAATGTAATCTTGTTTTCATAAAATTGATATCGAAAAAAGTATCGTTCAGGAACCGGTATCGAACTCAAGGTATCGGTATCGGTATCGATATCGAACATTTTTGAACGATATCCAGCCCTACTTATAATATGCATTTATTTTCACCTTGTTTGCTCAACGACTCCCAAACGATTCGCTCAACGATTCATTTTTCCAAACCCCTCCTTTGCGTGATGCTAATCTGTGGTGATTGGTCCGATTAGCCGATTTAATTTAAAGCAGTGTTTTTGGCAGTGCTGCTTTCTGTACAGCCATTACCGGGGGCACAGCTATTTTTAACACTCCCAAAGTGGCACCTAGTGGTAAAGAATGAATTTGCATTTTCATTCAGACCAAGGCGAAAATCAAGTTTTCCAGGGCCTGCGCGTGCAACAAGTGGGTGGGCAATATGCTAATGTTTTATGTCGATGTCAACATGAAACGGCTTGGGATTCGTTTTAAAACAGACTCGTTTCAATGATTCAGAGTCAACTCTTTCTTTTGAGAGACAATAACTTTATACACAGTGCACTTTCAGACTTAAAACTTTGCAGGATGTTTTCATTTACTTAAATCTGTGTTGCACACTGCATGAAAGGTAATTTTCAAAAATCCATAATAGGCGCACTTTAATGTATTGACCTAGTCCATGTACAGTTTTGTAGCCAAGAATATTTGTAACAGAAAATTCAGCCAATCAGAGTCAAATATTCCAAAGAGCTGTGAGTTCTGAAAAGTTCTGTATCACTCATGGGCGTTTGTGTATTTGTGATTGTTCTTTTGACAAGAGAGAAAATGAAAGCAAGAATAGGTTTTTGCTTCTTCTTCTTTTCTTTTCTGACAGGAACTAAGAGGGATAAAACACTGGATTGGGAGCTCAAATCCTCAATCGTGTCCGCAGGCAGCCAGCATGCTGCTCTCTTCCTAATAGCATGCTAAGAACAGTAAATTTGGGCTCTTGCTGAAGGATATCAAGTGAAAAGAAAGATTTAGTGACAAGAACAGATACTTTTGTCTTTCTAACCCCTCTCTCACACACCCATACACACATTCACTGTTTGCCTTCAACTATCAATCCTTTGTCTCCTTTAGATTCAGCATATGTAGTTATTATTAGTGATGACTGCCAAGGGATGCATCACTATTACAATTTCTGATAGTTAAGGTTAGTAATTTTAACAACCCCCAAAATTTGGGGTTGGGCTATTTTAACTGGTGGACTGGTGTGCAACCACCAAAACACCCTAGAATTTAAATAATAACACACTGGCATCTGCCCAGAAATCTTAGTAAGTTACAACCACAGAAAACACAAGCAAACAGACAAAAAACATGATAAAACACTTATGTTTTGGCAATATGGAATATGAAGCTGTCATATCCTGTAGTGGTGAGTGTGTATAGCTGTAATCTGACAGTGTGTGTGTTAGTGCTCTTTAATAAAGCTTCGGTGTATTAAGTGTGGCCTCAACATTAGACTGATCCTCTATTCCAGCAGCCAGCATCTGGATATGTTACGAGTGATTTTTGCAGCTAAGCTCAGGGGGTGGTGGGGTGGGTATGGGTGGCTCAGACACATAATGATATAGTGTGCTGTGCCACCTGGTGGGTATTCACTAGGGCAGAGCGATGAGGAATAGAAAGGCGTGGGCATCTTATGTAAGAGGAAGAATAAACTCCCTATGAAAAATCCCTTCTGTCTCCTGCCACCTTTATACAGTTGTCCTGGCAATTAATAGTCATAAAATAATTAAGATTAACGATTTTTCTTTCATTTTATTAATTGTATGTGTTCATGCCAGGTAGAATGACATTATAACTGATATAAATATAAATGACATTATAAATAATATTATAAATATGAACATACCCTCATATAGACACCCTAACACCACACCCATAAGACTGCTCAAGGCCAGTCAAATTCTAGACTCACATAATTTCCTCATAAACTACATATCTTCCTTTGGAGATTTTTGGAATTCCATGATCTCGTAATGTGTATTCACAATATGTATTCTGTACCCGTGAATCTAAATATAAACATTTAAAATCTATAAAAATGTGTATTCTGTGGAATTTTTATATTCACTTAAAATTAGGGATGCACCATTACTTGCATCTGTATCGGGCCCGATACTGTGCTCATGTACTCGTTCTGAATAAAATGATTTGATACCAAAAACCAATACCTTGGAGCATGTGTACAGTGTTTGTGCTCACAGAAACAAAAGCTGAACAAATAGCAGAACAAACAAAGAACAGAATGGAGATATCCAAGATTAAGGGTGATTGAGGATGTAAATTTATATAACTGATGTAATATTAAACATAATTCAATATATTCGTGAGTTGTTAAACGAAGCACGTTGGTAAAGCACACAATGACACAGATGCGCCGTTTCAAGCGTGCATCTTTTTCTCACAAAAAGTTTATAGTTAAACTGGTCGTTTATATCAAAAATATGTATATTTTATTTAGTTGGATATATAGTTCTGTCATGACATCTCTTGGAGAGTTTTAGCAAGGCAATATGCATGGCAATGTTAATGTGTTTGGTCTTGATAGAATAGATTTGCTATGCTGCTGCTACCAGTACATCCACAGACATGCTGCTGTGATGCTGCACATAAAACATATGAAATAAACCCCATATATAACATACATCAAATCACTCCATAGCAGATCTATGCAGGTGGAGCTGGGGAAGGAGGTTTTCTGAAGCGCACTGCAACTGCTACAGCAAGCACTAGCCAAGTATCTGAATGCTGAGCAGCAAGCTCATTGACTGCTAATGCGAAAAAAAAACAAAAATCAGCTGCGTCATGTGACTAATCAGGTGATTACATCAAATTGAATTAGAACCTATTGGCCTGCGCAGTTTCATGACAGGACTTTGCATTTATATGTAGTTTGTATGAAGAGACTGCTTCTGTGCATGTCTCAAATAATCACGATCCATGATCCGATTATGAAATAAGTGGCAGGTTGTGTAGTATTATGTAATAGGCAGCAGGCATACTTCTGTTTTATTTGCAGGACCACTGGTGTCACGTCAGTGCATGTGATTGTGTGATGAGACCCTCAAGCTCTGGCTGTGGACAGAAAATAGGTCAGGGAAAGGTTTACTCACAATGCATTAAAATGTTTAGTGTTTGTTGCCCACAAGAGAGAGGGAAAGAGCACTCACAGCTGGGAATACCGCCCACCCACTCCATCCTAATGTGACACGACAGAATGAGTCAATTAGAGAGGGAATGACCATGCAGATGAATAATGAAATGAAAAGAGAACACTAGAGGATTTATTCAGTCTAATCTTTTTAAACACGCTGTTGTCACGATTAATGTGGTCATCTGGGACGTGCTCTCACCCACATGCATTCACTTTAAGTTTGCTCTCTGCAAAGAGTTTCTCTTTGTATTTTCAATTCTGTGATACGTAATGTTTACTGTGCACTGCATTAGATGTGGGATTTTCCTGGCCCATTCTCAGGAAAAATGCTTTCATGTTGCTTGAAAAACTTACTAGTGAGCTCATTTTCCTACGGCAAGCATGAAGTACCAGAGTCTGATGGCCATTAACCATTGTGTAAAAATATCAGACAACATCACATTATTTATAGTCAAGTTAATACCGTCAATAGTAAACATTGACGGTCAATGCAGTTTTGTTTCTGTTCCCCCAAAACTATATTATTGAACTATTAAGTATAATGAAGCTAATATCAGTGTAATAAATAGTTTAATAATGATTGCAAGAAAAAGTTGGTTACACTTTATTTTAAGGTGTCCTTGTTACAGTGTAATTATACGTAAATTATATGTAATTTAAGTGCTGAGTATTATTAATTACTACGTGTACTTACTATATGGTTAAGGTTTGGAGTAGGGTTACTTGCATGTAATTATAAATAATTTATTGTTATTATAATAGTAAGTACATGTAACATGTGTAACAAGGACACCTTAAAATAAAGTGTTACCAAAAAGTTACCTTTTGTTTAAACCATGTGGTCAGAAAGAGTTTGATGGCATTAAAATAATGTCAGAAAATTCATTATTTTACTATTATTTTAAAGGGGCTTGCCACAGTGTAACATGGTTGGAACAGAAAGTGAACGACAAAGACAAATTATGTATTTTCACAGACAAACCATTGTAGACAAAACTACAAGGCAATAATTTATGTAGAATATAGCCCATTGAAATATGGGGACATATAAATATGACATTTCAATTAATAATACAAGTAAATAAATATAATACAAGGAAATAAATATTTCAAATGAAATATTTAAAAATGTTGTGTTTGAAATAATGTGACACTTCTGTTTATTGATGCATTTTATTTGCAAAAAATAAATTGTTTTCCATATAGGAGTCTGTATTTTCTGACGTTGTTTGTTGAATGACCTACAGCATTAAAAGTAGCTGAGGGATTCTGAATATAAACGGCAGTGTCTTTACCTGTCCCTGTGAATCAGAGCCTGGCAGTCATGTTTTGTCATGCAGGTGCGACTGTGTGGCTTGTGATGATACATGCCTGTCCTGCCTCTGACGTGTCAGATAATCACACATCGAGATGCGGCGCTTGACAGAGGGACATCACTCCACTCTCACTGATTATCCCACCCTGTTAAACTCCAGTCACATTCTTAATGTCCTCAGCAGCTTCTGTACTTCTGTTTAGTCATTTGTTAGGAACCGGAAAGCCGAAAAAGCTTAGAAAAACATGAGTGGGGTATAACTGATGAATTTTATGTCATAAAATACAATGTGATTATATATTCAGCTTGTCTTAACCACAGACCTTATTTCAGGCATTTAACCCCTTTCAAAAATCTCATTAACTTTGAGACGGTGCAACTTATTTCCAGGTATTAGGACTCAATCCTTCCAGCAATCTATAGTCAAACAAACAGATGAGTAGTGCAACAGAGAATGCGTTTAGTCTACTGTAAATGCTTTTAAGTGCCTGCTTATGCATTGTGGTAGTACTGTGGCAATTCCTTTGGGTACTATGGAGTATATCTGATATTACAGATATTTTTGGTAAGGGTAGGTTTTGTCATTTGACATTATGTCAAAAAGAGTTTTGTAACCATAAATAAATAAAAGCATTTTTAGACAAATGGTCCCTCAGAACCTGAATGCATCGTTTAGGTCAAGGTGAACTGAATCTCCGTACATGGCTCCCCACCCCATTTCTCAAAAAACACAGCGACTAGCAATTTCCCCCCACTGGGATGTGACTCACTTGTTCTCCTCTGGAATTACGGCCCAGAAACAGCACTGACGTTTACCGTCAAATTACCCTCCAGAGTGTGTCTTCCTCTCTTCTGTAGTGTCAGCACATGGTCATTACAGGCCCAGGAGGAGCTGTTCACTCAAGAGCAGTCACGTCTATGTTTAGCCCTTCACACACTCTGAAAACGCTCTCTGGATTTCATTCACAGCTCATCCTGAGCGCATGACACTCGTCTGTCACATCCAGATAGGGTGTTCATGATGCAGAGTAAAATATGACTGTTCACATAGAAGAGATTAGCATTACATTAAGGAAAATGAATTAAATTGCTTACTTTAATAACTTAAATTACTCACCCTGTGTCATCAAAAAACATACACTTCCCTCCAAAAGTTTGGACACACCCCTGGCAAAGTGTGGTTTTGGACGATATCAGCATAAATCCTTATAATTTTTTGGTGCAAATACATTAAAGTAACTTGACATTATCATTGAAGACCAGCAATAAAACATAATAATGGCAATATATACATGTCAAAGTCAGACATACCCCTTTGCCAGCTGTGATGCCTGGTTACTGGTTTAAACTTGGCCCAGGTTTTTAAAAGATTTTTGGGTCAGCACACCTTAATACTGTAGCTTCAACAATTGATTGCAATTCAAAGTCAATGTTTGAATAAATTGACAGCTCGGATGCCCAGATTATGTAGAGCTGTCATAGCTGCTAATGGGGGATATTTTGATGAATGGAAAATTTTAGTTTTTTCTATGTATAAACTGTTTATGTAATAAAACATGTTTTCGTAGTTTGTGTTGTCCCTTATCAGTGCGAAATTATCACAAATTAAAAAGGATTCATGCCAATATTGTCCAAAAGCCCACTTTTCTAGGGCGTTTCCAAAGTTTTGGAAGGCAGTGTACATTTTTTGTTCTGAGGAACATACAAGGAGATGTTTAGCAGAATGTTAACATGCAGGAGCTTGTTAAGATTCAAAAAGCACTATAAAATAGTAGCCTGTAACACACTATAAGACACTATGCACTATAGGTTACACTTTATTTCAATAGTCCACTTTAGACATTCTGCTAAGTAACTTTGCAACTGCATCTCAACTAGCAGTCATTAGAATATAAGTAAACTAATAACTGCTAATACTGTATTTTGATGCTCCCAATAGACATTCTACTGACTATAAGTAACTCTGCAAGTACATTTTTACTAATTTACTAATAATCTAAAAAGGAGTTAGTAGACAATTTACTTATAGTTAGTAGAAGGTCTAAAGTGGACATACAGTATTTTGTGAGAGGGATGACAAAGATGACACTTTTTTCCTTGGCTGTGTGGCCTTAAATATAAAGTTAGTATAAATATATTTTATGAGTAAATAAGTGCTCAAATAAGATGCATTGAAGAATTGTGCACTATAACACCAGAAAAGTATTTAAAAGTAAAATAGGGTGAGTTATTTTAAATATGGTAGTGTGTTTCTTTTTATTTTACTTATTTCAGACAACCACAAAAGGATTTGGACCACTTTTTCTGTCATTACAGGGCTCGCAAAATTTCAAAATTTAACTAAATTTAACCAGCCTGTTTGTATTTCAGTGTAAACAAACCTAAACGGAGACTTTTGAAAACGATGGCATGGCTGCCCACATTCGCTCTCCGTATCCTTGACGACCATTGTTGTACCCACAGATATGTATACCTGTAGATGCCTCATTAGCGTCTGTTTCTATGGGCAAGTCAAACATATAAAATATTATATTAATTTAAAACATATAAAATATATATCTTACGCTCTTAATTGTTTATATTTTTAGAAAGCACATTAGCTTGTTGTAGATCCACCAGTTTGCATTTACTGCTTGTAAAAAACACTTTGTTCTGAACAAAAACAGCAGACGGGCTTATTAAAATTCATTCTCTTTTGGAATGGCAGAAATAAAGAGGTAATGGCTGTACACAAAGCAGCGCTACATTCGTAAACACTACTTTCAGGCATTATAAATAAGTAAGATGAAATGAAACTGCCATCGAAACTTTCCTGAAGACAGTCAATTCCTTCAGAGATGCATTCATATAAAAACACCCGTGTCGCATTTTGACTTTGAAACAAAGTCAACCATTTAGGTATTGTCAGGTGAATCGTAAGATATTTTAAAGTTTTTTTTTTAAGGCACATTTTGTAAAAATTACTTAAATGTCTTAATTGAACTCTGGCCTAGTCCTGACTTAGTCTAAGCCCTGTCTGTGAAACCAGGCCTAAAACCTTTTAAGGACCCGAAGGAACCCTGTATTTATGATAGCCCACCAGGCTGGGCAGTGATACGTTTAGACTAGAAGACGATATACCGATTTTGTTGACCCTGCATTAGAAACTTTGTCAGATAAATAAGTTCCACAGTGTCACTATTTACTGTAAACTTCAAAATCCACTCCAAACTATGATTCAGAAAGACACATCTCCAAGATACTAAAATGCTGGAGGGAGATACACAGGATCTGAATGATCTGCTTGGTTGCCTTGGTGACAGCAGGGTACCACTGGGTTGCCTTGAGGAAGTCAGTGGCAAATTCACCCACACATGGAGCAGGACACCCCCCCCCCCCCCCCCCCCACACACACACACACACACAGAAAGGCCAGCAAGCTCTATGAGTAAGTGAACAGAGGCAGAGGGTCTACAGAGACAGGGGAAATATGTCTTTGCTGACATCACACGCATCATTTCCTGCTGAGCAGCCCACTTCTGTGGGCGTCATTGCATTGTTCCTGCTGGGGTTATTTGCCACCCTTCGCAGGCCTGTCATGTTTCCAGTTTGCTTGCATTGCTGCTGCGATACAGTTTTTAGAGTTTCTGAAATGATTGATGTACTAACCTAGTGAAGCCTACTGTATTGAGCTACAGTACCTACCTAGACAGGAGTTTAGTCACCATAGGCACTCCCAACACAAAGCCAGTCAGCAAAACTCTGCTGCTGTAAAAGTATCACAGAATGCAGAATGCAAAAAAGACAAAGAATTCAAGATGATTTACATAGTCATGTCACATTTATTAATATAGCACTTTATACAATTCATATTGTTTAAAAAAGCTTCAATGATAGTGTTAATGTTTGCTAACCGTTTTAAATGGTTATGAAACAAATACAGTGTCAGTCGTAACGCAGCTGCACAGAAGACAATGATGTCATTATTCAACTCAATTTATTTCAGTGTTAATTCATCTTATTTCAACAACAGTGTTAAATGTTGCAACGTTCATCACTTATGAAACAAACTCAGTTCAACTAGCAGCTCTATGGAAGACAAATGTGTCATTGTTCAGCTCAAGCTCAGTGCTGATTTAGTTTCGTTCAAAGGAACTGAGGGTGCAGGGAAATGTTGATTATACAATTCCATTTCCTTCAATACTAAGTGTCAGTAAGAAATATCCATTGCTTTCTTCCATTAAAACCCTTGGGAAAATTAATTATGGTTTTAAAAATTACAGGAAATTATATACTTTAAAAAAAAAAAGAATCTACAGTAACACTTTAGTATAGGGACCAATTCTCACTATTAACTAGTTGCTTATTAGCATGCATATTATTAACATATTGGCCGTTTTAATACTTATAAAGCACATATTCTACATGACCATATTCTACATCCTTAATCCTACCCAATACCTAAACTTAAAAACTACCAGTAAGCAGCAAATTAGGAGTTTATTGAGGAAACATTTGTAGTTAATGGTTTGTTAATAGCAAGAATTGAACCTTAAACTAAAGTGTGATTGAATATACTTATTGTAAGTATGGACTGAATGGAATGTTTTTGAACACTCAATTACATGTTATTTACCATTAAATAAAAATGTACTATTGTAGTTTTAATTTTTAATCAATTTAATTAGTTGAGCCTACGTGTAACTTTTTTGACATGCTTAAGTAGGCCTTAAGTGTATTTTTATATGTAGTTTGAAAATTGTCTTTGGAATGTGGTTAAAATTAGGGTTGGGTATCGTTTGAATTTTTTTCAATTCCGATTCCGATTGGTATAAAAAAAATGATACCAAACTAATTTATTCTGTCTCTTTTTGCAAAACATTTAGTTGCTGTTGAATAACATGTATTTATTTTTTTGTTTATATTTGATCAACTTTTAAATTAAAGCCAGAAACATACTATTTTACACAATTATGCCAAATGTTTTATATATATATATATATATATACTGTATATATATTAACATGGGTTCTTGTGTTATTGTCTCTGGATGTGTTATTATTCAGGATCAGTAATTAGTAATGTTGACTAGTTAACACTAGCTTTCAGTAACTTGATCAGCAAAATACTTTCAAACTATTATACTGTCATGACGTTAGCTAATAGCCGTTCCCTAATGATTTACTCAATTGAACGCAATAGAACCCCTTGTAATAATGCTGAAAATGTGTTGCGTAATTGTGTTATGAAGATATGAATTACAGTGTAACGTTCTGAGAGGCAACACTGCACGAAATGGAGCTTAGCTAGAAGTGTTGTGTTCGCACTGGGGTAAAGTATGTTCTTAAATGTCACACTTGACTTCTGTTGGTTTGGTTTGGCCTACTTTGGAGAAAAATCCACCTTAAATCAGCCGAAGCTGGATTGCTGGTCTTAACAGTTCTCCCAGTTGGTTTGCATATTTATAGGTTTTGGGTAAACTAAGACCAGCAAACCATCCTCGGTTTATTAATTTATTTAGAAAAGCATAGTGTGTTTCAGATTAGTCACTTTATAAGGCCTTGTGTGTGAAAGTGTGTGTTTGTGTCCATGACATTGTATCATCTGTATAACACTATCGGTGCTCTCTGATAGCTTTCACTGCTTATTTTATCTCAGGCATGTCGTCTCTTTCCATCTCGTGCTAAATATTCAGTCCGCTCAGAACAAAGGAGATATGCAGCCTGGCGGTAAAGAGTCCGCTTGTGTTATAGGCGCACTGGTAACCTGTCAGTCTGTTGCCATGACGGAGTAGTTACACGGGGATAGAGTAACTGCAGGATGTGTAAACAACAGAGCGTGTCAGTTTCTCACTGCCAGACTATAACAGGATTGTTCTTCAGCCCCATGAAAGTTTGAGGAGAATTTGACACACAGAAATGGAGTAGGACTTATGTGCCTGTCCTTGTCGGACAGCCTGTGAGATGTGTGCATGTGTGTTGTATGAGAGAAAGCAGTAACCCTAGCCTTTGTGTGTCTGTGTGTGTGTGTGGGTGTTCAGTTGAGAGTAAAGTTCTTATCATGTGGCCTCATAGACAATAATGGCTGAACATTACTGCCTCCCTCCCTTTACCTTTCTCTCTTGCTCTGCTCCAGAACTTAGTGAGCTGCATTTTTAGGCATCATAGGTATTCCCACCCTCAATGTTATTCCAAAAAATCGACAGCAAAATTGGAAAAAGTAAAAAAATTACTATTGATATCAGTAATAATAATGAAGTTCTTAAAAAATTTATCAATTAAGATTCACTGCTTATTCATATTTTAACTAGTTTTGTCCACCAAATCAAAGTTGGGACTGCGACAGGACAGGAAATTATTTATTTATTTTGGATTTTTGTATTTGCATTTTGTTCCCCAGAAGTGCAATTATAATGTTAGTGGGATTTTTTTTTGTTTACATTAAAACTGTCATAATTTAGAGATAATTGCACATTTTCACCCTGTTTTTGGTCCTTTGATTTATAGAAATGTCAGTTTTATGGGAATCTGATGGTTTTACCTGAGCGAGATTAACTCAGCCAAGCATTAAAGCCTCTCACAGACTGAACTGAGCAAGTGATAGATAGATATTGTTGCAGTGCGCTGTAAGCCGCTTTGTGTAATGGGTCTGTTTATATTTTACCTGGTTGAGTGGAGCAAACAAAGCTTGTACTGATTAATTAGAAGACACCTGATGAACCACCATATGCCAAGCTAACTGGAGCCTCTTTAGCTAGTGCTAAATCTATCCTGGATTTCCATTCCAGTACTGGCTGGTTTATGGTGCTCAGTGCTGGTCCAACTGGTGTTCAGTCAACTCCATTCAATATTTACAGAAGCTTGATAAAGAATCTATATCGTCTATCATCACAGCAGGATTTGCCTGGAATCCAGCACAGCTTTTCTCAATGGGAGTCCTCCTCTCAGCTTCTCGGAGTGGCGAGGTTATTGTCAATGTAATGTAATATTCTAGTTCGGTCTGCTGTTTTAAACTTCATTACTTGAACTTGCTAACACAGTGCTGAAATTTATCATCCACCTTAAAGTAACTGCCATAAAAGCTACAGCTTCCTCTGAGCTTTGCTGCAACACTAACACAGTGTTTATATGTGAGTTAAGGTGATATCCTGTATATTCAAGCATAATCTTCTTTTAAAATTTACTAACCGCATTGCATGAGCACTTCAGCTCGCAAAAGCATGCTGCAAGTGGTGGCCCTTCATGCAACAGTGCTGTCTAAAGGAAATATTTGCATCATTTGACTGCCACATGTCTGCATGGATATTCAAGATCCTGACCACTAACTTCTAGGTTACACTTTATTTTACAGGACATGTACTTACCAAAGAAAGTACTGGATAATATAAGGTAACTAAATGGGTTTGGGGTAGTTTCAGAGTTAGTATCTAATTATTACACAGTTATTGTAATGTTGTAAGTAGTAAGGTATTTTTACCTGTCAAACCTCATGAAACCTCATAATTGTTGTAGATCTATTCGCATTCCAAGCAAATGTGCATTGAAAGCTGTTGTTTTTGATTCTCTTCCTAATTTCAGTACATTATGCAGAGTAACTATTAGACTGCATTATGAGACATGCAGTCTAATAGAGGCCAAGTCCTGGCATCTCCTGGCTCATAGAGATCTTGTCTCACGTGTAGGCGGAATATTATTACACCAAAACCAGACACTTGAAACCAATGGGGCATTCCACTGAAAGGAACAGATGATCTGTTCCAGAATGCTATTGATGTTCTTGCAACTATTTTAAGTGCAAAGTTCAGATCATTTGTCCTCCACTATTTTATATTAACAGAAGTAAAGGCTTCTGTTCAGAAGTAACTAACCTTTACTTCAGAAGTAAAGGTTAGTTTGCCGAAGAGTTAGGCTTTTATTTAGCTAAAAGGTTTCACACAGGATTGTTTAGGCATACTAAAGCTCAGACAAAGTGCCCTCTAACTCTGCCTGGGCTCATTTTGTGTGTCATGGCTTCACCTGGTGTCTTGTTTAAAGTTATTCCCGTTGAGAAAATCTGTGCAGTTGCCAGCTGGGTCGGGTTCAAGTGTTAGGACCTTCATGCTACTGTGTCCATCGCGGCACATTCAGTGTTACTGACACTTCTGCTGTTGTGAATCCAACAGAAATTTTGCATGAGTAAGAACACTTCAGTTAGTAGGAAATGGGACCCTTTGTGCTGCTGGTCTAATTTATTCGGCAGGTCGGCCAGAAGACTAAATCTTTTCCAGAGACATGTTTAATAAGACTTCAAAAGCAATTATGAGAGTATGAGGGTGCTATTCCTGAAGTCTCTGTCTCATTGCTTTCCCTTAGAGACAGAGTTGTTGCCAGAGAACACAGGGTGAGGGGGCATTTATCCCTCTCATGGTCCCTTTAGTTGAAAGACTGAAGATTCCTGACTTGCTCTGTGAACAGATGTTGTACTTAGTAACTGGATGGTTCCCAAGATACTAACCACCACATAACCACAAATACTAAAAAGCTCTCGTAAGATACAGCCACACTTCACTTTATCTCTCTGTGGTCTATCACACACTGGTAGAGCAGCACTATTCTGGATAAACTGAGTATCACATCACGATTCTCCCACAATTCTGAACTAAACAAAATAACATGGAATTTACTAAAGGCTGTGACAAAATAGTAATTGCTGCAGTTTACTTAAAAATGCTTAATTAATTTGAATTAATTATATGAAAAAAGTTTGAATCAATGATTCAGTGTACCGGACCGAATCAGAACGCAGATTTTGGTTCCTCATTTCGGTGTCACTTAAATGCTTGAGCTGTTGACTGAAATTTTTGCTCTCTGGTGCTCCGAAACGGACGTAAGAAGCATCTTTACCGCACGTGATCGCTAGTTAAATCAGAATAATCTGAAAAAAATGATTTCCCTACAGAGAAATTCATGTGAACGCAAGTCAGAAAGCTGTGATAATACAAATCCAACACATCTTTGTAGTACGTAACACAAGTGTCCATGTTGTTTTCACATTCTGACTTAAAAGCACAACTCGGGAATTGAGACCATCTGAAGAGTGTGAATGCAGCAATAACTTGCTCTGATAGCAGCAGGTAGCCTACCGTTACCTAGCTACATTAAACATTCTTAAATTAAAATGCCTAAAGCTAAACTTTACTTGTAATAACGTGCAATGAAACGCGTTTGTCATCCAGTATGAATGGATTATAGTAGGATTTGGTGATATAGATTTTATTGTGAATTTGTTAATATATTGTTCAATTTAAATAGTTTATTTATTTATTATTATTATTTTTTAATAAAATATGTCATTTTGTGGCTCTTTTTTAAGTATCAGTTCAGGCACCATTTAGGAACCAGTACAGTTTTAAAAGTATTGATTTGGAATCTGTATCATACTAAAACCCCAAACGATACCCAACCCTACCTAAATATGAAAACTAGGTAACACTTTATTTTAGGCTCTCTTAACTAATGTTAATGCCTTATTCTACATGACCTTATTCTACATCCCTAATCTTACCCAATACCTAAACCTAACAACTACCTTACTAACTATTAATAAACAGCAAATTAGGAATTTAATAAGGGAAAAGTCGTAGTTAATAGTGAAGAAATGTTCCCTATTCTAAAGTGTTACCGAAAACTCTCTCTCTCTGAGTCAGTGTCAGCATAAACGCAGATTTGAATGTACATTGTCAAAGATTTAATAGACACAGGCGAATCATTGTCATTTACAAATAATAATAATCTTTTAACAATTAACCAAGCAGCTGGCTCCAGAATTGCACAAAGTGATGGATAAAACATTTAAATTATACTCAAGTAGCTTCAGCTTCTGAGCTTCCACAGCTTCACGTCTCTGCATAATGTACACCCACACAGATACGGATTGTCCTTGTGTGTTCTATAAGAGGTATTATCATGCAGCTGTTTGACATCTCCATCCCTTAGTGACCCAAATGCAGCTGCATACGTGCTGTGAAGAGGACTGATTCACACCTGCGCATATCTGCTGAGCTCCACATTTCAGTACCTGTGACATCTGGGATGCAGGATTGATGAATACCCCATGTGGTCTTGACCGCTAACTCACTGGTCTCCTGCTTGTATTTGTATCCTTGTCCTCAAGATGGTATTTCAATGAAACTATGACCTACTGATGGTTTCCAGCAGGAAATGTTACGCTTACTTGATGCTGATGGATAAATGGTTTCCGCCAAGCACTTGAGTGAATTGCAACAGCATCTCCAGTGTTAAAACGCTCCCATAATTCCTTTATCATATTACAATGTTAGTGAATAAACAAGATAATCACAGTGCCTCTAAATTAAAGGAACACTCCACTTTTTTGAAAATAGGCTCATTTTACAACTCCCCTAGAGATAAACAGTTGAGTTTTACTGTTTTTGAATCCATTCAGCCGATCAGCACTTTTAGCTTAGCTTAGCATAGATCATTGAATCGGTTTAGACCATAAGCATCTCGCTCAAAAATGACCAAAGAGTTTCGATAATTATCCTATTTAAAGCTTGACTCTTCTGTAGTTACATCGTGTACCATGTCTGACGGAAAATGAAAAGTTGCGATTTTCTAGTCCGATATTGCTAGGTACTATATTCTTATTCCGGCGTAATAATCAAGGAACTTTGCTGCCGTACAATGGGTAAAGCAGGCACAGGGATATTACGCAGCGCCTGAAAGTAGTCCCCAGCTAGGTAACTAGTCATGATATAATATCATTGCGTAATATTTTTGAGAGAGATGCTAATGGTCTAATCCGGTTCAATGATCTATGCTAAGCTAAGCTAAAAGTGCTACCGCCAGACCCGGAGATCGGCTGAATGGATTCAAAAACGGTAAAACTCAACTGTTTAACTCTAGGGAGTTGTAAAATGAGCCTATTTTTTTTTTAAAAACTGGAGTGTTTCTTTAAGACCCAACCCTGAGACTTGCTAAAGATGTCTCAGTGATTGTCTTCCTGTGTGTGGACAGTGTCAGTGGAATGTCAGGAAGAGGAAGCTGGGTGGGTGGCTGTGTTTTGGAGGATGCAAGTTGACAGCGGTAATGAACTCATGGGGAAATTAGAGAAACACACAGCAGGACGCAAACTGTGCTGTCTCAAATAAACACTTTTGCCATTCAATCAATCAATTTTGTCTCTCCACGATGCTGTGTGTTAGTAGCTTTAGGTTATACCTGCATATGAACATCTGGCTGTGGACAACAGATCTGTTCAAAACCCTAGTGAATTTCCTACCTAGTCAGCATTTTTAGGCATCATAGGCATGCTTATGACAGGAAGATTAGTTCAGAGGGTAGGAAGAGACATTATCTAGTCTTCTAAGATTCTTTCTTTTGGCTTAAATTGAACACATGACTTGAAGAAAGCTGCATTGCTACAGCCTCTCTTTCCATTTTGGCAGTATGAGAATGTAAATGATATGTGTCAATGGTCATTTACAAACAACAAACAGTTTAATCCAATCGAAACTGACTCTTTGTGTAAATGTCTGTTTTGTTTGTTTTTGTTAATCAGCCGATTTCTTTATTAGCTTAGCAACCTGCTAACGTCATACTCTTTTAAAACTAGTGATGGGATTTTACTGACTCTCTCATTCAATCTTATTCATTAAAAAAATGTATTTTGTTCATTTGAGTGGCGTTAAATGGCAAATTCCCTGAACACATTCACCTACATAATCTTGATCATATTCTGAATTATGAAACAATTATAATGCATCCAAAGATAATTTATGAGGAACATAAATGATTACTTTATACCTCCTGAGTCATTTATTTGTCACATGACAGATGCAATGAACAAATTCCTTGAATGACCTATCACTAATTAAATATATTGAGTCTCTTATGCATTTTGTGTTTTTCTTCTTCTATACAGTGTTCCAAATTAGTCACTTATGGAGTTTCATTTTTGTTATGATGTTGCCAGAAGCTAGCAGTCTATGCAGGCAGCCGACAGTGAAGTAGCTCACTAAAGTTTGGCTTATGTTACTGGCCAAAACAGTGTTTTCCCCACTAGTGTCCCCACAAGAATAATAATTTGGTCCCCATGGGGAAAACAGTTTTTTGTGTGTGCATGTGTGTGTGAATGATGCTGTCTAAGATAAGTGAAGATTTTGCGTGGAACACACACACATGCACACACAAAAACTTCATTCTGTATGATTCATAAGATGTTAATAACCTCTGGCTAATGATCAGACTGGCGAGTTTGTGACCGTGAGGTCCGCATAAAAATGGCCGATGCGATACACTCTGAGTAGGGATGGGTATCGTTAAGGTTTTAACGGTATTACTACTCTTATCGATACTGCTTATCGATCCGGTACTTTAACGGTATTCTTATCGGTACTTTTTGTTTTACTTTGTTTCTTTGTTCATATTCTTACAGTATCTTATCTTATGTATATAAAACACTAAAAATGCCTGCACTTCATCAATTTGTAAATGCACCAGTGTGCAGGTATTTTTAGTGTTTTATATACATAAGATAAGATACAGTAACAACATGAACAAAGAAACAAAGTAAAACAAACTGACAAATACAATAAAACAAACACACAAACGAAATGAAATAAACAGTGCTTTCATTTTTCCATGAAGGTCTACTAATATTAATGTTCAGGTAAGTAATAGTTACAAAAGTAATCAAATGTAAATGAGCACTGCATAGTTTTCACTGTATGTACTGATAGATTTATGCTTATTAAAGCTATAACGTTGTTCAGATTAAGAGCTGTGGGTGATTTTCTCTTTGCATTTTGTTCTTT